>NW_027315834.1:34830672-34865672 GCF_026437365.1 Eucyclogobius newberryi | reverse complement strand
CACATGTCACCGGTTTGCTAAAATGAGTATGTGATTTGGAAGTCGAGCTCTGGCAGTTTAAATAAAGAGCGCTCCTGTGAAGAAAGCTGACACACATTGCAGCAGGTTGTAAACAGATCTATCTAATAGTAGTTCCGAATGCGGGCTGGGGCTGCGACTCATTTATCCGCGCCCAAGGTTTGGTCCCTCAAGATCGAGTGCGGCGAGTGAACCAATCCTGCACTGTGCAAATAATCTGCTGCTTTAGATGTGCCACCGCATTTTGTTTGTTTCTGGGCCTATTACTGATCATTGTTCCTCCTTTCGCTGTTTTCACTCTGCTGCTAAGTATTTGGAGCTGCTTGAATGAATCCTCTCATCTGCGTAAGGGGTAGGTTCGTAATAAAGCGCTTGTGTGTTCAGCAGCCGGTGAACAGCTAATGCCACGTAATATAAAGGAGGAGTCGCTGAAAAAACAAAACTAAATGGGAGCGGAAAGATTGAGCCATTATATCAAACAGAGGAAAGGCTAAAGATGACGAATTAGCACAAAACAAGGACAATGATGTGGTACTTCTGATGTGGTACTTCTGATGAGGTACTTCTGATGTGGTACTTCTGATGTGGTACTTCTGCTGTAGTACTTCTGATGTGGTACTTCTGCTGTAGTACTTCTGCTGTAGTACTTCTGCTGTAGTACTTCTGCTGTAGTACTTCTGCTGTAGTACTTCTGCTGTAGTACTTCTGCTGTAGTACTTCTGATGTGGTACTTCTGATGTGGTACTTCTGATGTGGTACTTCTGCCGCGTCTGTGAACTATGAAAATTAAATGAGTTGATTTCATTTAATGGTGAATTGCACGCTTGGTTTGATCTGTGCAGTTTTGTTGTTCTCTGTATGCTGATTTTTGTGATGAATGAAAATACGAATACGATGATTAGATTGGATATGCAAAAGAACTGTACGATTATTAGATTGGATATTCAAATGTATTGCATTGTGTTGTATAATATATGTACCGGTATTGTTGGAATGTGTACGTCAATACACGTAATGCCACCTTTGCCCTGAATTTTCAAATTTGACTTTGGAAATCAAGACGATGCTCCGCACATCAGGTTCTGTGCCAGGTGCGTAGGATAAGGGCGTACTGACGCTGAACTGTAAAGGGAAAGAAATCCCGCACACTGTCAAACTTGCAAAATAATGGTTTAATAGTAAAGAGGCAACGTTTCGCGTCTAGGCCTTTGTCAGCCGACGAAGGCCTAGACGCCGAAACGTTGCCTTTTTACTATTAAACCATTATTTTGCAAGTTTGACAGTGTGTCAAATTTGACTTTAAAATGACCATTTAGAGACAATATCGGTGTTAATCTTGACCATAGATGAGTGACATTGAAACTAGTGACATTGATGGCTATGAACAATTTGACCTTGGCTTTCATTATTTTCTTTCCATCACTGCTTGAACTTATATGAAAAGAAAATATATGTTCAGAAAACCTACATTTAAAAAAAATAAATTAAAAAAATCAAATTTGTATTTTTTATTTATCAATAGAATTAAAGCATAAATTATTTTCTATAACTCAGTCAGTATCGATATATCAGTATTTGGTATCGATCTGCCCTTCACTAATTAATACCATGTCTGTCAAATGTAAATTTGTTCTACGTGACCTCTCTGCTTTTCTCCATAAAGATGTCATTGCTTTGCCTGAAATACATCCACAGTATGACATTAAATATATCTAACGATAGCATCAAAGTAATTATGGATGTTTGGATTGCTGAAAAAGACTGCATTTTTATAACCCTCGCCAGTCATGTCTGTGACAAATGGCGATCGCGGCTGAAAATGTGAAAGGCAATAATATATTAACGTCTGGATGGGCCTTGTTGACATTTAAAGCAATCATTTGGATATTTGGCTCTAACTCATGTCTCACATCTCATCCTAGATTTACAATCATCATTCATTTCACCACCTTTCACGTTGATACCAATAAATCAACAAACAAAGCATAACTATGTTGGTGGAGGCAATAGTAATCTAGAGCTGCTCAATTTTGGCAAATATAATCAAGATTTTTTGGCTCATTATTGAAATCCCAACCATTTCTAAATACATTTTAAGAGAAAGTTTAGAGCTATTTTCATTTTAGTAATGTTTTATGATCCTTTTGTTGAAAAGCCTATGTAAATGTGGTTTCAGGTTCTGAGTGGCAGAACAAGTGCACATCATTCTGACCTGGAGTGGGCGATCTGCCAAAAAATAACAATATCACAGATTTTTAGAGCCGAGATCATGATTGCATTCAGTTACTATCTTTTCTATCCGTCTGACATTTAGGGGTTAGCTTCACTGCCATTGTTTAAGTTAGAGGAGTGGGTGGGGAAACGTGTCCGTGTTGAACATTGACCTGCATTAAACAGAAAAACACTGACACATGACGACTTCATCAAAATTGCAGATCGTCACAGGATCAGATCCCAATTTTATTTTATTTGTATCGCCATGTCACCCTTCCCTACTCCGGTAACTCTTTTTGTAATTGATTTGAGCATTAATTGAAATCACAAGGATGAAAATGTGATTAATTGCACAGCCCCACTTCCACTTCTCCAGGTCCTTGACAAAAAGCGTCTCACAGAATATCAGCGACTTTACTCCGCGGTGAACCTGTGCTGCAGCCCCTTGATCAGATAGTTCCCCTCTGCTGAACAACTCCTGACAGACCGGACTCCACATTCGACGCCGACTCAAAGTGTGTCGATATCAGAACGGTAAAGAAAAGCCCTGGGAGACACGAGAGAGCTGAATGAGGCTTAAAAGGCAGCGAGGGAGAAACAAGATGGTGACTGAAGAGCCGGGCCATTTGGCAGGAGCGGGAATGTCTGCGCGACGTGGAGGAAGGAGGGGATTTGTAGGTGGTTTGAGAATAGGCCGACAGTAAATGGTCTTTTAGAGCTCCTGACTAATTGACTAATACGCTGAGTATTTTGTACTTTACTGCTTGGGCTGGGTATTGCCAAGACCCTTGCGATACGATACGTATCCCGATACAGGGGTCGCGATACGATATGTATCCCGATACAGGGATTGCGATACGATATGTATCCTGATACTTGTATGTTCCGATACGCGACGTTTCGAGCCAAAAGCTCTTCAGGCCTGTGTACACGCTGGTGCACGGTGTGTGTCTGTCTCAGTAGTTCCGCGCTGTTTACCGCCCTCTACAGGAGGGAGCTTCTAAACTGCCGCCCGGACAATTTGTAATAAATTAACGTTATTGAAAAGTATCGATACGGCGACTCCGATATGGAGCCCGTGACGATATATCGATATTTTGAACACAGCCCTACAATCTAAATCTGCACAACGGTATATCATGGACTAATAATCTGTCTTATTTCTTTTTTACTTAAGAGTTGCCATCATTTGCATAGCACACTTTGAAGATTTCTACATATTGTAAACCTCATTTAGGTGATCAAAATCTCACAACAACATATACACACAAAGCATCTAAGAATTGTCCAGTTTTTTGTTTTTTCCATCCGTTCATTCAGTCATTCCAACGTTCACTTTGGCTGATTGATTCTCTACGACTAGTTTGTGTACATACTAAGAATATCCAACTTCTTCAGACGTTCAATTATTTTTCTGTGAGAAATAGAGACATAGAGCATCTTTAAGATGTTTGGGGCACATGGTTTACCTGAAACGTTTGCTGCAGTGCAGGTTCTCTCCAATCAATGCTTTCTCCGAGCCGAGGCGTTTTGATGAAAAGGCGTGTGAAGTTTTTGAAAGTATGACCCAGTATCTGAACATATCCATCACTGAAAGACAGCCCGGGAGAGGAGAAAAAACAACATGGAAAGAGAGTAGAAATAATCAAATGTGAGAGATAGAGCTATCAGGAGTTATTTCTGGCTGTTTACTCATCTGAAACCACTGATTTAGCAGCAATACATCTAAAACCACGAACTATGTAGCTTTTCTTTTCTTGTTGTTTCCATGGACATGTCATTGCTTTGCCTGAAATGTTCCACAGTTTGGCATTAAACATTTATTTCCATGGAGAATGGCCAAGTCAGATCTAAAGAGGCAGTGAAGTGTAGCAGTAAAAATGGCAATAAATGTAGTGGAGGATTGTTAATCATCGACTGAGGTTCAGGAGGTGGACCACACCTCAACCTCCTCCTCCTCCTCCAACCACGCCTCCGCTCTTTAACCACACCTCTAATTACCCAGAAGCCCCATTTATACAGGCCTATCCCAGCATCTCTTGCTGTCTCTGTTCTCTCGCCCTCCCACATGTCTCTATCATCTTCACTTTAACATTATCTAAGGAGTGGGGGGGTTCTGAATCGACTGATCTGATCACCTGAGACCGAGCCCCCATCCTGAGTCACTACACCGCCCCTCTAATCCATCCATCATCAATCCATCATCAATCCATCATCACTATTATCAATAAACATTCTCTCATATTCCATAGTTGTGGCGTGGTCCTTGTTTGTGAATTACCATCCTGTGCCATTAGCGCTCGCTGTGCTGCTAAGGTACAAGCGCAGTGCTGTTCTAAACATGCATTGTGGGTAAGGCCCACTTTGCATTGGCTACACACTTGCTGGAAGTTCGGAGAAAAGTGTGTGGTGAAGTGAAGATGCAAATGTTCTAAAGGATTGGGAAACCCTTGTTGTGGACGCACATTTGAAGTGCAAGTGTTGTGACAGGGCCAGAGGTGGCAAACCCGCACTAAAAAGTCATAATGTGCAGCTTTTAATCACTATGACGCGATTTCATCTGAAAAAACAAACAAGCATGGGTTCAATAGTTCTGTAGTGTCTTGTGATTTGATTGAACTCAAGTTAGAGGTTGGCACATTTAGGTTGTGCTCCCTTAATCAGAATCAGAAAAGGTTTATTGCCATTGTCAATGAGCAAAATTCACAAACATAGGAACTTGCTTTGGTGATTCGGTGAAGATGTATAGAAACAAATAGGGCATGCGTTTAAGAAAAACTGTTTAAATTTTACTATAACAAATGTACAGTTGAATTTACAGATGTAGTGCAGAAAGTGCAGTGAGTGATTGATTAAATTGTAGTTAAAGTGGCAGGTGTTTCGATGTGTTCATGAGTCCAACAGCAGAGGGAAAGAGGCTAAAGCCTAAAATTGTAAGACAGTTCACAGTCACACTGTGTAATGGTTCACACAATCAGTCGGCAGTATTAGGCTCGTGGCTCCGTGTTGTGAAGTCTCCAGAGTTCTGCTTCGCTCACGGTTGCGCTACACAAGGTCCTGTTCACGGCTGAGCACTTCTGTTGCTACTTTGAGGAGCTCTTGTGTTTACTGTTGGTCACATGTTTGAAAGAGATTCATGGAGAGGAAGGGCCACTCTGCGACCAAGATAGCAAAATATCAGACGGGTTTGCTATAAATCGCAGCTTTTCTTTGGTCGTACAAGAGTTTATCTTTGTCCCTGTCTCACTGTGAGACTTACGACCCACAAATTTGAGCCACAACTCTATATTTTCCCCACAATCTAAAGCCGGGTGTCCAGATGGCCCAAATCATGCAGTGGACCGCCTGCTTTAGTGCAGGATAAAAGCATCAAGAAGTAAACGTTGTCAGGCCTTGTGTCCTCTGAAGGGATTTTGAGGTTCTGCTCAGTTACTGTATTACTCTTACCAAAGACACTGTTGTAGTTTTGGACATTTTGTGCGAAAACAAAACAAAAGTTGTGATAAGGATTATAAAAAAAAAAAAATGTTGATCAAACTATTACTCAATAATACTTGAAATAGTTAAATGTGTATATTTATGGTTAATTATTTACGTTTTGCTCCTCCTTGAACTGACACCTTAACGTGGTGGAGGGGTTTGAGCGCCCGAATGATCCCGGGAGCTATGTTGTCGGGGGCTTCAAGCCCCTGGTAGGGTCTCCCAAGGCAAACAGGTCCTAGGTGACGGGTCAGACAAAGATCGGTTCAGAAGCCCCCTATGATGAGTAAAAGAACAAGGCCGTTTACGTCGCCCGGATCGGCGTCACCGGGGCCCCATCCTGGAGCCAGGCCTGGGATGGGTGCTCGATGGCGAGCGCCTGATGGCCGGGTCTTACCCCACGGGGCCCGGCCGGGCACAGCCCGAAGGAGCGACGTGGGGCCGCCCTCCCGTGGGTCCACCACCCGCAGGAGGATCCATAAGGGGCCGGTGCAGAGAGATCTGGGAGGCAGTCGACGGCAGGGGCCTCGGCGACCAGATCTCCAGACACAGAGACTAACTCTGGGGACATGGAATGTCACCTCGCTGGGGGGGAAAGAGCCTGAGCTTGTGCGGGAGGTTGAGCGATACAGACTAGATATAGTCGGCCTCACCTCCACGCACAGTTTGGGCTCTGGAACCCATCTCCTCGAGAGGGGCTGGACGCTCCACTTCTCTGGTGTTGCCCGCGGGGAGAGGCGGCGGGCTGGTGTGGGCTTGCTTATAGCCCCTCAGCTCAGCCGCCACGTGTTGGAGTTTACCCCGGTGAACGAGAGGGTCGCGTCCCTCCGCCTTCGGGTGGGGGACAGGTCTCTCACTGTTGTGGCGGCCTACGGGCCGAACAGCAGTGCAGAGTACCCGGCCTTCTTGGAGTCCTTGGGAGGGGTACTGGACAGTGCACTGACCGGGGACTCCGTTGTTCTACTGGGGGACTTCAACGCCCACGTGGGCAATGACAGTGACACCTGGGGAGGGGTGATCGGGAAGAACGGCTTCCCCGATCTGAACCCGAGCGGTGTTCAGTTATTGGACTTCTGTGCTAGCCACGGATTGTCCATAACGAACACCATGTTCAAGCACAAGGGTGTTCATCAGTGCACATGGCACCAGGACACCCTAGGCCGGAGGTCAATGATCGACTTTGTTGTCGTGTCATCTGACCTCCGGCCGCGTGTCTTGGACACTCGGGTGAAGAGAGGGGCAGAGTTGTCAACCGATCACCACCTGGTGGTGAGTTGGATCCGCTGGCAGAGGAGGAAGCCGGACAGACTTGGCAGACCCAAGCGCATTGTGAGGGTCTGTTGGGAACGTCTTGTGGAGCCCTCTGTCAGTAGGGTATTCAACTCGCACCTCCGGGAGAGCTTCTCCCATGTCCCGGGGGAGGTTGGGGACATTGAGTCCGAGTGGACCATGTTCTCCGCCTCCATTGTTGATGCGGCTGCTCGGAGCTGTGGTCGCAAGGTCTCCGGTGCCTGTCGTGGCGGCAACCCCCGAACCCGGTGGTGGACACCGGAAGTAAGGGATGCCGTCAGACTGAAGAAGGAGGCCTATCAGGCCACTATGGCTTGTGGGTCTCCGGAGGTCATTGACAGGTATCGGCAGGCCAAGCGAGCCGCGGCTCGTGCTGTCGCAGAGGCAAAAACCCGGGCCTGGGAGGAGTTCGGGGAGGCCATGGAGGAGGACTATCGGTCGGCACCAAAGAAATTCTGGCAAACCGTTCGGCGCCTCAGAAGGGGGAAGCAGTGCCTCACCAACACCGTTTACGGTGCGGGTGGAGGCCTGCTGACCTCGACTGGGGACGTCGTCGGACGGTGGAAGGAATACTTTGAGGATCTCCTTAATCCCTCAGTCACGTCTTCCGAAGAGGAAGTAGAGACCGGGGACTCGGAGGCTGGCTCATCCATCACCCAAGCTGAAGTCACTGAGGTTGTTCGCAAACTCCTCTGTGGCAGGGCTCCGGGGGTGGATGAGATCCGCCCTGAGTACCTAAAGTATCTGGATGTTGTAGGACTGTCTTGGTTGACACGTCCCTGCAACATCGCGTGGCGGTCGGGGACCGTGCCTCTGGACTGGCAGACCGGGGTGGTGGTCCCTCTGTTTAAGAAGGGGGACCGGAGGATGTATTCCAACTACAGAGGGATCACACTCCTCAGCCTCCCGGGTAAAGTCTATTCCAAGGTACTGGAGAGGAGAATCCGACCGATAGTCGAACCTCGGATTCAGGAGGAGCAGAGTGGTTTTCGTCCCAGTCGTGGAACACTGGACCAGCTCTATACCCTCCATCGAGTGCTCGAGGGTTCATGGGAGTTTGCCCAACCAGTCCACATGTGCTTTGTGGATCTGGAGAAGGCTTTCGACCGTGTCCCTCGGGGTGTCCTTTGGGGGGTGCTCCGGGAGTACGGGGTCCGGGGCCCTTTGCGCAGGGCTGTCCGGTCCCTGTATGACCGGAGCAGGAGCTGTGTTCGCATTGCCGGCAGTAAGTCAGACCTGTTCCCAGTGCATGTTGCTGCCCTTTGTCACCGGTTCTGTTCATAATTTTTATGGACAGAATATCTAGGCGCAGTCAAGGGTCGGAGGGTGTCCGGTTTGGGGACCATAGGATTCCATCTCTGCTGTTTGCAGACAATGTTGTCCTGATGGCTCCATCAAACCCGGACCTGCAACATGCACTGGGACGGTTTGCAGCCAAATGTGAAGCGGCTGGGATGAGAATCAGCACCTCCAAATCCGAGGCCATGGTTCTCAACCGGAAAAAGGTGGCTTTCTCTCTTCAGGTGGGTGGGGTGTTCTTGCCCCAAGTGGAGGAGTTCAAGTATCTCGGGGTCTTGTTCACGAGTGAGGGAAGGATGGAGCGTGAGATCGACAGGCGGATCGGTGCAGCGGCTGCAGTGATGCAGACGCTGCATCGGACCGTTGTGGTAAAGAGGGAGCTGAGCCGAAAGGCAAAGCTCTCTATTTACCGGTCGGTCTACGTTCCTACCCTCACCTATGGTCATGAGCTTTGGGTAGTGACCGAAAGAACAAGATCGCGGATACAAGCGGTCGAAATGAGTTTCCTCCGCCGTGTGGCTGGGCGCTCCCTTAGAGATAAGGTGAGGAGCTCGGCCACACGGGGGGAGCTCGGAGTAGAGCCGCTGCTCCTCCACGTCGAGAGGAGCCAGCTGAGGTGGCTCGGGCATCTGTTCCGGATGCCTCCTGGGCGCCTCCCTCGGGAGGTGTTTCAGGCATGTCCCACCGGGAAGAGGCCCCGGGGAAGACCCAGGACACGCTGGAGAGACTAAGTCTCTCAGCTGGCCTGGGAACGCCTCGGGATCCCCCCGGAGGAGTTAGAGGAAGTGTCTGGGGAGAAGAAAGTTCATAGAAAGTGACGTAAATCATAGTTGTATTATTACCGTAGTTCAGTTTTTCAACTGAAATATTTGAAGGGAATCCCTGCTCAGACTGCTGCCCCCGCGACCCGGCCCCGGATAAGCGGCAGAAAATGGATGGATGGATGGATGGATGGATGGATATATATTTACGTTTGGTGATTTTTTTTTTTTGCACTATTCCAGTCTGTTATGCAATAAATGTTGGCAAAGTCTTTATTCTTTCATAATTAAATGGTTACCTTCTTCTTCTTTTTTACAATGTATTGTACTTTTTTTAAAATATAAAATGGCAATCATTTGACATTCTCCTCCTTTAAAGTTTTTTTTATTTATAACTGAGGCTAAGTGACACACACTCTAATGTCAACTAATTAGATCAAACTGGTAAAGTAGCCAAAAAGTACAATGATAATATCTTAATGCATTTGGCTCCCCTTCATAATAAAGTAACAAGATGAAGAATGCAGCGAATGGTCAGCAGCTTTATGCTTTTAGATTGATATCAAACTATCACCTAATCAATAAAGCCTGATATAAAGAAGTTTTAGTTCAGCACCAAACAATAATGTCTCTGAAGTCAAATGGCTGATTAGTTTGTTTCTGTTCCACGACATTCGTTTATTGCGTGATAAGATCTAATCTCCGAGGTCCTTGTTGTTGAACATTTCTGTTGGCCAACCCAAATTAGTTTTGAGTTCAGTTTTGTTAAAGTCCTGCTTTCAGCTTTTGAATACGGCCTGACCCAGCGTAACACAAAGCAGACTGCACTTTTATTAAATAGAAACCTTTTCCTCCCTTCATTCGGTGCAGTCTGTACTTTGTGTGCACTTGCCTTTATTGCCCTTAAACATATTCCAGAAAACTCACGTTCGATTGGCATTTTGTTGAACAAAAATGTGTCCATGTTTTTATATTTACTTTACGCTTTATGTTGCAGGTTTCACAATATGTTTGTCATCCAGGTTTGTAAATGGAACACAAAGTATACAGATGTCAGGAATATGATTAAAATTATACCTATTTTATCAACAATATAATTTAATATGCGCAGATTGTGGCCCAGTGGTAAGGATTAATTTCGGCACGTTAATCTCTTTGCCTGTTTAGATTTCTTTAGAGGATTCCTGTTTCTTCTACCTCCAAAAACATGCCAGACTCACCTTAAATCTGATCGACACAATTTAATTCAACAAAACATAATTTACCTGTATGTTGTGCTTTTAATTGAGACACCACACCATGTGGTAGCTATTGATGAACACTAAACTCTGAAATTATTATCCTCCAAATCATTTAGTCTATTAAATGGCCCATCGTATAGTCTACCTTTGTCAACTAATTTAATTGGGATTATAAGAATTTCTCTGGACCACAACGGATGTGGACCACATGGATTTGGACATATGCCAGTTTGACATAATTACAAATCACACAAATTATACGCTTTTTATTAGTGCTTTTCTGTATACATATTTGGTAATTGTGTGAACTCCTGTGATGTTTTAAGTGTAGTTTGGATCGACACATGGTCAGATCTCTAAACCATGCCCTCTTTTAGTCGCCTTTGAAATACCCTGCTGTAAAGGTAATGCGATGAGAGTCTTTATACACCTCTTCTTCTCTTCTGACTAACATTATACCACTGCAGATGATGCTATGACACCAGTGACCAAAGACGTCTTGTCTATGACTATGGGGCCAATGAGGAGGTGCTCCCCAGGCAGGTGAATTATTCAGGTGATGAGACATAGACCTTTAGCTCTGAGACCTTGCCGAGACTAACATTCATTTGAGCTGTCATCAGTATAGCTCTTTCTTACGCCTACCTTGGATGGGAGGCCGCAGGTGCCACAGTGGGATCAGCAGTGGCTTTAGTGTAAGCTGCCATTGTGTCCTTAGGCAAGACATGTCACCCACCTTGCCTATTTGGGTGGGTGGGTGAGTGAATGGTTGGTGGTGATCAAAGGGCCTGATGGTGTCAGTCATAGCGTGAGGTTAATGACTAATGCAACATAAAGCCTCCAACAATATACATACATTTAATATTATTACTTCTTGATGTAGTAATATATATATATAGATATATATCTATATTTATATATATATATATATATATATATATATCTATATATATATATATATATATATATATAAAAAGCCTCTTCCTCACCCTCCGCGGGTGGTCTCGTCCCTTTTCTAAGCTCGGGTCCTCTGGGAGCTTGAGGGTTGCCATATAACCATCTGTCTGCTGTGGCATTTTAAACACAAACGGGGTGTACTCATGTGATAAATGGGGTTGGTATAGTGTTTGGGTTTTATGGACTCAATCTTGAGGAAAAGTCACATATAATGTGTCAGAAATTGCGCCTAGCCCCTCTAGCTTCGTGAGTTATATATATTAAGAAATCTAAAGAAATAATTTATCCTAGACAATTACTTTATATTCTTTAGACATTTTCAAATATACTAAATAACATATAGCTATTTAAATAGCTATATTACAATGTTAAAATCCTCTTGGTGATAATGTTTACAGATCTGATTTGATATGTGAAGTAAACGTTGAAGGCCAGATGGGGCACAGACTTGGAGTAAAATACTCAGGCTGATTGCTCGAGGGCATTTTCATTTTAGATGACGTAGTGTGATTTCCTAACCCAGAGTTTAGCACTTTGGGGCTCACTGCAACTGACTCTTCACTATTTCTACTCTGGTATTTGGAGTCATGTTCAAAATAAATAATGCTCCGAGTCCTCACTGAAAAATGGAAGGGAAGGAGAAAACCCCAAGCAGAACTGCACATTATGAATAAAGCCACAATACACATGAGACATATGAGTCCGTAATAGACTATTACATCCGTAACAATATTGACTCAAATTTTCATTTATTTTTGTATTCTCTCGATAACCATATTCAGACAATATTTTAACAATGCTAAAATGAGCCTGTAAACGACACAACATCATGTTAAATTCGTAATTTGTTTATTGATCTTCAACATTTTATTTGTTTTGTGGAGAGCGAAACAAAGAACTTTACAGAAGCATCGCAAACACTTTTTACTTTTGTTTTGGAGGACGATGACCATAGGAGACAATATATTTTATTTACAACATCAAACCAGAAATTTGTCTCTGTATATCGACTCAAGCTTTAAATGAATGTAAATTAATAATGATTTATTAGTTTATCTGAAGGTTTGTGACATTGACACCTTTTCTGGAAATAAATTAACACTTTACCCACTCTGGTTTATGAAGATTAATTGACCAAACACTTAAACAGATGGCATTTGATCATTGAATATGCAAATGAGGCCTAAGTGAAAGAAGTGGCCTAGACTGTGATCTAGAGTTGAGTCTTAACTGTGAAACATGTGCGTCGATACGACCAGAAGCAGGATGAGATATTTTCTTTATGCCCGCGTTGATGGAGCTGACGCCTCCAGGGTCCTGCTCTGCAGGGGTCCTGCTCTGCAGGGGTCACGCTCTGCAGGGGTCACGCTCTGCGTCACACTGGGGGGGACATGGGCCGCTCGGTCTGAAACTCTTGCTCTGACAGCGTCAGGCTGAAGAAGCGCTGGATTCTCCTTTCCTCGAGAGGAGCAAGCGATGGTCTTGAAGAGCTGGTCTATTATCAGCGATAAAGGCTGAGGGTCCTTGAGTTTGCAGGTTGCAGTTTAAAGCAAAAAACGCATCCAAATGCGGGCACAGAATTTAGTCTCTCTCATGGGAGAGAGTAAAGTTAGCTTCCTTGGCTGTTGTTCTCTCTGGAAGGTTTTTGTTTCCCTGTGTTTAATCAAGCTTTTCTTAAACACAGGGGCGCTCAGAGAGATTCTCCCTCTCCCGTGGTCCTTTTCCTTGAGGACCCTGGATAGAACTGGAGGGGTTTGGTATGGGCTTGTGTTTTAACTGAGCCAGCCCCTGGGTTTTGGCGCTAATGTTCAATTAATCAGCACACATGCTATTGTGCTGAGTCAGGAGGACTCATCAGATGTCCTAAGTGGGTAATTCATTGTCCATTATGTAGAGCATTATAGGCTATATTACCAAACTGCACCGACAAAAAGGCATTCACAAGACATTCAAATGACAAAAAATTACATTTTACACAGTAAGTTGTGAATAATGTCTTCAATCAGATGATTTCTCTTGAGAGTTCATTTTAATCCAGTTTCAAATTGAAAGTATTTTAGGAAAAGTTTATTCCAACTTTGAAAGCACAAAGCATCTGCTTGTGGCAGAGACATCATAAAACCCATGGACTGCCCAAAAAGGGATGTGAGCTATCTAACGACAAAAAGCCTAATGTCCGGTATTCGGTATACACCAAGGCAAAGCTCATTTGGTCCTCTGTAGGTCACTTACTATGTTAAAATATATATACATTTTAATGATTTGTGAATACAAGTTCTATCAATTGTATCTTCTTCCTTTTTCCTTTAGTTTATTTTAATATTGATGCATATAATTATTTGGAACTCGTATTAATGTTTATTGGTAAAAAGAGGCGTGATAACCACCACCCTCATGCTAATAAACAGTCATTGTTACGTTTTAACCACATTGTGACAAAAGCAGTGTTGGCCCAAAGTCATATTCTTTTCCCATCAGAGCCCGCCGCCCCCTGTTTAAATCACTATTTAGTTTCTCCCTACAGTCTGGGTTTGCTCATGTCGCCCATATTCTCTGACAAATCTGCAGCGGAGACATGGGAAGCTTGCATTGATCTAAGGCTCTCGTGTGTGGTCGGCCCCATAGGAAATATTTGTATAATGGTTTCTATACGAGTGCTGTCAAAGCAGATGAGGATCCAGCGGTGTCGGGGGCCGGAACATGAGCTGCTCACTGAATGAACCCCTGCAGGAAACCAGGGCCTCTGTTAACCCCTGCCTGTCTGTCACTTCCAATGGGGCTTCTCATTAATTCAACATGACTCTGTGTTAGTCTCATTATGAATCTGAAGGACGTCGGATTTGATTTAGACTCGCGTGTAGACCATTTAATATGCAGATGAATATGTTGGAGCCATAGCTTATGGATGAGTTTAAGGAACGCAGCAACAAAATATGTATTGTTTTTAGTGGGAGCAGTTATGTCATTGTTAATGTGTTGCTGTCATGTTTTCACACAAAATGATCAGGTCCCTTGTTAAAGGGTTCAACTGCGACGGTCACAGTTTCTTGAAATCGGTTGGAGATTCTAAAATGCTAAATATGTATTAAGAATTAAATATATAGTGGATTTATATCAGTCTGTGTATGGTGTTTAAAAAAAATGTATTCACCATAAATTACTACTTTAAATGATTGTATTTATAAGAAGTGACAAGTGGTTTATACCTTTTGCAGACGGACGTGCCTGTGTTACCAAAGGATCAATGCTTTCAATCAATCATTCAGTACGTTCTCAGAGACACATTCAATATCAATACTGTCACTGTGCGTCAATACCAGAAAGTATTCATCAAAATAGACAAAATATTAATTTTAGTTTTGTAAAATACCAAAATCAAAGAAAAAATGCAATAAGTCATCCTTGTCATTGTCCAGCAAGTCCATGCATAATATTGTTCTGTAGTTTATTGTGGGTTTATCTCTAGATATTTACAGAATATGCCCAAAATTTGGGAAAGATGTCGACATCTATGTTTTAGCATTTTAAATTCAGACACCATGCGTATTTGCATGGTTCATTGTTTATTATTCCACCACATCATTTGGTGGATAGATTAGTTTGGCATTGTCTCTGTGGTGACTTGGAGATGGGTGGTAATATGGGGGTGCATTTTGCCAATGGCTGTCCATCACTCCACATCAAAGTCGGCATTGTTTGGTTATTTTCTGCTGTATTACTTAGGCCTGCTGTTGACAGTTTTTTTGTATGCGTATGCCTGCATAGCTAAAGTGTCCTCTCTGTCTTCATTTGCATCCCCTGCTCCCTGACATGAGCTGTGTTTTCCTTCCACATTTGACAGTAGACTGGCCCTGGTGGTTTACAACAGCAGAGTAAGTGAACAGCGCCGTTCATGGAAGACTGCTTCTGAGATTTAACTAACTCAATTAGTTGAAAGCAAAAGAGATCAAATAGTGTGTTGTGAGCAGCCACAGTAGAGACGTCAGACTTGAGGCTTTTATTAGAGTTCACTGAGAAAATTGGGTAGAATATCAAATAGGATAATTTGTCTTTAGAAAAAAAAACAGATTTTCATGTTTTAATTTTAGGTTGTTTCTTATAGTTAGGCAGGGAAGTGAGCCCCATATAACAACCTTGATCCAACATCGATGAACAATTAGTGACACAATTAGTTAAACACCCATTCTCCTCGAAGTTGCCTCTGTTTGTCTTCACATTTTATAGTTTATCTACACACGTGCTGTAGCAGAATCCCGGGCAAATGCATACGTCAAAATGCATACGTCCTGAAACATGAAACCGAGTCTACATCTAGCTCATTTTTGCACCCACTGAGGAAATGGCCCTTCTCCACCACTTTACCCCGGGGCTATAATAAGGTTAAACAGCGTACCTTTGCAAATGTCCCAGGATGTGATTGCACCCTCTGGTCAGCCATTGGCACATAATTGGCTAATGTGGCTCTATTTGCCTCCCGGGTGTATTCCTCGCTTCTAGCATCAAATACAACACACCTGTGCTTCCTGCATGTGTCTGTTAGATCTGTGGGATGAGTGCGGGACGTACGCCATAATTGCTTCTCACCAGAGCATTGCCGATGGCCCATCAAGGCTCTTTAAGTGTTTCATCATTGGGAATGAATTATAGGTAGCCCAATCACCGCACAAGACTCACTATTGGCTGCCACCCCACTGACAGTATCCAGATGTTTGCCTAGAAGCTTCTTTCAATCCACAGTGACTTTGAGAAAAAAACTTGTTTTATGGTTCTAATAGATTGGATTTGAGTTTCTTGCAGAGCAGAAGCACTTGGCAAAATAATAGGCCTCCTGGATAATTGTGCTTTGCGTTACAGCGTTTGATTCGTGCTCTTTTTATTGGTCAAATTGAAACAAACTGGGAACAATGGCTTATTGCTTGACTATTTCTTTCTTTTCTTTTACCAGAATTGTATCTTTAGAAAGTGTTAGACTAATTACTGCCACATTGAGAGACACAACAGACAAATGACTGTCATTGGATTTGCACATTTTGCTTGTGTTAAATTTAGTGCTGGACTTTGTGCTTCATATTTTGTTAGCATAATAATACTAATACTAATAGCATAATATCATAAACATAACCCAGGCTGTTCTCACTGACCCGTTTTTTTTATATATTTTGAAGCCTCGGCTTCCTTAAGTATGTATTTGACAGGAGTACGGCAGTAATTAACCAAGCTTTTTTTTTTTTTTTGTAAGAAAATTTTAATTCTTTGACTTCCAGCTGCATTGTTCCTCCTAAACAAAGAAGGCTGTACTTACAATTTGCCTCTTGGCTTCTTTGAGAATTAGCAAATGCACATTTTCTCTCACATACTGCTTCACATTTTTCTCATCAAACAGCTTTCAGTTTTGTGTTAACTGTTGTTACTTAGCCCGGCGGTGGCAGTCAAATGTACACTGTGTATTCTGCTCTTTCTTTTCTCACTCTCATTAACAGTGACCAAGAATAACACATATCAAGTCACAAACACTCAAGCATATTTCCAAAAAGACGACTCGACTCACACATTTGCTGCACCAGACGGGTTTGAATTTGTATTTAACAGCTGTGCGGTGTCATAAGTAGCCTGTATCGTGTTTAAACAGCAGCACAGACGTTCCTACGCATCCATTCACTCTCCAGCATTAAGTTATCATGGCAGAAGCAGGCCTAAGCTAACGCAGCGTGTTAGAGGAAGGCAGACAGAGGTAGACTGTATGGCAAAGGCAAACGAGGACCAGCCAGAGCAATGTTAAAGCTGCTCTGCCTGTCAAAATAAAAAAGTCGCCAATGGATTCAACTAAGCAAATACAGTAGGTCCTCTCCTCTGCTGAATGGGTGATGATCTTTCAGCTGCAACATGGTTTGAACCCGACTGATGCAGTGAGCGGCTTCTCATTTCTGAAACAACCATGTGGAAAGACAAATCCCGTGGTCATGGAAAAGATGTCAGCGTGTTTGAGAACGGTCAAATCATTGGCCATTGGCATCGAGCATAGAGAAAACATCTAAGGAGAAGCAGAAACGAATGTACTACAGATCTGAGCCCCAGTGAGAGTGTTTGAACTGGAGAAGGCTTTGTGCAGTGTCACTCTCTCACATCATCAAGACAAGATCAACTGAGGAATAATAATGCAGCACTGGATGGAAATTAATGAAACTATGCCACAGCAAATGTGTGCTGTAATCAAAGTTAAAGGTTGTCCTACCAAATATTAGAGCATGTGCGACAGGCAGTGAATAAACAAGTGGGCTGGTGAGTGTAACAGTTAATAGTTGGTTCTATATTTTGTTTGGCAATTCATTCGTGGTGTGGTTCATAAATAATCAAAGTAATTGCTTAAATTAATTGCAAGATATGTGTGTGTGGCGGCATAATTGCCAACTAGTTTGGAAAGTCTGGTTTCTGTATTGTGCAAAACATTATACACATTATAAAATAAAACACCATAATCAATCAACCATAAATTGCCCTGCTTACATTACATTATGTTTTGTGGAGGCTGGAGTTGCAAATATGGGGCTAAAGTCGGGCATATTTTTTGGAACTTGCAATGAAAAGCTACACTGATAAGCAATCACTTAACATTCAATTAATATTTTTGATTGAATTCAGGTCCAATAGAAACAAACAAATATTGTGCCAGTCAGAAACCAAACCAGGCGATTCTTTAGTATCAGGTCTCAAATCTTTGGGCCTTTGGTGCTTGAATAGTTGTAGTTTAAGGATAATTTCGTAAATGCTTGTTTTATTATAAGGTCATGAACCTGCATGTGATTAACCAGAGCATCCTTAACTATATACATTACCGTCCACTTATAGTGTGGTGTGAGCAGCTAATGAGGAAGTAATGAGCTAAAATGGATGGGACAGCTGGCTTTGTCTTTATGAAGCTGTAGTCACTCTCAGGGCTTACACACTGTATCTTCTGAGGTGGGTCAAGATGCCAAAATGTACTTAGAGCACCGTTCATCGTGAGACTCTGGTATTTCCAAAAAATACAACACAAAAATTAGAAGAGCACATGTTCAAACATTTTTATAATCTATAGCATTTTGTTCATTACTTGCTGGCTGTTAAAATCATACTAACAATGGGTAAACGATTAGAGTTCTAGTTATATGACAACCTGTTTTGGATTACTTTAAGGATTGATTACATGTGAACTCCTTGGATGAGTTTCCATTCTCTGACCCCTCCTCCCATTCTCCTTTTCCATCCACCTTTCCCTTTCTAACTTTGTTTATTTACTTTTTAAAACAATATATATTTGTACAATCACATCTCTGTTTGGGTACCACCTTTTGGCTGACATGGGTTGGATATGGGGCACATACTTGTACCTGTAGTCTAAAGCCCATATGACAAGTTCTAATGTTTTTTCTAATTATGATGTTGTTTGGTGCCTAAGTCTCTGTGGTAAATAATGGTCATAGTTTTTCATCAGTCAAGTTGCAGTTCGTGAAGACAATTTGACAGTTTGAAAGAAAGTGGAAAATTACAGGTACACTTTATTTTGTTGAATTATTTTCTGTTTCAGCACTACTTTAATTAAACTAAAGGTCAGATAATGTCTTATGTTAAATCATAACTATTGTGTCATTTTCACATTTGCTATCCAACCAGGAAGAAACATTTTAAACTTAACAAACATTGTCAAATTGGGGACAACTACGGTAGACAAAATGTTTAATAAAATGGTATGTATAGTCCTGCTCAGTACAAGTTGAACTGTGTCATATGCACTTTAAGATGTTAATCAAATCCCGGTGGGTGACACCAGATGGCAAACAATGATCAGGATTTACATTTTAGAGAGGAAATTAAAGATATGTGAAATTGTACTGCAGCGTTTTCCCTTTAGCCATATATTTCACATAAAAAGTGGCCCTTATTTTCATTTGTGTGTATCTCTGACTCACTGTCTTCCTTTTCTGCTCTTGGAACCAAAGCATGGCATAGTGAAGATAAACCAGCTCCTTTGTCTGTCTCCCACTCCGTTCAAGGTTGTTTGTGAATGTTTCCTTGGCAGATGCTTTTCCCACAATGCACTGGGTCCATTACAAAAGCTTTAATTTTAGATAAATGGGAAATAATGAGACAAGTAATGTAAAAAAATGGCAAACATGAGATGGTTTTGTTTAGAAAACACAAACTAGTGGCACATGCATCTAAGACAAAAGCCAAAAATATTAATCAATTAGTCCACAGCAGTAAATTATTACACGCCGCTTACTGTAATTAACAAGAGGCTCACTTACGGTAATGATTCTGTCTTCTCCAGTTTTATGCTTGCTTTTTGGAAAATTAGAGTTTGAATAATACTGTGTAACTTCTTACAAAATTGTTTTGTTTTTACCATAGAACCTGTTTGTATTAAAGTAAATGACGCTAATGTCTCTAAAAGTTCCAATTGTTGTAAACCTTCAAATTCAACTTTTAATGGTGCAGTCATCTAAATGGAGGATTTCAACACTGGTCTTATGTAAGACCCTTATGTAGAAGTGATTTATAGGTCACAAATGCCCCGCTCAGCCCTGTCCTTCTCTTTCATCTATTCATATACAACTCAGATTTACTTAATTAGTCGTCACTGTTTTTCTGGCCCTTTCTCTGAACCGTGCAAGTCGGAAGTCTGTCCTGCAACAGGAAAAAAACAGAAACATCAAGGCTAACGTTTCAAATCAAGGGCACAGGATATTTACAGTTTAGATCCGCAATTAGAATGATTGTGATTAGCAATTAGCCTCAGTTGTTTTGGTTACAAACCTTTCCCACACCCATCCACAAACCATGTGACTCTTGTATTAGTTTATACGTTCATATTGCAGTGTGTGTGCTCTCTAATGTTAACAAGTTACACATTTCACTAAATCGTTTTGACTAAACATTTTTCCCCAGCTTGACAATTTTGGTAATGTTTATATTCTTACTTCCTGGTTGGACTCGAGCAGCAGACATGACAGAGGTAATTCCACAACTGTTACCTAGCAACCATACTGTATATAATAAGATCTATACATTTCACAATAGATTTGACATGTAATGATACAGATAACGTCTATATTTTGTTAAATGATTGTTTAAACTGTGCAAAAAATGTGTCAGTTTAAACTGTCCCTGCTTTTTGTACTGAACGTCGCTTAATGATGACATCACAGAGAGATCCTGTATAAACGTGAGCTTTTGTTTTTCAGTTTACTGAGTTAAAACTGTGATAAATATTTAACACAGGGACTATACCACCAAACAAAGTAATAAATAAAAAAGCATGAGAACCTGACATATGCACTTTAATGCTCGTAGATGTGTTTAATTAAATTGTGCTTCTTGAACAGACTATTTCTTCCAATATCTATCCATCTCAAAAACATATAGACCAAGAAAGTAATCTAGTTTGAAATTGCACTTACACACGCCACAAGCTTTCTGCCGGCACTGTTCAGCTGTGTTTCATCCCTGTAGGTATCTTTTCCATAGACCTATCCGTCACTCAAACAGACAGCCTCCCGTCACTGTGCGTCGCTCCTCTGACCTACCTTTCACTTTATGGATAACCATGAGCCTATGCTGCTCCGCCAGGCGCCATTCTCATGCAGTAGCCCCTCTTGTGTCTCTCTTATTCAAATCCGTCAGTGCAGATTTGTCGGAGCCTGAGAGGATTTTGGCATTTTCCAGAAGTGATGACACCAGACCCCATCCGTCACACGCCGTCAAAGCTATTGCCTTTTTCCCGCTTTATTAAAGACAAGGCACAAAGTAATGACTACTCTGACGCGCTAAAATGGATTGAGTATATATTGGTGGTATTGTAAGGTGTTTATCAAATGTCCAAAGCGGAAATAAGCAGCAGTGGAGCTTCTTGTCTTAATGATTCTCCTGTGCCTACTCATTGATCACCATCATCTGCCTGGTCTGTGAATTTTCTTTTTTTAGATTCAGTGTTTTCAAGTCGTCTTTGAGATGGAAATGACTCGTCACATCTCCCATGATGCTTAGCTCAGTCTTCCCTCTAGGTTATTGAAATAAAAGCAACAGATTGCAGACCCTTTCCTTATTTTCTCTACAATAGTGCGCAAACTTGATATGGTTGCATTAGTAATCATGCTTCTACTTTTTTAATATTTGATCAAAAAGGCATTAAGTTGGGTTTTTCATTTTCTGGCACAGTTGTGTGTGATTAATAAATGATGAAGTTAAAGTTATAAGCCATGAATCAGCCAAAATTAAATTAAAACAAGGGGTTTGAGCTTCCTTTGAGTATCACTGCATCGTCAAACACTAATACCTCAACCAAAAATACACCTGCATTTCAGTTAGCTCTTCAAACGGCGCTAAAAATATTTCCCTCTAATAACTTGAGGTGTTGCTTAACTTTTAGAGGCTTCAGAAGAAACTAAATAAGTGATGCTACTACATTTAATTCTGCTTCAACCCCATTTTAGGATCACAAAAGCTCATAAACAAACTATCTCCTAAGGATAAATGTGATTCTAGGGGCTCTAATAATTTCTCATTTGCATATTTCTGAACTTTTCTCCTGGCTGCTTCGGGAGTTGAGGGGATGTGGTGCTGAGGGCCCATGATAAGGGGCTCCCAGCTGTTCCATGCGCACTGGCCTGATACAGTAGGTGCACACTGAGCCTTCTGCTGCGTGGTTATCTCCCGGAAAGCACACCCATTTTTTTCCTTTTTCATGCAACTCCACACACATGTGCCCACGGAAAGAGAATACAGACAATGCCTAGTCTTAGCCCTGGTTTTATGGATGGATTCGGAGTGCATTTGAATAATTCCAGTTTTTGTTTTTGCACAATGTGTGTTGGGTGGAAGACAAAGATTAGTGCTTCTCCAGAGACCTCTCTTTGTGTTCGGGGCCCACTGCGGGTTCTGTTTGAAACCAAGAGTACGAGCAGTCAAAAATGCAGGCAAACTCTGTTCAGTGGCGTTGCATTAGATGATGTGTAACAAAAGTGACTGTGATGGAGATGTAATCAAACTGAATGGGCATGCATTAGGTTAAAGTGGTTTGGGGTGAGAGATGTGTTAAATGTTACAAACCAAGCCCTGTTGATGTTCTGACAATATGTAAATTATCTTGTTTGAGTAAAATCATGTTAAGGGAGGGTTTTATCCTCATTAAATCATTCCAATAGAGTTGTTTTTGGCGTTTACACAATATTTCAGATGCCAAAAAATGCATTTTCCAAATTGCGAACCTTTATTTCCGCTTCGTTTTGAACAGTTTCTTCTCCGTCTGAAAGCCCAGAGAAAGTGTATGTGTTACCGCTAGTCCAGTCTTTGTGCTGAACCCCTTTGGTGCAGGCTTCATACTGAGATTGATTGTTTAAACGCTGCAGCACAAAACTACATCTTGTTATTGTTAATATTCCTGGCCTGTACGTTGACCTTTCTCTTCCCTTCTGTTCTCCTTTGACCGATCTCTAGTGTACAGTGAATGGCCTGAACATGTGCCCACGCTCCACTCAGCTGTCATTAGAGCTAACACAAAGAGGCAGATTAACGCTTCAGGTCTACACAGGTGCGAGAGGAAAAAGGCTTAACATAAGAATGAAGAATGAATGCTCCACTGTTATTTCCCAGTTCTACTCTAAATAACCGCCATAGTGGTTCAAAAACTGTTTAACAAAAATGTATTTAACTTTTGCATAGTAGATGCTTGACTTGTGTATAGCAAACCAACATGTTCCATATGTTATATGATGAAATGCATATAATTATTCCTAAACCAGATGGTGCGATGGCTGTTGTGGTGTAACCTTACGTGTCCTTTAAAACTAGAAGCATTGTAGGAAGCAAGGATTGTCATTAGTAGCTAAGCACACACAGAAGCATGTCTTTTTATGGACGATTTGCTGCTTTGATTCACCCAATGTAACGTCTGTCAACTTTGCAGATACTTGGGATATATGATGTGTGATGATTTCAGAGGATTAGGCCCGGTGCAAAATAGGAAGTTGAGTTTTCTGCTTGGTGAGTGCGCCACTATACTGTATACATCTTACTTTACGTTTATCATTTAGTCACTTCATTCGTCTTAAAAAATAAGGATATTCATGCTGATTTAAAGGGGTCTGTATACAAGAAAAGGTTGTGAGTTCAAGTCCCCTTACATTGCACCTTAGTTGACTATAGTTTGTCAGTTGTGAATGAAGAATGTACCTCTTTAGGACCATCTTTGCTGGTTTAGATTACTGGAACTCCGTGTAAATGAATGGAACAAGATAATTGAATTTACGGACTGGCACAGTGATCGATAAAAATCAAGAATGCAACAATTTGACTCCTGTCCTAATTGGCAGTTGATAATGACTTTTGGAAGGTCAGTCATTCCTTTCAATCAGGCACAGGTAATGTGTCTGTTTTGTATCTTGAGTTTGAACCCTGGGAGGCATTTTAGAGTGCTTTCATGCCATGTTCCATCACAATAATAAACCTAAAAGGAAGCTTATGAACACCGTCCCATACTGATTTTATGTGTGATGGTTTGTTATTGTCCACCGTATTCCTGTGGTGCATGACCTCAATTTTGTTTTTATAGCAACAGATGTAGAGGTTGGAGATATATCAAAAAAATAGATCCTATTGCTTTTGGAAATAGGCAAAATAAGAATTGTATTGTAAAAATAAATGAAAAAAGACAGAAACATCTAGTGTAATTTCCAAAACAAGGGAGTATAACGTTATATTTATTTTGTGGTCAGTTTTATTGTCCATTCACAATCGTGCAATACTCAAACCATCTATAGACACATTTTGCACATGAAAGAGAGAATGACTGAATTACACAATATGACGATTTTTTGCCGATTGTCAGAGGAATGAGATTTTTGACTGTTTTTAATAGTATAATTACATGTTTTGAGTGCAACTTGATAACATCTACTCTAAACATCTCATATTCCCACACGTCCAGTCTAACGTCTGGGCCTTTCAGCGTCTGCCTCCTTTGCCTTCACCTGCCCAATCACTCGACCTTGTGCCGCGGTGATGGACTGCCCCGCTGGTTCGGCTCCGGTCACTTTTAAGGGCAACAAAATCTGTCTTCATGAGCAGCATCGTTTGTGATTGACTTTCGGGGCATAAACAAATCATTTCTGCTGCCGCGGTGAGAAATGTCAGAACAGTCACCAAGAATCTGTGAAAGTCCTTCGTCACCTGGACAACTGAGTCAGCCATCCATCTCCTGTCAAGACCCAATCTGGAGTCATTTTTATCCCCGTCTATGTGGAAGCCTCCGCTGATCCCCGGGGGGGTGTCTTTTTGTATTTATTAGTATTAAGCAGCTTACAGTTCTCCCATCATCCTTTCACTCCTGCTGTGGAGCCTCTGCCTCCTGATAGAAGACTTATACATATATTATTCATGTGATTGACTCGTCCTAATCGCCTCACAAGTGGAGGAAATTAATCATTCCTGAAAATCCCATCATTTGCATTTGTCCCAGGAGTTTCTGCTCCAGGGCAATTGTTTCTCCCCCCACCCCAACATGAAGCTTTATGAGGTGGGACTTTTGAGTCAAATTGTCCAGTAACAATTGATTAATCGCAACTAATCAATTATTTCAATAATCGTCAATTCTATTGGTATAATGTTTGGATGCAAACTGAATTATTTCATCCTGACTTGACTTTTTAGAAAGACTTATTCATTTAAATATCAAACAGAATCTCTTAAATATTTAGGTGTAGTTCTCCATAAAGATGATCAAGAAAGACCTTGAAAATTGGACTGTTATCCCAAACGTCTAAGTCAAAGGATTGAAACTATGAACATTTCTGTATCTGTTCCAAACTCTCCCAATTTCCATCCCCAACTGGCTGTTTGAAGAATGAAATAAGTCGCTCTCTGGATTTTTATTGCAGGCAAAAACCCTTCTGATGCATCAAAACTCTACAACGATCAAAAGAAATTGGAGGTTCGGGTTTTTGTTGTCTGAAAAATGACTTTTAAATCAGTTTCAAATCAGAGCGTTGCTGTTCTGGTGTGATCCAGAATATGAAGCTCAATGGAGGAATATTAAGTTTAATGTCATGCCGTGTGTTCGGGGCTTTACTGGCAGATAATAAACAGTTGGGTCAAAACATACAAACAGACAAATATGTTAAAATCTTAAACTGGTTAGCCCATAATCACATTCTTTCACCTAACAGCACAGATCTGAGATTTAAAGCCTGGAAAACAAACAAAATGCATTTGTTTAACCAAATTATAAAAGAAAATCAATTTGAAAAATCCTTTGAGTTGGAGAAATGGGACTTTTAAGTATTTACAGATAAGGAGTTATTATAACCAAGAAATGAAACAAAGCAACAGCAATTATAACCCTACTACTGAATTATTTTCTAAGGCATATACATCCGAACTTTAAAGGGAGCTGTATCTAAATTATAGAAATGTAGATGATAATGAGATGTCAACATTATTCATTCAGGTCACTATATATTTGTAAGAACTAAAAACAAGTGATTATTTAAAAAGTACTAATATTTTTAATTCAAGCTTTAGTCCAAAAAATATACCTATGTAAAATACCTTTTTACCTTTTTATCTGGCTGTTTTTGTCATATTAACTTTATTTTGTCATTCAGAAAGTTTTTTTTTTTTTTTTAGTAGTCTAGAATAGTAACATGTTAGCCAATAGGAATAATAGAAAATTAAAGATGTATCTGATGTTTGTTCGCGTCTCATTAATCGTGTAATGAATACTTAACATTGGATATCGTGCCATCCCTACATGACTTTAATTTGATGATTTTCTCCTGCACATGTGTCAGTGCAGCATCAGGACTGCATGTGATTCAGTGAAATGCAGAGTTATACCTGGAGTTACACAGTATAGATCCAAGACTTTTTTTTTTTACTGACTTTGTTTTGATCTTTATAAAGCTTGTCTCTGAAATTGGATTGGACATGGTGTGAAACGAAGAATGGTGCTCCGTGAGGAGTAACTGCCTTCTCGGGCTCTCTCACCTCTTGCGTGACTCAGCAGGCCCTTCACCATTAAACTCCATAGAAGGAAGAACCTAATTACACGGCTGAAAGTGACCATAGTGAACACTGTTAAAAGGATCCAATTAAAGACGGTGCGGCCGGGGATTATTTGTGGAGGTGGAATTTGATCTGCCGCACTCTCCGAGAGTCCATTGGCCAATCAATCAGGAGGAGAAAGGAAAGAGGGAGGGGCTTCGAGCAGCGCAAGTAATTGGCTCCTAAATTAACAACGGCTTGTATCAAACAGAAAGTGAAGAGCAATAAGAAGGAGACTGCTTATGTCGAGTTAGTGACACATAGAGATGTAGGCCTGTCAAGATTTTTCGGTTAATCGATAATCGTGATTATTCAGGTCATAATGTAATCCTAATAAATAAGAACGTAAAAAAGTAATTGTGAAAAAAGTTGTATGCTAAATTAAGTTGGGAATAGTTAGGGATGATGTATTGGTTATCGGTGACATCTATGATATTGAATGTTTCCCCCAGATATCCGTATCGGATATTGAAAACTTAGCAGATGTATAAGGTGAACTTTATTGTCCCCGAGAGGGTATTCGTCTTGGGCAACAGTGCCACTTTAGCCGCCCCACACACAGTCACAATCACTCAGAACAATACACAGACGTAATTCATGTTTACAATATCCACTTCCTGGTAAGTCTGTGTGTGCTAGAGATGGGAAGATTGACCGATTTGCATCGATGCACCGGCTTGAGTATGTGCGATATGTGTCAGTAGAAGTGTGATAGATCGTTGCAATTCAAGTGACAAAATGACGGTGCATCTGACTTTGTATTGTTTTCTCGGTCAATCTAGATTCCTCCAAAGCTGACGTTGCTAATGCTATCGCTAACGCCCAGAGCAGTTGAAACGCTCACGGAGGAGGCTGTATGCAGCTAAAAACAGTATTATTGACAGACATAGTATTTGGTTTACCTCTTCGTTGTCTTCACTGAGCCTTAAAAGTGAAATCCAAAATTTGGTCAAATCGGGCCGATGCTTTTTAGCCGTGCGCTCTCAGGCTCCACCCCTTTTTACATGCCTCAAAAATAAATAGTATGGGCAAAAAACATTGCCTTTATGAACTAACAGATGCCTTTAACATACATATATACATACAAATAAAACCTTGTGTATTGTGATCATATTTTGTTGATATTGAGTAGTTATTCATATTTCTTTGCTGCAGGTGGTCACATTCATTGTACTTTTTCTTCTAATTCCAAAGCCAGAGAGAGTGAAAGATGGAACTTCACATAATACAAATACAACAATTGTGTTGCAGTGGAGATTGTTTTACAGAATAATTCATCACATTGAAGGTTGCCCTGAAACAGAACCATTGCAGTGGTGGATACAGTGGTGCCGCAGCATGATTGGACCAGAGGTGAAAGGTCAAATGGAAACGCTTAACCTCTGGGGTCACAGTTCCTCGAGGTATCTGCTGTGAGATGATCACCACAGTGCAGTGCAATGATTATTCTTTCCTCTCTGACCCATGGGCCTGTTCCTGACTCTATCCAACAAGGTTACACTCAACAGCTAAAGCGTACAAAGTGCCTTTTTACAGTATTCGAAAGGAGGATTCCATAGCAATACTAAAAGTGAAAAAAGACTTGGCTTTGATTGAGGTTGAGGCACATTTTTGCACAACCCTGATGCACCGTGAACATATTGTCTATATCAAGGTACTCCCAAAAAAATATTGAGTTTAATCGCCCAGGCCTGTTGTGTTGTAGCAGAGCCAGCTGGAGGGTTAGGGCCGCATGGTTAATGGTGGCGTGCTGCAAATGAATAAAACGTTTGGTTGTAGGACGTCCTGACAAACAGATTGTGTCATTGGGGGGTAATGTGCCTGAACAAGCGTGGCCCTGACTGAGGGGGATTAGGCTGACGCAGCAGCGCCTCCACATCACTGATCATTGTATACACACGTACAGCGAGCATGGACACCACAGTCACAGAAGTATAATAACATACTGTATTGTGAGTAAAGTCAAAGTAAAGTGAAGAGGTGTTGGGTATTATTTAAGGTGAGACACTACAGGCAAAACAAAATTTAAGGAGGGTCTGTCTCAACATACAAGCTTTCATGAGGAAAATATTTACAGGACGTTGAAATTTCAATGGCATAATTATTCTCATAATGCATTTTTCTCCCTTAAAGTTGCACCCACTCACATCAAACTTTACAATCTTTGAATTCAGCAAGGTTTTGATGGCTTATACAGAAGGATTTATTCATGTCTAATCTTTAGCCTGATTCATTAAGTTTAAACTCAGAAAGAGAAAATAAAATACAATTTTATGCCAGTTTTAATGGTCATAACAAATGATTTTTGTGTAAAATGCTTCTGTTAAGTTGATTACACTCATTAACAACATTTATCACAAATGGGTCATTCTCTTTTAGTCTTGAATGGTAGTAACAATGATAGTAATTGTCCAACTCGATGGCGTGATGTTTGATTTGATAAAGCGATACCCTTTTTTTTTGCCAAAAGTCATTTTCATTGGAAAATAATAACTCGTACATTATGTTACCACGTGGTCTTAAAGAGCTTTCTCAAACTGTTCAGGAAATGTCAAATTCTGTCCTGTTTCTGAATGAGTTTTTCTTCCCAGTATCAATACTTCTTTCTCAATTGAGTATCTAGTTTTGATGCTATAGTTTTAGTATCTGATTTTCAATACCTTTGACAACCCTACTTGGCTATTCTTAGCGTTGTCAGTGCTTCTTCTCACCTCTTAAATGTTTGATTTAATTTTTACACCCTATGTCCTTAGACTTTCGGTTGAAGTTCGATGCACTGTACAGCTACAGGCGTTCTTTAAGTGAATTGTTAGAAGAGCAAGACGAAATTTCAGGGAGCTTTGGGAGATCTGATGAAAGGGTCTATTCACAGCTTGCCACCAGAGACAGCAGGAAGGATAAAGGGGATGTGACTGGGTTCTCAATGTTAACAGATGCGTATCGCCATGACATCCTCGTAAAGGTTTGTGGCTTCAGGGTATATATATTTATTCTTTTATATGAACTACTTTGTTTGACTCTTATTAACCGAGCATAGGTTTCACAGTTGATGTTTTGTTGTTACATAGCTGGAAATAAGAATCGACAAAGGAAAATAATGAATCTGGCGGTGGATGCAGACCACCGTTTCCATCAGTAAGAGTTGAAAGGGATTTTATACACGCTTGAGCTATGGACAAAATATTCAAACATATTAAAAAGATGACTAAATGTGAGCTATATATTGAAAATCATGCGTTTATTGTTTGATGTGTTCTTTCCTTTTAATCTTGGTTGTTTCTTTCCGTCATCTACTTTCTTCCCTTTTTGTCGCAACCTTTTCTACCCGTCACATTTTGCCTGGAGTTTATTGCACATATTTTATTAGTGTAGATAGTAGACGCTTGTTATGCATCATGTGTGCTTTTACTTTCGGGTACACTCAAGGCAGCTTATTTTGGAGCTTCCCCAAATCTCATCCTAAACATGTTTAATTCATCACTTAATCAATATGGATTGCTGTTTTCAATATGAGCAAAGCGGGCAGCCAATCTGTCACTGTCACCGACTCAGCAGTACTTACTCACTCACTTAAGTGTTTGGCTGCTGTGTGTTGCGCTGCCACCTGTCCTCAGGCTATTCACATTCAATGAATGAATATTTCCATAGGAGGCTCACATAGCGGTGTCAATGCTAGTCACTTCAGCGAGTCACCTTCTGCATAGCGTGGTTTGATACTAACACGAGGATTACATCTGTTTTCTTACCATTAACAGCCATGAAAATCAGAATGATGTTGCACCGATTGTGTGACTGATAAGATTTAAGCAATTGTGAGGAACTCCGTTGTGTGTTAAACAGTGTAAAATCTTGTAATCAGTTCAAGCTTCACAATCTAACATTTTTGTGGAGGTCAATCACTTGCCTCCATGGAGATGTTTTTTGCCTGGAATGTTTCACAGTATGGCATTAAACCTCCCTGCAATTATTGTTGTGTTTTTATTGCTCACATTACCAAGAAAAACATCTTTACTGCGCACGTGATCACAGATCTAACCTTGCATGGTGGCATCAGCTGCTTGTCTCCATGGAGATAGATAAGCTTTATGCCATAGTGTGGAACATTCAGGTAATCTAGTAACATCCTCGTGCATGCATGTGGCGGACTACGACAGTCTGAGGACTACGAAAAGTCTGAGGAATAAAGTCTGGCGGTAATGCAACAATTGGATGCCAACCGCCATAAAACAACAACAACAACAACAACAGACCGTGCACCTTTAACAATGATCATTCTTTTCTGGTTTGTGTTGTAATTTAATTGTAGTTAAAAGTAAATGTACTGCCTGAGCAGCTCTACTTTTCAGCTGTTACACGGTTAGTCACATTTTGCTTTGACTCAGCCGGTACTGACTTATTTTCAAGTTGAAGCAATCACTTGCTGCGTGCATGTGTCCGTGGGACTATAGATCTATTCCCTCTAAGTGTAAAATACTTGTTTCACCTGTATCAGCTTTATCACCACCTCTTTATCTCCTCTTGGCACTTCCTTGTGCTCTTGCTTCCTCTCTCCTTGCTCAGCGGGTGCAGTCATCGATATCTGTGTGTGTTGGAGCGGTGCACCCCACATCTCCTGGAGGGCACTGCTATTAATGGAATCCAGGGGAGGGCGGCGCTGGGGCAACAGGCTCCACCAGTGTGCTTGAGTGCTTAGCTTTTTCAATCTATCCCACATTACTGGCTGTCAATAAGACAGGACGCTACACAGTCAGTTTCTGAACTTGACTGAACTCTGAAGAGTCTGAAATCTGATTAGATGAGTTTGAAGAAAGGAAAAACACTGGCGTTTGGTCTAAAAGCAGACGTAGTTTGTACCTGAGACACAGAAGTTAAGATGCAGAGTAGAGGCGGTAAATAAACATCATTGTTCATGATTATTTCAGTAAAAGGGCCTTTTTGATCCCAGTTCAATGCACTTAATTAGCCCTAAATGAAATGTAATCACAGCTGATTAAGACCCTGCCTGATTCCTCAGTGAAAATCGTGAATAAGCACATTGCCACAAAGTTCCCCGAAAGCAACTTTTGGAGCTGGTTCAGGCTCTGTCCTCCATCAGTCTATTTGGCCAGAGGTGGCAGGCAGGCGCTGAATGGCAAAGTAATCCATCCCTCTAATGCAAGGGCATTAGAGCTGCCCGTCACTTCCTAATTGGCTAATGGCTAGATTAGGCTAGCTACAATAGGCCGTGCTGACACTTTCTTGGCCTGTCATAACAGTGGCTTTAGGACACAAAAGGCCAGAACCTGCCGCTTACAATGGGCCTGGGGCAATTGTCCACTCACAGAGGAGCAGTGCTGGTTTGAAGAGAGCCATGTGACCTGCAGCACCTTATCACTGCACAGTTAACCTTGTGATATGGACTTCACACAGCCTTGTGCCTCGATGTGACCCTCCATTTAATGTTAAGATGAAGCTAGTTACACACAGTCATTATGGGATGAAATGCTGTCAATGTCTTTAACTGTTTTTCGTAGTGAATAATCTACTAATTTAAAATTATAGATTATTGTAGAGGGATAACATTAACAATGATCAATCAGTAAGTACAGCAAACCCTATGAAGCAGCACTAATAAGACTGGAAATGACAGTCATATCTACCTTTAATTATAGTGACATTCAATTTATCATTCAAGACTCCACTGTTGCTAGAAGCTGGTGCATGTACAGACTTTATCTAGATATATTATATATGTTTATGTCAGACATGATTTTGTTTGATGGGATGAAATAACAAGTTTAACAGTCCTCACTGAGAGAGCCAACAGAAGTGCCCTACTCATGTTTTAAATGACTAAATTAAATCAGTCCATGTCACACACAAACGGGTAAAGAGCAGACTTTCTTGAAACGGCAGCCTGTCCAAAACAAAGATGTATAAATATGTAAAACTTGTATATTCCTAATGATTTGTATATAAATGAGATGGTGTTGTGGTTGGCGACAGCTGCTCTGTGCTGAGTGACACACAAACAGCGGTGTCATCTTTTACAAAACATCGGACCAAAACAGCAGAAATACTGGGAACATAACTCACATGGCCCAATATTCCTCCAAATTAAATACATTTTCCAACTTGAAAAGTACACCTACAACATGTCTCAACGTGGAAGCACACTGTCTGCGTTCAGTCTTGTACTGCTATACCTTTTAAGATAACGAATGCATTTTAGACAGAGAAAGTGGATACATTCTCCACACTCGGCTACATCACTTAATGGGGATTAAATGGTCGTGCTTTAATCATTTCCTCAGGGTTTTTGCACATGCTTTGACTCTGTCACAAATCCTCACACAATCTCAGCCGGACGCCTCGGGAAATTCTCTTGGTAGAAATCTTCAGTTTTTCTGCTTTTAAAAAAGGAGGCCAATGGTTCTGCTTTTTATTTTTCATTATTTTCAATGAGTCCCTCAATGTCCCTTTTGAGTGTTTTCCCATTGCCTACAGTTATTGAAGCCACTCACAGCTGGGCCCATAGTGTTTCCACTGAGCTTTTTGTCACTGGGAAAGTGCTGGCAGAGGTCATGCATTAAGTAAGGAGTTTCATTACCATACACATTTCCTGGAGATGTGTACGCTAATATATATTTCTCCTATATGAAACTATTGAAGGTGTTGCTAGTGCCTTTAGGCTTGTGTAACTGGTACTGATGGCATGCTGTAAGTTCTTCAACTCACAATACTTACATTTATTACAGTTGTTCTTCTATTTCTTTTAGTATTTGTCTGCCACAATAACACATTTGGAAGTGCAATATGCCACAATAACCCTAATTCCCAGTATACCCATTTTTAAATGAACCACATTGTAAATAAAGTTGCAATAGTGCGAACAAATACTGCAGTACTTTGTTATCATCTATATATAATGACTCGTAGATACTGCATGTTAATTATCTGACCAACATACTGAGAGAAAAATAAGTAACATTTTCTTACTAGTGAACATAAGAGGTACATATAAATATTGGGCCCAAAATGGAATCATTCACGTTTTATGATGATTGATGAAACATGTCAATTGTAAGATAAGATAAGATAATCCTTTATTGTCCACACATGGGGAAATTTCAGTGTTACAACGCAGTAGATACAGGGGGAAAGGACAGATAACGTATAGGAAGTTTCAAAAAACGATTCTTAATAAAAGAACTCTTATAAACAAAACAAAAAACTCGTATTGACAAAACTCCTCTCATATCTTAATGGGCAGGCATAAATATGAACCCTGCACTTGACTCACACAGTGTTGATTCAATTTCAGCTTAGATATGTGGCTTATTTCCTTTGTAGTTTTAACCGTATCTATCAATGTACTTTGTTGGGAAGAAAGGAGAAAGCGCATTTCAACATGTATTCAGAACAATGAAGTCTTTGGACAAATACCATAGCATCTTTGGGATGAAAACAATTGAATAAGAAAACCTTTAAAACAACAACAAAAGACAAATTTGATGCAATCGACTGCAAAGGGATTTTTGATGAGCTCAGAAGCATGACATTTACACAATAACAGCAGCCGCGGCATGTTCATTTTTTATTCATAATGTTTGTATTTTCATCACAGCGCTGCATTCAGAAAATGTCAGGAGCGGGAAACTCAATGGCATTTTTTAAGCTTTCAAGGACTATTGCCTCAAACCGTTAGATTGTTTCAAAAACAAACACACTTTTTGACCATTAATGTCCTTTCACATTAAACACGAAACACTATAATGTCCATTTAAAAAAAGCTGTGTGCAAAAATTAGCAGACATTGTGGCTCGTTGCTTTTTCCCAGTGTCACCCATGAGAAGTCCCCACCATAATGTTGCTAAATTTAGTCCTGCAACATCAAAGGTCCATTTGCACCGAGAGGGATGTTAATCTGACCATGCCAGTGCACACAACCCTGATACACACAATCCTGAGACTCTCAACCGGAGGTGCAGCGCGACAACATAAACACTTAAAGTACTAATAACGTTCCATCACTAAATAATAGTTTTCCCCACGCTCATTTACTCTTATAAGCTTCTAAAATGGCTCAGTCAGCGGGAGCCATGTGATGTTGCAGCCTCCAGGGGAACAGTGCGTCTCCACAAAACTGAATATTAACCCCTTGAGCAAAAAAAAGTGTCAACGTAGTGACCTTTTTTCCAGTAGTTTGGAATCCACATTGCCTTGGTGGAGGTGGAAAGCTTTGCTATTTAAACAGACAGTAACGGTTGTGCATTTTACACGTTTCTGTATCGATGTGGGATGACTGTTGGATGTTAATTAAAGGCCAATGACTGCGTGCTGCACGTTTGAGCTGTTCAGTGGTTCCCCCGCGGACTGTACCCACAGACGGATACTCTACAAGTCATAATTGGGGTGTTACTGCAGTGTACAGTCACACAATTTACTTAGCTCAGTGTTTTTTTTATAACAAGTCTCATTAGTGCACAGTGTGACAGTATTTAACAAGTGCTTATTTCCAGGTATCTTGCAGATAAGTGGACTATAAATTGTGTGTTTTTTACAGTGATAATATTTTTAACACTTGTGCATTGCAGTCAAGTGACAGAATGGCAGCTCCTGTCAGAAGCGCCGCGTCTCGCTCGTCAGTGCGATGCAAATGGACAAGATTACTGCGCTTGGTGTT
>NW_027315834.1:34395672-34825672 GCF_026437365.1 Eucyclogobius newberryi | reverse complement strand
TAAACTGTGTTGCAGCTGAAACATCATCTTTTGGACAGACAGGGTGTATATACATTCTACAGAGAAGAATACAGAACCCACCACTGTGATGCTCTAAAGTCGGATGACAATCACTGGATGCAAGAAGAGAACTGCATTGCCTTTTGTTTGTTTATAAAGCTCTCATCTGTATTTTGCCTAATTATTTAACAAGTTTGCTGAACTTCAGATCAAGTATACACCGCTTGAGATCTCACGACATGTTTTAATTTAGAGTCGCACCGTGTCAAAACAGCGTTAGGAAAAAAATGCTTTCAGCAACTTTTCTCCCGCCTGTAAAACAAAACACAGAGGTTAATTAAACAACATAATTGTATGTCTTTTAGTGAACTGAAAGAACTGTTAACATTACCCTTTCCATGATTTAATCCCACAGTGCACATGTGTAAGAGTGTTTGTTTGTTTGTTTGTTTAATTGGATGGTGTGAGCAACATGAATTTATTTTTACAACATTTGTGACATTAGGTAAATTTGTATGATAATATGTCGACAATATAACATTTTTCTAGTGTTCTGCCTTAATTTAAAGCATTTATTTACTCATACCACCTGATACACCATGTACTGTATTTCATCTTTTCTTTCTCCGTACTGTCAAACAAAGCTTCCATGGTAGTGTTTGCTTCTGATCTGTTTTTTCCTTTTAGATAACTTCTACGGCACGCCGAAGCCTCCCGTCGAGCCCAGCTCTCTGCTGCTAAATGTAACAGACCAGCTGTTGCCGGGCGCCAGACCCAGCTCTGAGGGCAAGAGGAAGCGCAACAAGTCGGTCAGCAACATGGAAAAGGCCAGCATTGAGCCCCCTGAAGAAGAGGAGGAGGAGAAGCCCATTGTCAACGGCAACGGCGTCTCTATCACCCCAGGTCAGCCTCCACATGGAGACGGTTAAACGTGAGGGGACTGTGAGGGCTTCACTGAGGGCGTTGTACTTTTACATGGAGATGATGAACACTTTATTACATTAAGTATATAACTATAGAAGAGCTGATATTGTGTTTGCTGACGGAGGCTTTCTGGTTTATTATTTGGGCTACTCTTTTTCTTTTCTTTTACTCTCTGGTCTTGTTTTGTTGTGGTTGTTTGAATTTATAAAAGGAAAAAAGAAGAGATAATTTAAAACGAGTAAAAATAAAAAAGTAGGGATGGTCAATACTACAAACTTTGGTATCGGTAGAACACCAAGGTCTTTAGGGGTACTTTGTGTAGTAACGATTATTGATACTGGTCCAACCTTATGGGAAAAGGCATTTCAATAAATACTTGACGCAGATGGGGCAGATACTGAGTCAGTATCAACTAGGGATGTCAGGATTATTAGTTAATCGATAATCGTGATTATTTAGGTCACAGTATAATCATAAATACTAAAAAATTATAATTGTGACATTTTTAGAAAAAAAATTGTGACATTCCAAGTATCGACATATCGTTATTTCAATATTGGTAAAAGTCAGGCTGTAATGGGCAGTTTACCAGTAATGAAAAGTGAGTGAAAGAACAACGTTGTGCTCCTCGTTAATATCCATGTGAGTCTCATGTCACTGGAGTGTGATGTCACCAGTTCTTTTAGTGGACTCAGCCTCAGGCCGAACATGTACAGTACATGTACATGTACATGTACTGTACATGTACATGTACAGTACATGTAGAGAGAGGGAGAGAGAGAGAGAGAGAGGAGGAGAGTTATCCTCGTTGCCCAAGTTAAACATCTGTGTTTGGATTTTACAAAAAGAAAAGAGCCAGATGATTAAAATCCAAGCTATTGAAAGATGTGCAGTACATGTACTGTACATGTACATGTACGTACATGTACATGTACATGTACATGTACATGTACGTACATGTACATGTACTGTACATGTACAGTACATGTACATGTACAGTACATGTACTGTACATGTACATGTACATGTACACGTTGTACATGTACTGTACATGTACAGTACATGTACATGTACATGTACAGTACATGTACTGTACATGTACATGTACATGTACATGTACGTACATGTACATGTACTGTACATGTACATGTACGTACATGTACATGTACTGTACATGTACATGTACATGTACATGTACATGTACTGTACATGTACTGCACATCTTTCAATAGCTTGGATTTTAATCATCTGGCTCTTTTCTTTTTGTAAAATCCAAACACAGATGTTTAACTTGGGCAACGAGGATAACTCTCCTCCTCTCTCTCTCTCCCTCTCTCTCTCCCTCTCTCCCTCTCTCTCTCTCTCTCTCTCTCTCTCTCTCTCTCCCCTCTCTCTCTCCCTCTCTCTCTCTCTCGCTCTCTCTCTTTCTCTCTCTCTCTCTCTCCCCTCTCTCTCTCCCTCTCTCTCTCTCTCTCGCTCTCTCTCTTGCTCTTGCTCTCTCTCGCTCGCTCTCTCTCTTGCTCTCGCTCGCTCTCTCGCACGCTCTCTCTCTCGCTCTCTCTCTTGCTCTCGCTCGCTCTCTCTCTCTTGCTCTCGCTCGCTCTCTCTCACTCTCTCTCTTGCTCTCTCTCGCTCTCGCTCGCTCGCGCTCTCTCTCGCTCTCTTTCTCTCTCTCTCTCTCTCTCTCTCTCTCTCACATTAGGTCATTTGAACAATAAAAGTTTTTGAACAGCTTCAAACCTCAACATGTGATCCACCATCACATGAAACACATTAATCAAAGGAGGCATTATAGTTCATTTGTATTATTTCAAATCCAAACCCATGCTTCAGTCCTGTGACTTTCAACACTGTTGTCGTGACCTGAAGTCAGCTCTTTCACAGAACAACATCAGACAGCGCTGCTCGCACTTAAGGATGGATTCTACTGCATGTTTCATGTGGTGCAGATGTTTCTAAAAATCTTTTACATTAAAGGATGAGGATTTGGGTTTTTGACCAGAGCAATCTAAAAGAAGGTAGGATTATATTTCTTTTCTTTTAATGCCATTATTTAGAATAAAGTAAAAAGAACAATTTGCAGTTTTATCTTGTTGCATTTTCATACCTAAAAAAGAAAGGTTCTGTCGACTAAACTCAGTTACGTACTAACATTAAGCATAATGAGTATGAATAAACAAGTGCTATTATTTTTTCATATTAGCCTCAGAAAGTGGTGCCATTATTCAACTCCAAAGATTGTTTATTGCTGAAAATACTGTTCAAAAGACTAAGCCAAGATAAATATGGAAAGTTCTGTCTCCAACAAATAATGATAAGATTCCTATTGTGGGTCAAGTAGTGTCGTTACGAATACCAAAGAAATGACTCGAATGATGCCGATTTCAATACGACAAAATTATGGTTGTTTCTTTTTTAGACAATAGGATGTAATTTTTTACATTAAATTATAGTACTATCTTTGTGTTACCATGTGGTCTTACACTAGTTCTGATAAAGCTTGAGATTATTTTAAATCTCTTAAGGAAATGAGTATCTGGTTTTGATACTAGTTTTAGTATGGATATTTTTCTGACTTTTAACAACCCTATCACCAATAGATCCATAGGCCCTCCATCTAAAACATATGAGATGTTCAAATTGACGTGTCTCCAGCCTGAGAAGTGAAATGTGCTAAAACTGTACCTAATGAAAAGTCAATTATTTCCCGGAAGTCTCCAGTTTGTCCAAGAATCAGCTGTTGCCAGATTTAGTGAACAAAGCAGCAGTGACCTGGATGTTCTCTTGTGCACCCCGAGGCTCTCTGCGTGAGGCCTGCAGGGGTCCCCGCTGTGCTCCTGTGAGTGTGCGATGACCAGGAGAACGGAAGGGTCGATACAGCTCATGTGATTGGAGCAGATAACCACCGCTCTTTTCCTCTCATAGATTATCACTCAGGTCCCCTCTTTTTACTCTCCTTCCTCCTGCGGCACATTCGATTGTTCTATTTGTGTCCAAATAGTGACGTAAGATGATAATATGTATTGTGTACATTCATGTGCATTTGTAGCACCACCTAATACAAAGACCTTCCAATGATGTTTTGATGTTGCTTGCATTAGTTAGTATTGTAAGATAAGATAAGATATGCCTTTATTTGTCCACACAATGGTGAAATTGTGACCTGTAAGGTAACGAAATTGAGAAATTGGATTGAAATGTTTAGAAAAGTAATAAATAAATCTGTCAATGGTAGGGTTGTAGACCTTTAATCGCTTAGTCAATTAACCCGGCTTAGTCGACAAAATATTTCAATGGCATTACAGGGAGAAGGCTTGAGATGGCTGCATTTTGAGAGCAAATCAAAAGTTTATTATTCTTTTGTTGTTGTGTTAAGCCTGCTACGAGCTGGCCCCTGTCCAGGGTGTGCCCCGCCTAAGGCCCAAAGTCACTGAGATAGGCTCCAGTCAACAAGTGGTTGGGGGAAAAAAGAATAATGTTGTGTTTTATAATTTTCACAATCTTCGTCAACTAATGAATGAACAGAGAACGCCTTCAGTAGACTAAGATTGCCTTTAGTCAACTACAGCCCGAATCAATGGGTTCCAGAAGGAATTATCACTCATTGGAATAGAAAATGTACTTAGGGACAATTTCAGAATGTAATTATTAATGAATTGATTATAATTCCACTTCATAATGACTAAATCTTTGCAGGATGCCCTCACAACATAGTTTCAAATTGTACACCTCTGTGTCACTCTCTTTCTGCATCTACCCAAATCTAATCTTCTCTCAATCTCACCTCTATCTCTGTTCATCTTCCTGTCCTCGTTTCGCTCGCCTCGCCTCACCAGCTCCGCGTAACACAATTGAATGCGTTTGACTCACTCTGCCCTGTTCTCGACACCTCCAGAGTCCAGTGAACATGAGGACAAGAGCACAGACGCTTCGGGAGAGCCCAGTTCAGCGCAGACCAACCCAGCACCAGACACCACCTCAGAGGGGTCCAAGGATGACAAACAGTCCCCCCAAATCACAGCGATCAAACCAGAGGAGAATGACGAGCTAGGGCCTCTGCCGGACAACTGGGAGATGGCCTACACTGAGAAGGGAGAAGTCTATTTTATTGAGTAAGTGCTGTATTTTAACTGACATTTACAGACTCATTTAGCGTCTGATTCCAAGGTAGAAGTGGTTGTCATTATGTCTCCCTGTTTTTTCAGGCCATTAGGGAAAAAAAGTGTAATATACATTGTTACCTAAACATTAACTAGCTGAAGTATTCCCAAAACTATACACACGTCAAAAAATACTACAACTAAATCAAATCAACTATGAAATGTAATTTAGTTAAGCATTTAATTTAGTTTCAACTAATTTCCTTTTGCATAAGGAACCTTAAAGTAATACGATACATTTAGCTGATGATTATGGTTATATTGTATTGTAATTGTGTTTCCAAACCAGACTTTTAGCTAGGATTTGAAAACACCCCGTCCAAATAATTTTGTCCGGGGGCTTAAAAAAATTGTATCACAACCTTTTTTTGACGCTTTTACAAAATAAAGCGGCGCTTTTAACGCGGAGGCGCCTAAACTGCGATCTAGAGCGGCGCCCGCACGCCTCTCGAATCATATTGACTTTCCATACGCCGCCTGCGCCTCTCGGCCGTGCGGATCACACTCTGCCACTTAGGAGCGGCGTATCGCGCCGTATTTTACATGGTATTTGGCCGTGGAGCTTCGGCAAACGTGGAGCTTCGGCATTTTCCAGACCACGGCTCGGCAGCCAATCAGAGCCAAGCACGCAAACTCTGTCGACTGTCATGGCGCGTACCATGGCGGACTATCGTCAAACGCTTCCTGGCCCGATTTAATGATGATATTCCCTTTTCTAAAATGTATTAATAAAAATTACACCGTCCTTGCACTCGAAAATGCCCGTCCACATGTCGAGATGCCCCTTTTATTATTCCAGAAGTGAGTCTAGAGTTCAGTCTGTCTTCTTTTACCTGCTGCTGAATTAAATCTATGAAGTGAACTTCTAAACAACATTCACTAATCCTCTTTGCAAATCTTTCCTCTATTAGGAAGCTCTCAAGTCATTGTTTTGTGCTTCAGATTCAAGGTAGTATTATTACTATAGTAAGGGTTCTCTCACTTTTTATATATTCTGTTGATGTAATGAACAATGGCCAGTAAACTAAGGTCATTTTACCATGACAATCAAGTAGTGATTGTGTAGAGATTTTATAATAATAAGAAATTGCAAAAGTATGTCTTGATAGCATCTACATGCAGTACTAGGGATAATTACACATGGGCACCGCCTTAAAGGATTATATAGCACTGTAATTCATTCATATTGATAAATCCTCCTTTTTCAGATTGTACACCTGGACAGGGGTCTTTTTCATTTTCCCCCGCGTGGCCTGTGGTCCATGTCTCCCCCGTGCACGCTCTCACATCCATCACGCACTTGCAAATGCAGTTGGCTGACTGAATTTAAAGCTTGAATGTTTTTTGTTTTTTCTGAGGGTGTCGCTTAAAGCGATGCCATGCCAAAAGTGTTAGCAGCTGCCAAAAGAATGCTTTCCTTTGATTGGCCGCCACAAGAGTTCAATTAAAGCATGGAGCAAAAAGAAGAAAAGAAGAGAGGAAAAATGGTTGGAAATTGAAGCGCGGTGATTAAAAATAGCGGTGGCAGGAGAGGGCCTACCCAGGAGTAAAAGTACACATCTTACATCCCAAATAGTCCATTGAAAGGATTTAAAGAATTATTAAAGTGAGACATCAATTATTGCTGTTTCGAAGTATTAGACTTCCTAAACATAATAATTCAATAAGACCGCGTAATGCTTCTTTGGTGCATTTCACATTTTATTAGAATTGGTTGAATTCGCTGATACAAACAACATCTTCCTCTACACACGCATGTAATAAAAGAAACGGGACGGGAACGCAGAGGCCACGCGATCCTACGACTTCAGCTCAATCATATCTTTCATCCTCCTCATCTTTTATTTGAGATCCATTACTCCGCCGCCCTCCCGTCCTCTCTCGCTCGCTCTGCCGTGATAAAGTGAAGGCATTTTAGTTTTGAGATGCCTCGAGTTTGCCTGGCACAGTATCGTTTCTGCCCATACGGATCAGACCTGGCACGCGTCAAGTCCACAGCTGTTCCCCTCCGTCACCCCCAAGCGCCCTGCCCTCTCCCCCCCGCCCCCCTCCGTGCTAACGAGCGTCAGTAAGCAAATTAGAAGTATCGATTCCGATTCTGTTAACCTAAGACGTTTTTTTTAGAAGTCTTCCTCGACACCTTTCCTGCTCAGCCACACCACCAAGGGAGGCTCATCTCTGCTCCGCTGGAATAGCTCCGCCGCCGAATTAAGAATCTAACCAACCTCGTTCCCTTTTTCTGCCAAGTCCGGTGTTTCTTTCCATCTATCACACGCTGCTTCTCACTCTATCTCCCGTACAGCCACAACACCAAGACGACATCGTGGCTGGACCCGAGGCTGGCCAAGAAGGCGAAACCGCCGGAGGAATGCAAAGAAGATGGTGAGTGCAACGTCTCGATTTGACATCCTCCCGGGGATTTTTCTGTTCAACAAGCTGCCCAGAACATCAATTTTGTGGGTTTAATCTTTACTTAACAAGATGTGCTGGCTTATTTTGATACTTATGTGTCACTTTGGATGGCTTTAAGGTGTGTTTTAGGCCAGTAAAGAGTGAGCCTTTCGCCCACTCTTACACATGGCAAACAGAATTAATTCATGTCAAGCCAATTGAAACCTGACTCATGCTTCTGTACATGTCTCTATATGAATGTGTAATTATTTATCTTCTATTACTTATGAGAACGCTTTTAGTGGGCAGATGGAAGCATTTGTTGTGTGTATAGGATAACATTTTATTCTGGATTAATTGCTCAGAATGCCAATTTGTATCTTTTCAAAGATCTCGCACAATATCATATTACATCACGTAACTACTTTGCAATTTACCACACGTATTTATCCAAAATACTGACAAATGAAATGCTAAAGAACACATACAAAACATGAACCTTAATTTCCACTTCGCTCTGACTTTACATGCTTTTTTTCTACTTTCTGGCATTAACAATATTATTCTCAGTCAAACCGGTTTTGGTTATGGCGCCCTTTGTTGAAACACGGCTCTTCTGTTGACCTTTTCTCTCCCACTTGAATCCAGCTCCTTTGTATACATGTGTGGACGCATCAGGGTTTTATTTTGTAACTCTGTCTTGAGTGCGCGGCTTAGGTTTCTCTAAAAATACCTCTGGCCTTGTGCTCAGATGGACTGGCTGCAAACTGACGTACAAACAACTAACAAGGTCATAGTGTGCTTTGAAGTCTACATTTTGTGTTTCTTTGTGGGGGGAAAAAAATGTCTCAGGTGTAAAACAAAATGTGGAAAGGGAGAGAAACGAAATGAAATCTGTGGAATTATTGTCCTTGTTGCGTTGATCATTTTATAGCTTATGTCAATGTTTTTCCTTTAGTTATCCAAGTTTTTGTAGTAAAAACAAATTGTAAAAAACACGGCCATTATTATTTGGCATCCCATGTTTTATCTCTTTCCTGATTCAAATCAATTGGAATCCCTCTCATATCCATTGCCGATGCTTTCTTATCGGTTTCTTAATTCTCAAGTCTTTATTCTTCATTTGGTTAACAAATTAAAGTGGCATTTTCACATAGGACGGCACAATTTTGTGGGGAAAAAATACCTGGACAGAAAAGGGTAATCATTTTATTCCACCCTTTTCTGGCAGGTTTCAATGGCAATTAAATTTACAGTTTATGTTTTCAAATTAGGATTCAGATCATAGGACATTATATTATCTAAACAATTGCAGCGTTTGTGGTTTGATACATTGTTCAGCCCTATTTTCACCTTCCGTAGGATTAAAATGGTGAACTTCCAGACTGTTTTTGTCACCCCTCTTGCCTTATCTGTCAGATCCTCCATCCCGGTGCGGCGTGTCCCTTGTGGTTGTAGAAACTCCTTGTTCCTTCTTCATCATTAGAGATTAAAGGAAGAGCTGTGCACTGATGAAACAGCACAAAGAAATAGACAGCAGCGGTTCTTCAGAGGAATTAGTCCAAATATGATTGCACTTTTATCTCCACACTCCAATCCTTTTTATCCATTAAGGGCGTTTCAATGGGGGAGGTGTGCTTCTGTTTTGGAGCTCTGCTATTGATCTCTCTGCGTGATTCATCCAGATTAAGGGGCTCGCGAACGGTTCAACATCGAGACGGCAAGTTTAGTAACCTGTTTGTAAGCTCGCGTTCCTTTGCTAAGCAGCTACAGTTGACGTACTCTTTATTGCTTGTCAAAAACGGCGCGCACCGATGAGATGGTAGTTCACATATCACTGACTTTGCGGTATCGTTGCCCCTACAACTTGCTTGAGAGAATATGTGTTTGAGAGAGCTTAACTCCAGGGGAAACGGCTGCCTCTGTAAATTTGGTATTGATCGGAGCAAAAGGTGGTTGTGTGTGTTTGGGATTTGGCCATGCTCTGATAAGCACTAACAGGATCGCAGAGTCTGAGCCGTGATGGGACAGCAGTGGAGATGAGGGCGAAGAGGGCACAAATGCCACATTACCACGGGCCCAGGAGATGCAAACAACATTTATACTCATGCATTTAGATCGGACACTTAAAGACAATGAAAAGCTTTTTTTTTTCTGTGAAGCTTGAAAGTTGGGATGAAGGGATTTTGAATTATTTAGGCTGCAACAGTTTCCAAAGTCAACTATAAATTCAAGCGAGTACAGCTGTAAGAGTTTTGTTCATAAGAGTTTTTCTTTTAAGATTTTTATTTTTAAAGCTTCCTATAAGTTATCTGTTCTTTTACTTCTGTATCTATTTGCGTTGCAACACTGAAATGTCCCCATTGTGTGGACAAACAAAGGCTTATCTTATCTTATCTTGTAAATGCATTCAAGTCTCTTAAAACTCCTTAATGCCAATTTGGAGGGAAATTGGGTTTTTGGAGCCGCGTAACATAATGTTCAGATTAGTTTATGTATTCAACCAATACAAAAAAATAGATAACGGTTTTGTCAAGAATACAAGCTCGTATGTGTGTTAAACTCTTGTGACCGCGCACTTTTTCTGATTTTCAGTGCGTTTCCTCAGGGGCAGGTTCAGAATCACATGAGACCTTGGACAATATTCACTCAAGCCCATTGATTATTACATTACAGCCTTTTAAATGTGATTCTGAGGGCTAAATTTAATGAGGAATAATTTCTTTATCAGTACTCTGTATTGTTGGGGGCGATATTGACAAAAATGAATGTCTCAATATTTGGGGAGATGATTCCAATGAGATGATCAGATAATATTTTCTGCAGTGATTTTCCTTTTTTCTGCATATCTTCATATATTTCTTCCTACATTTTTTGTATCCAGTTTGCATGTATATGGTTTTTATGTTCATTTTTAATCATGCTTATTATACAACTACTACATTTGGATGCATAAAGCAAGCAGCATTCTCCACTACAAACACATTTTACCAACAAAACATGCCAGGAATAAAGAATTATTCTTGCCTGTTGTAACAGTTACTCATGATTTTGAAATATTGTCCACAGCAAAGTCCATTCTTGGATCTGGGAACATGGCCATAGTGTCACTGCAGGAGCCAAAAACTCATGATAAATGTACTGCTTTTACGTAGCTGCCTACTTCCTTATTCCGACCAACACTCTCCTTGCATTTCCTCATTAACACATGCTGCTGCTGCTGCTGCTGTATAACTCCAGCTGCGTCCTCAAGGACATATTTATAGTAAGAGTCACACACAGAAGTGACAATGATCATTTTTCACTACAGACATACAACCAATTTCTGTCACACAACTCATATCACAACAAATATGTTATGTTGGATTGGATGCTTTCCCTAGCGCTGGTTCAAAGTCTCGTCACCAGTGAAGACCAGGCAGCTGACATCACAGACTGCCAGAGCTTACATAACATAACCCACTCCATATTTTGTGCACCGTGTCTCTTCATCCTCGACTTGTTTTGTTTTGCCAGACGAACAGAACTGGGACGAGGTGTTAGCACCGCATCACTGTTTGCTTTAATTCACCAAACGGTTCATTTTTGGTACAAAGAGAATGAAACTACTGGGGTCCTTTGGTTTTCATTTGATCCTTGTTCAAAGTTTGTTTTTGGACTTTTGCCCTGAAAGGTATGCGACTAAATTGAGACATGTTTCTGCAGGTTTCATCACATTACAAGACAGTCCTGTCAGCAACGCCAGAATCTGTCGACAAAGATTCACAGAAATGATAATGGGGAATAGCTAGATAGACATGCATTTGGTGTGGAACAGGCATTTTGAGATGGGCCTAGCACAGGACAGTATCGTCATGGTTCAAGTATTTTATACAGAACATGATTAATAGTACAGTTTTAGGTGAAAGTTGTTTTAAAACACAATCTGGATATTTTCTGAGCTCTGGCCAATCAGAGCAGGCGGTGCAGTGCCTTTTTGTGTGTTTGTGCGTTTGTGTGGGCATAGAAAGGACTCCGGAGCATAGACAGCTGGACTTGTGCTGGACTGAAATACAACTGTATTTTAAGTGTAGTGAATTACAATTACATGAGTACCATTTCATGTTTTAAATGTACTCTGGGCTGCACCCCTGAGTGCTTATGTTATTTCCCTGTTAGTGTCCGACGTGTACGATACAAAGTTAGTTGGTAGTAATTGAGGTGAGTTAGCTCTGAGCTACAGCGCCTTCCTTCACCTTGACTCCGGTGCTAACCCTACTGTTTGCGCAGTAGTGTTAGTTGTGGGCTCTGGAGCTGTCTGCTGTCTGATTGATGGGTGCATTTTGGGAACATCCCCACCAGAGCATGCCTGGGGCCCAGAGATTGGATGGAGTCAAACGACTTCTCTGTTATTTGTTTGATTGGAAATGTGCATGCTAAATTAGCTGTCAAAGCTCTTTTTTTTTTAACCTTTTTACCTCCAACTTCCAACTTACACTGAGTAGCGTAAATGATGAAAGTGCAATTGCAGTAAAAATTGGCTGTGAGTGACGATTTATTTTTGTCTTGTCGAAATTTCCCCTTGTGTGGATATTAAAGGTTTATCTTATCTTATCTTATCTTATCTTATCTTTGTCCATAGCTTGGATTAAATATATTCACCTTTTTGTCTAATTAGAAGAAATGTTTATTTTTCAGGTTTATTCACATTTTTTGAGTAATGCCCACACAATTTGAACAAATGTACAATCACTTAGGAAACAGTCTCTTAGTATTGCTTTCCCGGTTTTATGCGGTTTGTATTCAATGCCTTTTAATGTCAGCCGCACAGTCACTTGTAATTTGGCTCATTTAGGGAATAATTCAAAACAGTGCGATAACAACCATGTCAAAGCGACAGTCATGCTAATGCTTCTGGTCAGACTGACTTTAGATTTTCCCATTTTAAATTCTGAAACGGTTTGGACTCTAATTAGTTTGGAAATCATCCGAATCCCATTAACCTGAATACATAATTTTGATGTAATCTGTTGCATTCACTGGGCTGTTATAAAACAACATTTTCATATAATAGACATAAATAAGACTGAACAAAAGATAGCAAGGCAGCTTTGAACCCATAGGACAACACAGTGGATAAAAGAGTGGGCTCATAGATAAAAAGAGCTCTATGAAACATTTTGGTCCTGAATGAAGTATACAAATACAGGGGTCACAGTTGCAAAACAACTTGAAAATTTGAACTTGTAAAATGTTATAAAAATTTAAAATTGGCACAAAACACCTAAATCCCCAAACTACAGTCCGGAACAAGGTGCTAAACTAGACAGTACATAGTGGTGAATTTAAATACATTGCTAAATTTTCCTTCTCTGTCCCATATTCATGTTTAGTGGGCTGAGGGGACGCGCGGCTGGAGTTGCTGCTGCTGCGGAGGCACATTATACCTGTTCTTTGTAACGATTTATGAGCTTTAATAGAACAACTAAACAATAATTGAATTCACTTATGCACCTTCCCGGGTCTATGGTAACTCCACAGGCACAAAAGAAAATGAGCCTGCTGATGTATTACTTATTTTATATGGCTACAGGAGCTGAACCTTAACTTTTAATTTACAACTAGCTTTTGGGTTTGCAGCACTTTTCTACATTTGTGTGTTGGAGTTTGTTTGTTTTTTCAATGTTTCTAAGCTGCAACTTATATCCTAGTTTTAAATCTTACGACCAATGCGTGTTTGTGTCCTTAGGCGTGACATTTAAAGCACACGGCCTATGCAAAATTGACTTTTTTGAGCTTCTAACCGTGTTCATTGTTCCCTCATAAAGCATACCTGGAGCCGCATTTAGCTTCAATCACACTAGTTGTGCGATGGATCCTGGTTAGAAAGTCCTCTCACCTCCGGCCGTCAAAAACACATTGTTCTGAATCTCCTCAATAACTGATCTGTGATGTAACTGGGAATCTTTTAAGCCCATAAATTAACGCCATACTCGTTCTGGGAATTTCTCCTGTCTAATCACGATCAATACAACTGCGTAAACCAGGTCTTAAACAGGAGCTGAACCAGGTCTAAAACAGGAGCTGAACCAGGTCAAAAACAGGAGCTAAACCAGGTCTTAAACAGGAGCACATGAGATCCAAACAAAAGGTTCTCAAGAGCATGCTTAAAGTCTGATAACAATATAAATAATGCACAATATTTGTCCTTTAACAAAACTGCCTGATGTGAATGTTAATAGTTACTTTCTTCTTTTGACTCTTAGAGGGATCTTGTCTTGGGCTGTGACAAAATACTGAAATATTGATAAGTCATGGTGTGTCAGTGTTTGTTTACAAAGTTGTCGGAGTAAAAGTAAAAGCATTATGTGTCGCTAAATGGGGACATTATTAATATTGTTTGCTGTCATATCAAATAGTGAGGGTTCCTAGCCCTAATTTAGGCCCAAGGGAAGTAAAGAGAAGTTTTATGAATATTGTGAATTTGTATTTGGATGTAAAGCAGAGGATTTAGATCCAAGACACAGAGAATTGTTTTCATGACACCCAGTTGGTTGCCGTCAAAATAAAGAGTTGAACAGGCTTTTTGTGTGAGCGTAAATTACTTCAACAGCAATCAATCCAAAAATAAAAAAAATAATACAGCAAAGATGGTCTTCCTGCCATTTTCTGTCATTTCGTTAACTACAGGTAGGAGATGGATGAAGCAGGTAAATAGAGTATTGTACTATCAGAGGCTGTTATTGAGACATACTGGGGCTGGAGTGTGTTGTGGGAAAGATGCCAGGGTGCCTCCTGCTGGTGGCAAATGGTCCTTCATCCAAGACATCACTGGGAGGATGGTGTGAAAATTTGAAACATCTCCATTGTGGGAGAACAAATGCCAAAGAAATTGCAATCTTTGTTTGCAACACAAGGTCCAAATCCAGGATAGTACAAGGCTGTTTCTAAGGCTAGATGAAGAATGCCACATTGTCCATTAGAAAAGACATGGATGTATTATGTTAGAAGATGAATCAGACTATATAAACCCTCAAGAGATTAGCAAATAGTTTTTTTATCATCTCGACTTGTGAAATAATTACCAATTTGCCAGTCAGGTCCCATCAGACCCCACAAAATAAATTACTTTCAGCAGCCAAAATATGTTTAGGAAGTATGACTGACCTCCTGCTGTGTGAATCTCTTAACAACCAAGTTGAAACACATGATGAACTATAGTTGTTTCCCATTGAGTGTGAAATCAGTTAATCTGTGAATAACAGACCACTGACTCTTGAAGTAATTAACTGCAAGATGAAGAAAACATTCTGGCTTGAATAAAAGTTACTGGTTTGCTACTTACTTGACTTGCAAGATGCCACTGTAGCTACAAAACTACCGGTAATTTGTTTTATTTTTAAGGTTTTGGAGCAGAGGAAACTACTTTGGCCTTGAAGTTCATTATAAAATATGATGTTTCTTGAAATGGCATATACAGGACGTAAGAACTAACATGAGATGTAAATAATATCATATCAATATTTTTAAGTTATAGTGCCGAGACTAAAGAGGAGATTATGTTTTCATAAACATAGCTGATGTGTAGTGAATGGAGTAGTTAGGGTAATATATAAGCACATGCACTCAAAAAGCATAAATATTAAGTGTTATTGTAGAAAAGGGTTTAAGTGTAAAGTCATTCTCACTTGAACCCTTTTCTACGATGGAACACTCCCGGACGAATGAGGGGTCCCCCGACCTATTAAGTGTGATGTGGCACGTTTTGTTGCAGTATGTAGCATGTTTTAAAGGATCTTTTCCCCTGTCTGTTCTCCGCTTCCCTTAGGGATGTTTTAATAGAGGAGTTTTCCCTTATAGGCCAACTCAAATGGATGACAAGTCTTTGATCCAGTGTTCAGCTGTGTGTGCGCCAATGCATAAAGATAGAGACGTAGAGTAAAAGACGACGTGTAGCCCACTAAAGGTGAGAACATGAAACACACTTTTATATTTAATGAGAGGAGGTGGGTCTAAGGAGCTGTTCCAAAGCACTGTGCCCGCACACATAGCACTCTTTCATCACTCGTAATTGCCTTATATACATACAGTATATTTCATGTCTTTTTATGGTGCTTAGGAAATGCATCGTCAGAGAAATAAGATCACGATTTGAGTTTTAGCTCCATACTGCCCATCCTTACTCTGACGTTACAGCCCTATCAGTCCAGTACAGTGTTTCTATAACTTTTCACAACAAGCTCCTCCTATAAAGAATAAACCAGGTCTAAAATTACACTAAAATTAACCTTAATCAACAAACAAAATCTAAACTAGCCCAGACCGGGATCAACCCTGAACTGCACTTTGTCACTCTTCTGGCGGACGGTCCGTCATCTGCTCGAAATGTTATTGCCTCTCCTTGAATGGTTCACAGTATGGCGTTAAATGTTCTTATCCCCATGGAGACAAGCGGGCGATGCCATCTGGCCAAGTTACAGGTCAGATCTGTGGAGAGGTTGAGCTCACTCATTGAAAGAATGCATGTTTTTGAGCAATATAAACACATGTAAACTGTAAGATGGATACGTTTAAAGTAATACTGCGGAACATTCCAGGTGACAAGCTGGCAGCGACATAGTGCACCTTTAAAGAAGTGACGCAGAAGAGAGCTTGAACACACCAGTAAACGATCACAGACATGAACAGACACCGGTCAGACACTAAAGGGAATGTGTGTCGTCTTTGTGAGTCGCTTGCGTCTCCTTTAATTCGGCTTCGTAATCTGTGCTAGTCTGATACTAGAGCGCTGTGTTCCGTTGCTCTGTCGGGATTTAGCTCAGATTCTATTCTAGCAGAGGCCTCTCACACTTTGCTTCTAATTTAGGTTTGAATGATCATACTATTATCCTAAAACACTGCCGTCTCCATTTGGGAATAGGCTTTAAATGGTAATTTTTCATAATCTAAAAAGCAAATGGGGAACTCCTATTGCACTCTTTAAAATGTCTGCGCTCTGTTGAAGCGCTCGGGGCACAGGGAAGAGGAAAGATGAAGGTGTATTTGTTCAAAAGAGATGTCAGCTTTGAATGATGTGTCTCGGTTTTATGGAAAAATGCACTTTGATCCCAGTCAACAGAATCTGCATCTTCACCTTGGTATGTTGCAATGCCCAGGAGCGAGCAGCAGGGCGCATTCCTCAAGTCATCTTGGGGTTGGTCTTGTGCAATTTGGGGAGAATGAGGGATTGATTTAAATTATCTTTGTCTTATCTTTTTAATAAAAATGCTATTATTTCCGTGAGTCTCTTTGATCAGATTTTTATTGTATTACATTGCGTCTGTGAGCAAGTATGAATACCACTGTTGCCAAGATAATAATAATAATCCAATACAACAACAACATTTCCAATTTCTGTTACAATTTTAGATAAGGTTCTGACTGCACTGCACCCATTACATGTTTGATTTGGTCAGATAACTGCCAGCATCCTATTCCCCAGGATTTTGTATCATCATGTTTCCATATGCGACTAATTTGATAAATCTGCAAACATCATTAGTCTATTTGTATTCCTCGGCCTCAGTTTGTATTCTCCAAATTCTGTGTGATTAAGAAGGAGCTTGTTTCTGATGTTTTACTGTTCAAAAATACATAGAAAAGTATTATTATTTTATAGTCGCCTCTCCACAGATTTGACCTGATGGCGTCATCTGCTTGTCTCCATGGAGATAGTAGGAAATACATTCACCTTTAAGTTTGCACAGTGACATATAACTCTGACGCGCACGTATAATAGTTGTACATCTGAAGGTGAACTTCCCGTCGTGCTTGTACTTTTAAGGCCTATACTATATGCAAAGTCCATAAAAGCACAGTATTTACAGTGTCGAGAAGCGGGGCATTAATATTTTACTGTCTTCATCCGAGCTGCTAGATCTATCAAAATTTGATGTTATTTTGCATGTTTTTCGAGCATTTGAGCTATGGCATTAAAGGGGAAGTAGTGGCTTTAAATCAGTCGATGTAGTTTGCTCTTTTCATCATAACAAGTGTCATCATCAAAGTGTTATACAAGCTCTGAGACCGACATGGTTCAAAATGGTCCAGTCTGTCTTTGTTATTAGCCTATCACATCCTGGTAATTATTGATGTAAGATGCTACTGAAGAAGTAATTCCTCTCAGGCAAAATCAATGAGCTGTTTCAGGTTCAATAAACGAGCATGCCTTCATTATTGTGGTGTGTTTGTGTTGTTTGCAGAGCTTCCATATGGCTGGGAGAAAATCGATGACCCCATTTACGGCAGCTACTATGTTGAGTAAGTATCTTTACTATGTAATGGCTCCCTTTGATTTTCTCTGATGCTGTATTAATCTTGTTTATTAGAGCCGTCTTGTGGGTGCAGACAGAACCTAGTTTTCCCCTCATTTTATTTAAACATTCACATCAGGGGAAAAATTGTAATGTAACGTCAACCGTATGTGACGTTACAGTACAGTTACAGATTTAATACAGATTTTAATTTCACCATTCACCTATCATATATCATTTTTGATTGAAGAAAATAAACTGCAAACACTTCAAGTTTTGTAAAACGTTGTCCCAGTTATAAAGATATCGCATTTATGCCCTTCACTAAAACACTACACTTCCATACTTTTGTCTAAGACTTAAACTATGAGACAAACGTGCTTTATATAACTTACATATGGAAACGTAGAGACTTTTTTTGTTAAAATGAGAAAGTATTAAGTTAAAACGAGTTAAGTTTTTCATTTTAATGTGCGCATGTGCTTGTATCCATTGTTGAAAAGGGATAGTCACCAAAGCAGGGATTCTGCCGGGGTAAAACCACGCTCTCTTCATTTTGCCTTTGTTTACTGACACACGCACACTCATCTTGTTGGCATAGGTCAACTGTATTAAGCTCCAGACACACACAGACGTGCACATCCAGAGTGTGTCTGTTAGTGCACACCTACGGACAAGATGTTCAAATCCTCATTCCCATCCGCGCTGTTGAGTGACACTGACAACAGGCGTGGCTTATTCTCCAGGATCGGTCTCTCCTGTTTAAGGGCTCTTTTCAACAGTGGATATAAGCAAACATGTTAAACGTGAAAATGAAGTTGTTAAAAGGAGAAAATAAAGGTGGTAAAAAGAGAGAAAACAAAACTTTTTGGGCGACACTGTAGCACAGCAGTTCATGCTGGTGGTCGAATGCCTTTCTGTGTGGAGTTTGCATGTTCTCCCCATGTCTGCGTAGGTTTCCTCCAGGTGCTCCGGTGTTCCTTACCACTAAAACATGTACAACAGTATGCTGGTGTATGAAAGAAAGTGTGTCGTGAGAGTGAATGCGGGACAACAGATTGAAATAAGCTTGTGGCTACAGAGGTGGTGTATCATGTATGTTCATTAACATGCACTGCCCCGACCAACTAAATAAACAAACTTAATACGGTCTTGTTTTGACAAAAAAGTCTGAAAAGAATGTTTACGCAACACTGGCAGCTCTACGTTCCCATGTTCTTTGATCAAAACGAATGGTTGATTTGCTTTATACTCTGGCCCAGTATATTAAGCACTGCAGTATTCTGTCACAGTCCTCTCCATTGAACTGTGTGTCCCCTTTTTTGGAGGTGTCATATTTTTGGCTGAATATGCTCCTCTCTGGGCCAAATAAACTATTTTTAGAACAAGAGTCATTTGGCTTGACTTTGCCCAAGAAAGGTTTCTGAATGACACTTAGTTGCACTCTAAAAAGCACTTGATCAATGTCTTGTTTTGCATTGTCGTCACTAGAGAGTCAGCGAGTCTGATGTTATGTAAGCAAGCACAATGTAGTTAGCCTTTTGTAATTAGTCTTATGAAGATGCTGCATTGATTAGGTGGAGAGGAAGCTGTGCAATGTGGCTCAAAGAAAATATATAATGAGGGCTTATTTTGCTAACACAAATTACATCCTACAGCACTTTTCCTCTTTGCAAATGACTTTAGAAGCAATGTAGGATGGAGAGGAAATGTCCATTCTAGATTTCTCCTGCCGCTTGAATCATTCTTTTGTTCCTTTTACTCAGCAAAACTATTCCGCAGTTCACTTACATAATAAGACCTGCTCCTTAATAAATCATAAAAAGTATTTTTCGGTTTAGAGCTATAATTTAAGATGCCTTGGATACTGGAGATAACAGTTTGGGGAGACATCTGAAGGCTTCTCTGATGGGGTTTTATTTATTTATTTATGTATTATTGTAGCCACATAAATAGAAGGACCCAGTTTGAGAATCCGGTTCTGGAGGCTAAAAGAAGAGTCCAGCAGCAACAGCAGATGCAAAGCCAGGGTCTGTCCTCACTGCCACTCCCCACCATCTACAGAGGTAAGCTGGCACCGAGCGGGGCTTATGCATGTAACGGCGATCTTTATTTGTAGAGTTACCAGTGCACAAATAAACTGTGGAGCAGCATTCATAAAATGTATGGGTATAATACAAGTAAATAGAAGTCTGTTCTACTTCTCACAACCTGATTGCTGTGCCCACTTTCACATACCCCTGTTTTTGTAGCAGTCAGATCCACTGCTGGTAAAACTGGATGGTGAAGTGGAGGTTGGTTTCCGTAGTAACATGCTAGAGCTGTCTCTGTGGTTACACTCTGTGTCTCCTCCCTCTCTCATGCACCTACTTCCCCTCTAAATGTGGATGGCAGTGGAGGATGTGTGCCCCTTTGCAACCCTGCCCAGATCTTTGCTCGCTCAGGTCGGCACAGTGCACGAGCGCTGCCATAGCCTCAGTGACCTGTCCCGCTCGCCGGCTGCAGGTCGCAGAGCCACGGCGTATGTCACTTCCTCCTCCGCCAGCGCCTCCCCCCTGCGGCGCGTTCTGACGCGGCGGATGAATACGTTTCCCCATCAGGAGCCACTTCACACCTCGGCCTGCACTGTGCTGCTACAGCAGCCTGTGCTTAGCCCCCAGTCCCTGTGGCACTTTGTCAGTAAGTAGGCCAAGAGACAAGCAAAAGAGGCTCACTGCCGGTCCCATGGTTACCTCTTACCATCTAAGCATGCTAGCTTGCAAGCAAACTTTCCCTTTAGGCAGCTAAGTCGTTCTAGTGACAGTGTAAGCTTTCATATGCTGCAGTGTATTTGGCAATAATAAGACTTTGGAAGTAAATACTGGAAGGGTAGTAAGACTGACAAGCTTGCTTGCTTGCTGAGCACTTACAAATGCCAACCATTCTTTAAAACTGTCCCAGTGCCCCTTTCTCCCCAAAATCCCTGTGCTTTCCCAGTTTCTCTGAACATTCTTATCTAAAGCCCAGTATGTCAAGTGCTGATATTGCCTCTTTTCTCATCTCAGCATGGGACCAAAGATGACTTCTAGGGATTATATAGAAAAATATATTTTCTGAACTGCACCAAATCCAAAACAACACCTGCATCCTCAAAGCTCACAGCCACCTGCAATAAAGCGCTGCAGCTAATTCCTCTCCAGTTTCCTGTGGCTATTCCTTAATGGATTGACTTTCCTTGCGTCCCACCCATTGAGCACTGCCCTGCCTCAGCTTTGCAGGTCCCTTTGTCAATTCTTCACAGAAGTGGTGTCTGTAAGAGGTTTATTTCTGTATGTGTCGTTTATAGAGACGCCACCATTCACCCGGGACCCCACTCAGCTGAAGGGCTGTTTCTTATCCACCGCTCTGCAAAAAAGCAACATGGGCTTTGGATTTACTATAATTGGAGGCGACGAGCCAGATGAATTCCTCCAGGTCAAAAGTGTTATCCCTGATGGACCTGCTGCAGCTGATGGGAAGATGGCCACAGGTAAAGTAGCATACATCCTGAGAATCTGTTCAACACAAGCAGACAAACAAAAGACAAATGTTCCTGTCAAATGGGAAGCATGTCTCGTAGACGAAATGAATACTTGCTGAAACGGCACCTTTCAAGATGCGTAGTAGCAGAGTGATTTTGAATTGATGTTATTCACTGAAACCACTCAATCTTTTGCAGTCTACGGCACATGTTTTCAGATTATTATTATTTAACCTCTGCACGCTGTCTAAAGATATGTGTGTGTTAAGTTGTTCATAGAAGAATCATCTACAACATCCTAAAACATGCCATGTACAGTATATAGGAAATGTGACACAGAAACGCACCACGTATCGTCACTGCAGGTGCAGCCCAGCACTGTGTCAGTGTGTGCATGTATGTAAGCCATCTGCAGACTCCAGCTCGCCCATTAATCTTTACAATCCGCATCACGCCTGGCTGTGGTCACATGGGGGTTGAACTGCAGCACACATGATCCGATTCACACGTGCACAGATACGTGCTGGAGTGGTCCGCCTGTATTAAAAGTTCAAAAGATATGGACCAGGTTTGTCAGTGCAGAGGCAGGTGCAGCCAATGAGATTATAGTGGTGGATTAATACTTATGAAATAGGTTACCTGGACAGCTCAGTTATTAAATACCTCTAAGTCCTTTCGAGTACTCAGTCTTAACAACTATAACGGTTTCAAATTTAAATCTATGCTTAAAGGGTTATGTAATTTTAAAGTGTCTGCAATTCAGGTGAGGTTTATCCGATTTATGCAGTTTTACATCTTATTATACTGGGTGGGCCATACGTTTACAGACATAGTGTGCATGTCTGTTTTTATTTATATAATGTACTCTACATGATTACAATTGTTACGAAAACACTTATATTTTTTATAATACGTGTTTTCCACTGTGATGAACTTTCATTTGCACAATTTGGAGTTATGATTGTAATGGCATTACCTGATACACAATGGCCTTCAAGTGTTGCCAAAGGAGAAACTCTAAACATGTCAATTGGCCATAATAATCCTACTTTTAATGTAAGGAGCCCGTCTAAAGCAGTGTTTCTAAACCAGGGATGTGGGAGCACTTTCTCGGGTGCTTGGATTTTTTTTTTAGCTCAAAAAGGAATGTAAAAGTGAATAGTATTTTAGAAAAAGTTTCTTCATATATTACACATTTTTAACATCAATATCAACAAAACAACTTGTAGTAGACAGATTTAATGTGAGACAAAGCTTCATGCGGGTATTTGGGAGAAAAAAAAGTTGGGAACCACCAGAATAAAGTCCAGTATTTTCATTAGGAACTTCAAAGATTTACCTGCCCTGCCTCTTGGTCAGCAGCACCTTTCCATCCACAAACACAAGCATTGGACAGTGTGATAAATCCCTTGTTCCCGCACAGAAAACAATAATCCATAGGAAAACATACGCCACTCGACAACTAATAATCTCTTCTCAAGAGCAGAATTGCTAACCAGTCTGCTACTCAGCTAGTTAGTATGCTCGCCTTTTTCCTGAGTCACGGGTAGCTGCGTTTCCTCTGTGGTCCTTAACCGTGAGAACCGAGGGTCGAGGTGAGGTGACACCAGGTTGCGACACCGTCATTTGTTTTCTGCTCGTGCGCTCGCTTATCGATTGTGACACCAGCGCTCAAGGCTAAAGTCTACGGCGTTTACCCAGATTAATTAAAAAGTCCCTCACGTCACATCGCCTCAAGGTGTGAGCTCACTTTGTCAAGATCATTACATGAGTGTTAAAACTTCAGGAGACGCTTAGACATTGCAATTGGAAACGGAAAATGTAGGTGATATCTGAATTTCACTGCTGTCAATCACAACAATCTACAAACTAATCCAAGGAATCAATATGGTTTACCTGATTGGTTTAATAAAGTCCTTGCTGCTATCGGCGTGTCTGTATAGCTTTGTATTTTCAGTGATTTAGTTAAGTTGCAGTGGTGTTTTCAAGGTGAAGATATGCTTGGCTTTCAAATCATGACTCATTGCTTTGCACACAATGTCACACTCCCCCCATCCCTCTCGACAAAGAGTGTGATAATTGTGGCTGCAATTAAAACAAAATAGTTTTCATTATCGTCCCTGGTAATTATGTTTGTCGGCTTTGGTTTTAGAAGTCTGTGTGGTGTCTGAATAAAATGCTGTATTTAGTATTTTTATCTGAGCCAAAAAAGGATTATTGTGACTGCAATAAGCTCATTCACAACATTGTCCTTATTTCAGATTGAGGGTCTATGCAACTCTTTTCTTAACCAAAAAAATTCTCAAACCTTGAACCCTTTTTTTTTTTGTGTTACGGTTTGGGTTGACAAACTTGCTTTGATACTTAAATATGGCTTATACAATCACGACTCCTTTCATCTGACGAAAATCATGCCTTTGTGATTGAAAAATGCCTCTGCTTTTTGAAGCTTTTATGAAAAAATGATTTCACCTTGGTTCATTTTTTCCCGACGACAAGAGAAGACATTAAATTTTGTGCAGGGTTTAGTTTATTTTGAACAGACACAGAAAATACAAAGCTTTTTCTTTTCTTTTTTACCATAAACTAGGTCTAAACATATGGAAATTGTCGTTTTGTTTCTTTATCTCTAGCCAAGTAATATATTGGAGGCAGGAAATAAAAGTTTTTGAATTATATAAATCCAGCCTTAAACTCTCCTGTCTTGGGCACTATTTTGGTTCAGATAAAGCACTATCTCTAGCTATGTTTATCTGAAGAAAATGCTTTATGTTTGTTGAGGTAATGTTCGCAAAGCCTCAAACCACCAAACCACTTTAATGTGCTGCATTGTATTGTAGTATGCCAAGGTCTTTAATCAAGCCCGGGGTGCACACTACATCCTATTTTATTATCATTCATAGTCTCTTCCTAATTACACTTCTCCTTACAGGACCTGAGAAACCTGAAATAACCACAGAGCCATCACTGTCTGCAAAAGAAACCAACACATTTGTCATAGGTGACATTTGTGTTGAATCAAGCCCAACAGTCATTTTTAAATAATGTCAAATATCTCTCTGGGTGCAGTCTGCATGTCTTTCCCATGTTACCGTGGGTTACCGTGGGTTCTCTCTGGGTTCCTCCGGCTTCCTCCCGCCGTCCAAACACATGCATGTGTTAAACTGGCAGCTCTAAAAATGCCCCTAGTGAATGAATGTGGGAGTGGTTCTGTGTTAACCCTAAGCTGGCCCCTGTCCCTGGGATAGGCTCCAGTCACCCACGACCCCTAACGGGAACAAGCAGTAGAAAATGAATGGGGAAAAATGAATTGTCTACTGTCATACTGCATTATTGACAGGCTGGAATTGATTTCCTTTGAACATCTCTGTGTGTTTGTATGTTTGCATATGGGCTAACAATCATGATCAATTGTGTGAAGTAAATGAAAAAGGTTCATTGTAATGTGACAAAAGCTGGGGAAGAACAAAAAATGCTGTTGCTTGTAGACCTGGCCTTATTGTAGACTTATTGTACATATTCTTTATATTTTTATTTATTTTTTACATATTTTTCATTTTTTTCACTTTTTAATTTTTTTATTTCATTCTGCTGTTTTTGTACTTTGCGTTGCAACAATAACATTTCCCCATTGTGGGATGAATAAAGATTATCTTCCCTTTAACTTAATCTGTTCTTTAATGTTCTTTATTTTATGCTCTGTTTAAATATATGTATATTTATCTTCTCTCGTTTTAGGTGATGTGATTGTGTACATCAACGACATGTCTGTCCTGGGCACAACACATGCAGATGTTGTCAAACTTTTCCAGTCGGTCCCAATCGGCCAGAGTGTCACCATGGTTTTATGTCGTGGTTACCCTTTGCCCTACGATCCGGAGGATGCCGCTAACTCCAACAACACCACAACGACCATCATCTCCCCACTGGGCATCATGGAACAGCGCCCCATAGTGGTCAATGGGAGAGCCACCTACGACAACTACCTGGACTATCTGTCCCGTACGGCACGTTTTGTCACAGATCCGAGTCAAGAGCAAGTGAACGCCCAACAGCTCCTCACCCCACACCCGGGGGACACACATTTGGACGGGTCACTTCCGGCTGGCACTGGGACCACACCTCCGGACAGTGTATCCATGGCATCTTCGGGACCAACCCAGGGCGAGCTTCTGACTCTGAACATGGTGAAAGGCGTGGATGGGTTTGGGTTCACGATTGCAGACAGCGCTACAGGACAGAGGGTGAAGCAGGTGCTGGAGCCTCTGGGCTGTCCCGGCCTGTGCGAGGGAGACCTCATAGTGGAGATAAACAAGCAGCCCGTACAGGGATTCACACACACGCAGGTGGTGGAGCTGCTGAAGGAGTGCTCGGTGGGTGCAGAGACCAGCCTGGTGGTGCAGAGAGGTGGGACAGGTAAGACTGATGGAGCAGGTAGTGACAAACTGTTGGCTCAGCAGAGTCAGCGCTTGTTATTCATGCATCTTCTATTGTATCCTCACGTTTTCCAAGTTTCACTGTTTCTACCCACTATACCACAGAAACCTCTAATACAGTCCAACATTTTTGACTGAAAATATGCACTTTTGACATAGGTACAGGCGGAAGAAGCATCTCTATAATACTTACTACTACTACTACTACTACTGCTACTACTACTACTACTACTGCTACTGCTACTGCTACTGCTACTGCTACTGCTACTGCTACTGCTACTGCTACTACTACTACTACTACTACTACTACTACTACTACTACTAAGATTCACTTCACTACTAAGTTGAATGAACTCTTCAGTATATGCTCTCTGCTTTCTAATGCTTTTAAAACACTTCTATGCCTTGATTCTCTATTTTATACACTTCTCTAGCTTTGTGACGTATAATACTTGAAATGACATGTCAGCATGCTGCTTTTGAAAGTCTTTCCTCTTTACTTCTCGCAGTGAGCTCTGACAATTGCAGTGTACTCGGGCTGTTGTGGGTCAAGCTGTTATTTGTTGGCTGTAGACTGTTTTTTTACTCTGAGTTGGCAGAGTGTGTTAAAAAACAGGAACATTTAAGGACAGTGACAGTTGAAGCACTTACCGACTTCTCTGTCAGATGACATGTTTTGAGTTAAGTTGCCTGTTTATTTCCTGGTAATTTAGCAACATTGAAACTGGTATTATTCCTTTTGAATTGCAGACCAGTTGATGCATGAGTAAAGTCCATAAATCACAATAAATGCTGTAGAATATTCTCAGGAAACCTTGCAAAATCTTGTGAACAGTAGCAACATAATAGTTTACTCTTCATGCACAAATGTGAAGTGCCATCTGTCTTCTTTTCGGGAGAGGTTTGAGGGTTTAAACAAGAGCTGCCATGTAAAGAGCAGCCTGTCAGCCTGTGGTGAAAATGTCAAGCCTATTTACATGCTATATCTCTCATTATTTCAGATAAGGAACCGCTTAGCCCCTCGACATAACAGCACTGGAGGGCGCAGTCACATCTGTTACGTGTCAATTTCCCTTGACATGACAAGCATAGGTCCTCGGGGTGAAAATGGAATCTAGTGCCACCCTGCTGCCTGTTTCAGTATGTCAGAAATGAATCCAAAAATAACTCATGTGAAAAGTGACGAATTGCACGTAAACACAGACTCATTAAGTTCAAAGACAGGTTCTCCTTGGGGTAATTGGGTGCAGTTACTTTTTGAAATGTGTTTTTGTAAATGCTGTTTTTTAACGGATAAACAAAGAGCAGAGGTGTCATCTGAAGCCTTTTTATGCTTACCTACAGTTTGCTAGACTGGAATTATGATCACTTGAGACTATTTTGAGTTTGTATGTAAAACTATTATGGAACAAACGAAGAACCAGGTGCATGGATGTACATATTTACATACCTCAGTGAGTTGACTTAGCCCATAAGTCATAAACATTTGGTAGCATAAGGTTTTGATCAGTATAAAATTGGCAAGTGTGAAAACATTACTGCAATCGCTCCCTATTTTTTGAGTTTTTCAACTCAAAACAAAAAGGCTAAATTATCAGACACATCCTTCAAGTGAATGATAATGAAAGCCCTTGTATTAAGTTATAGTCTATAGTTGACAGACCAGTACTAAACAAGGCTTTTGCGCTCTGACACAGACTCAGCCTCGAAAACCTCAAGTGGTTGTAAAATAGAAAAGGGATTTCAACTCCCTCTGATCCCAAACTCCCACAGGTTATTAACTTTGTGTTTCCTAGACAACCTATTTCAGTGTCCAGCATAAAATATTATATACGAGAGAGGCTGGTTCAGAGACCAATCCTCATTTATAATTATTTGCTACCACTGGCATTTCAAGTAACCACATACCATGTATATACAGTACAGTATGTTCCATGGTGTTACAGACAAGCAAAGAGTGATGCTCAAAAAGATTTCTTTCTAGCCTGAAGGCTTTATTAGACATGACAGCTGCTCAGTGAAATGGGGAGAGAGTATAGACTAGAGCTGGGTTTCGATTCAAATTTCAAGAATCAATTCGATTCCGATTTTTACGTTTCAAAATCGATTTTTTTCCAATTTCTCAGATTCCATCCGATTCGCTCCGATTTCGATCTGATTTCCGATTCAATCCGATTTCGATTCGATCCGATTTCGATTCGATCCGGGGGTTAATGTTATTAAAAATGAAAAATGTATTTGAACCGTTTCCTTCACTTCATGACTGTGTAGAGAAGCAACATATTAAAACTAGCATTATATCAATATTAAACAGCAAATCTTACAAGTATTGGTAGTTACTGATGGCTGGAAGACTGATGAAAAGGTTAAGGGTCAATCTACCTTCAAGAAAGATAATCCAGGAGTCCTGAATTATCTTTCTTGAAGGTAGATTAAAGTTCACTGAGGGAAATATAGAAAATAATTTTAATTTTAAAATATATATATATATATATATATTTTAAAATTATTATTATTATTATTATTATTATTATTTTTTTTTTTTTTTTAAATAAAAGAATAAAATCGATCTTTGGACGTACGAATTGATTATTGGTCATTAATATGCAAATCGATTAAAAATCGGAAAATCGATATAGACATAAATTGAAGTCGAGGGTTGGAACACCAATACCCCTATACCACTGGCGAAGCACTGGGACTTATGTTCAGGAAAATGTAGAAAGCAATAATATCTTGAGTGATCACATGGCATAGCTCTATGTCTGCTTGTCTATATGGAGATAGTCAGATAAGTTTAATACCATACTAAACATGGAACATTCTAGACAAAGCAATTACATCTACATAGAGATCAAGGCAATTCCACAACTGTTACCTACCAACCATATTGTAAACAAAGGCCAAAATCCGTACAAACTGCGCAATAACTATTATTTGACTAATATTAATACCTTTTCTTCTGATAAATGATTTGTTAAAACTGCCAGAAAAGTCAGTTGTTTGTAAATTGTCTCTGCATTTTAGATGGAATGTCACTTATTGATGATTCAGGTTGAAGGCTTTTCCTGATGTACAACTGTGATAAATATTCAGTACAGGGACATGCACCTGTCATATGCACTTTAAATGACATTGATTCCGCCCCAGAATGCACACTCGCTGCTGTGTCCTCAGTGCCCCACCAGCAGAGACACTACGTTGTAATTAGCCACTAAGTCTGTAGGCCTGCTGTTGTGTTCTCATGCTCGTGTAGTTAGTGTTGCATCTTGCTCAATCTGGAGCCCACCCACGTGTTCACACAAAGCATTGGCCACATGGTTTGATTCAAGTTCTCCGCACACCTACACACCCGGCTTCTCTCGCACTTCCCTTGGTGCTCGAGGAGGCATAACACTTACATAAAGCGGTTTTGCAGTCATTTTTACCTTGTGAATCTGCTGTTGAGCTTGACCTCTGACATGCAATCAATAGTGTGCAGTCTGAGCACACAAATAACTGGAGGGTAGAGCTGGAGGTCTCCTTTGAAAAAACAGAACTGTAGAATAAGAGAATTTGATTTTGCAAGCTGGTCTAAACCTCCCGGGGAATCTGTGTGTAAGGAGACAGTGATCCACTGGACATGTGTGTTCAAGACTGAAACATTTGGAAACAAAGATGAAAGAATAAAAAGAAAGAAAAGGAAAAGCGAAGAGGAGGTCAGCAGAGTTATGCCTTTGTGCCAATAGATCACAGACTGTCAGACATGTTCACACTTAAAGAGCTGTCCCTGCCATGACTGCTCCACTGGTCCAAAGGGATCCCAGGAAAGATGCCAACAAAACAAACAGCAGCATTAAGGGCAACTCCTCACAAAACATTGCTAAATATAGCTGAACAAAGGAGTATACCTAACAGAGAGCATAGCAGTGTGGCAAGTGTTCACTTTTAAAACATGCAATTATGGAATAAAGATACATTACTTGAAATATGGTGAGTATGATATGACCATTTCACAATTGAGTTAAAGTATAGCATAATTATAATGGAGTTCACAAATGTCATTAGTTTCAACGTAAATACTTTCAGCACCATGGACAGCTCCTTCAATCGCTCAGTCTTCAGCCTACTTGTGCTTTTTTACTTGTGTTATGTTTTGTTAATTGAATATTCCCGTCTTTAATGTTTGTTTACCTCTTTAATTCTACTCTGGCACCTGTCTGCTGTGGTGGAGTTAGACAAACGACTTCACACAATGCTTTTGTTACTGGCATACAATAGCAGTTGTTGCACAATAAGTTAAAGGAAGAGAATGAAAGTTGAGTAAGTATTTTTGTGATATTTAAACTTGATGACGATGTTCAATTCCTTTTTTTTTTAGATTAAGTTACCCGTAGGCTTTACTAGACAGGAGAGGAGAGTATGAAATGGGGGATGAGAATGAAGGGAGGACTTGCAGCAAACAGTCGAAGTCGGTACTCGAAACCACGAAAAAGGCTATCAGAGTTTTTCTCGATCGTTTTGATACCTGTGTCAACTCACATCACATCACATTCTCAGAACAGTTAACGCAGTCTGAACAAAAGCACTCTGGACAAAATGACTAATTCTGCTTGCAAAAGGCTGTTACTCTCTCAAAACACTTTGTCTATTCGTTCACGATGAAAGGGCCACAGGTTCTCATCCATATGGAATTCAATATTTTCTCTGGCAATGCATCGAGGGAAAAATCTCCTTGCATGGGGTATCCAGCCCTGACATTCTTCAGCTTTGCTTGCCTATGACCTCTAATCCATGCTTGCAAATGTGGCACTTATATAGGTGGAAAGTGACTGATTGCTAATTGAAGAATTGTGCAAAGGAGTTTCACACAGGTGGATCAGTGATTCAGACTTATGCAAGGAATCTATACCACCTGTGAAAGGATGTTTTCCTTTTGTTTAGCACGGGAAAACCAATAGAGTTTGCTTTTTTTTAATGACATCTTTGTTAAGAAATGTGTGAACCCAATGAAAATGTATGAACACATTCGCAAGAGATGACTTCTGCTGTGCAAAGAAAGTAGTCATGAAGACCAAGTGGGTTCTAGTTTACCTAAGCAGGTAAAAGCAAGCGAGAAAAACTCTAAGAGTCACGACTTGTCAACAGTGCTTTGATCCATCGTGATCTGCATGCTTTTGTGTCACACCAGCCATATTGAAGCATAAATCTTCAGTGTTAGATGTAGAAGTCGCACCTGCCATTTTTCAGAAACTGAATTTGTGCGTGTGTATTGTCATTTAGAACTTTATTGTAAAGAGCAGGAGTGGCTTAGTTTTTTAAAGGTCATTCAAAGATAAAGGAGACTGGAATGTGTGATCTTTCCTGCTGCAGTGTATCATAAAGCACAGCCGTTTTATTGTAAGGTATAGTCAAAATGATTCCCTTAAGCATCCTCAAATCCTGTGTTGAGAGCTTTGTGTACAAGTGTGTGAGTCACAACCTTTATATCCAAACACCTCGACGCATTGGGAACAAGCAATAAATGTCATTTGTGAGGATTTGTGTATTACATAATTGATTCATGAGCTTTCAAGTAACAATGCAATAAAATGGCATTCGGTTCCAAGATATTGATTTACTCTTCCTATTCCTCCTAGTCTCTTTTGTAGTTCTTGACCTTGGCAATGGTTTGTACATACCTCTGTTTCATTTGTTGTTGCTTTTTCTTCTCTTTATTTATATTCAAGCCGATTTATCATTTGACATCTCATTGTTTTTTTGCTTCTTCAACACTGCAGGTTACTATTCCCCCTGGAAGACTCCAAAGCAGGTAACAACGTCTTCCTCCAAAACACTAAACTGTCCTTATTTCTGCTTTTAACTTCTTAGTATGGATTAGTGTCTGTGGCTGCTTCTGTAGTGTCCTCACTACTAATAACACTATATTTTCAAATAACTTCAGAGGTAACTGTCCTCTTTTTCATTCTAATCTTTTGTGCACTTTACATTAGTCAGTTCTTTTGACGTATATCTCTTAATCATCGTCCGGGACTAGGTCAATGATAGTTCTCAAAACATGTCGAGAAAACTCTTTCTCGAGTCAAAGCTGATTCACGACTTCACTCTCTCTATCAATGTCATCCATGAATTGAGTCAATCTCTCAAGTGCTGCTACGTGTCTGTCTTCGTGTGACTTCAAAGCACTTCCTTTTATTTCCTATGCATACGGACGAATAGAATGCTTCACTTAAGGCTTTATTGACCAGTAGAATGACTACCGTAGTTGTTGAAAATGTCATTTAATAAGACTAACAATTATTCTATTTCTATTTTACATCAAGTCCCAACTTTCTAATGCCAAAGTGCGTGTGCCGTTCAGCGCTGCTTTGTTCTCTTCGACCCCGGTGGCTTCACTGACCAAAACATCCTCTTAGATCTGATTTACTCAGACTGTGAATTTGCCTACACACCAGCGCTTCATCGCTCACTCTCTGTGTCTGTGTGCGCTTTTGTGTGTAATCCATTTCACGGATGGACGTCCTCCTGGCACTGTTCTGACCAGCCCCTGACCCGGTCCCTTTGGCAGAGCTATTACCCTCATGCCAGATCGCAAACAATGCACTACACTCCACATGAAATATCTATTGTTCTCCTCAATGAAGCCACTTTCACGCAAATCTGGTCCCAATGTTCAATATGCCCTGAGCCTTTTTGACTGTAGTATTTTTCTTTTATTGCAGGACATTAAAATAAAAGCACATTGTTGCTCTGTTCTTAATCCTCTTTAACATTTGACCAAAAAACATTATATTTTCATTTTCATTATCAGCATTCTCTATCTAGAAGCCTTCAGTCACCATATTTCAACTTTTATTTGGTTGGGAATGTATCTAAAAAGTCTCAATGTACAATAGTCATCTGAAATATTAATTGTGACTAAAATTGTTGACTGCTACTGCTGGATGATGTCACGAACTCCTATTCTTGAATTTCAACTTCTTGTTTATAGATGACATTATGAGGACAGTTCATATTTTTGTTTTGAAATTTTAATTTTCTGTGGCACTGCTAATTTAATTTTCATTTCATCACTTTGAAAGCCATGGATAGACATAATCATTTCAAATTACACATGCCAAGGTCCCAGTCACGAATATACAATGTTGGGAAGTAACTAAATGTATTCACTGTATTTTGGTACAGTTAATCTTTCATTTGGTGCTATTCAGAATGCAGTTGTTTTTCCAAAATTAGACTCCTATGTCGTACTTCCTTTTCTTTTATAGTCTAGTTTCTTTTTTCATCTTTAAAAATGTAAAAGCACTTAAGGAAAAACATAAGAAAAGGAACAAGACCAGAAAGAACACATGAGATAATAAGAAATTTGGGATTGTAAAAATCTTTCCAAGTCGTAAGTACAGATTTTACCCAGGGATTTTCAATTTCCTCCATTTGACCCAACCATTTGTCATCAGCCTGTACAGGAACGTTATAAATAATACGAAGAATGCAAAGACGCTTGCTTAAAACAATTGTATTCATGTTCAGGACAGATTGCCAGACAGATGCAGTCAACAATATAAAATAAAGTCGGAAACAGTGATAATTTTTCAAGTTTGAATACAAAATACAATATTAAATTAAGTTTCAGCCTCCAGCGCGTGTCCTTCCTATGTGAGCTCCTCGTCATTTGTCACCATCTCATCTTGTGGATCTGCTCCGTGTCGAGTCGTGACTTTGGCAGCCTCTATCTGACACATCAAGGCTACTGCTCTGACTGACTGGTGTCATCAAAACTGTTATTGTCATCTCCCACAGTGACGGCACGCTTCTGAGGCCGAGCATATAGTAATTAACTCTCATGCAAATCACATTTATCTGACCTCCTGTATAACTAGGGCTGCAGTCAATGAAATCAATTATATGTCAGCTAAAAACCTCGTTTGTGCATCAATTAGTTCACTAAGAGGGGACGTGGAGCTAGCTTTAGCTCTATGATATGTATCTGTACCGAAAGTGCACTGACAAGACCGTGAAATTACAGGAGTTCACGCAATTACAAATCTTTACACAGAAAACAAGTAAACAGTATTTTATAGCCTCCCCGATTAAAAAAGATGGTCCTTAAACTGATGGTTCACAACTTTTATTGAATGCCTTGAATGTGAACACACAATAAGAGCTACAAAGGATATGCAATTAGTCACAAGCGCATTATTCAGAATGAGCACGACCTGTGCAGTTTCAGGTTTAACCCTGTTGGTCTGCACAAGGCTGCTGGGCATTTTTTATACACTTGTGCAAGAAGTACTTAAGATTAAAAAGCTGTTTTTAAGAAAACCGAAAGATTTTCAACTGAAAAAAGTTGATGATCTTAAAATAGACAAATATTGCAACAAAGTCTAACCTTTGTTTTCCGTGGTTGTTTGGATTGGCTGCTGTAAAGTTCCTCACGTAACATGTTGGAACCTTCCAATTTGACAAATGGTCTTAACAGAGTTCCAATGACCCCAGAGACATGAGGAATGCCACAAATAATAAATCGCTGCTCTGGCTTAAAATCAGGCCATAGATCCTGAAGTGTGCAGAAGGCTTTAGACATTGATTCATTGACTAAACAAATAAAGGACTACAGCCCTATGTATAACCTTCAACTCAAGCTTATTTATTGTTTAACATAATCTAATTGTGTAATTAGTCCTCCCTGTGTTACCATGGGTACTCCACCAGTAAAAACAGGTCTGGAAACTTTGACAGGGGCAATTTGCTTTATAGTGGATGAATGTGAGAGTGAATGGTTTGTCTGTGACTATTTCTCTTTGTTTCTGTGGCAGTGACTTCCTCCTATGTCATGTAGATATAGTCCTTTTTTAGTTGTTGGGGGGTTTGTGTAGTGCCTTGTTTAAAAGCCTCAATAACTAACTTCACTAACCGCCTGGTTACATAGTACAAATGTTTTTCAATACATTATACTCTTGCTCTATTGCAGACTTGACTCCTTCATACTGCTGTGCTTTACAGGTCCTGGATCAGTGGGAGTCCCAGCAGGGTCAGAGTAGCCCTGCACAGACCAGCTTATCTGCCCATATTATCTCCCACAGCGCCCCCTTCTTCCCGCCTCTGCAACTGCACAGAGGCTCAGTGCCCGAGACAGCCTCTGAGGCCCTGGTGCTGATCAAACCTGACCCCTATGACCTTTATGAGAAGTCCAGATCTATCTATGAGAATAGGCGTAAGTACCAGACTGAAGCAAACCCAGGATTTGAGGTGCTGTGTTTTTGCCTGAATACTTCTACCAGTTCTAACAGATGTTGTTCTTGATGATTATTCTCAAACAGATGTGAATGTCAGAAAGTATCTATTTTTATCTTGTTTAACTGTTGCTCTTAAGTCTGATTGGGCCGTTTAATTATTTCTACATGCCTCCCTTGTGAATGATTGTGAACATATTGTTTGTTGCTACTGTTGTTCAAAAGGTATGTTTCATGTTGGGCTGTTCAGAATATAAGCGTAAAGATAGTAGATAGTACTGAAGTGTCAGTTCCCCAAACAAAGCGGGTAATGACTTGTGAGATACACTTAGAAACATAACATCCAATCTTTAAATCTAGTGTGGACACAGCACTGTATGGGGTTTCTGTGGGAAAAGGTCTCAGTCTTCTCTCTCATGAACACTGTGATTTACTTTTGCATCAGTCCCGCTGGGTCCCAGCAGAGTATTCTAAGCCCCATTAAAATGGATACAATTGGAATCAATTTCTCATTTGCCACCTTATGTCTGTGCTTGACTGCATCTTGTAACTTTGCAAATCATGACGTTGTTCAAACCCCTGATTGCAGATCAGTGACTGCATCTCACCCAACACTGTAAATAAGGCAGGATGTATTACATGCTGTAAGCACTTCATGACTTTTATAAATGATGCTGAAACTCAGCAGTGACAGTAATGCTGAGCCAGTGCCTTTTTGCCTTGTTCTCAAAGCCTTGTGTTTTCTCACTGTTTCTAACTGTGTGCATTGTCAGTGGATAGAAAATATCTCTTATTAGTTCTTCTTTATGATTCTATTTTTCTAGAGCCCACCCAACCGAAACCAGTTTATACAATGGACTCTTCAGGTAAATCAGAAGTTAGGTCCTGCATGATGCACCACTTTCAGAAAACAGCTCTTGAATGAATCTGTGACATTTCAGGAGTTGAGTACCAGGACATCGAGGTGCATCTCCGGCGGCAGAAGTCTGGGTTTGGGTTCCGGGTGCTGGGCGGGGAGGAGGCGGGACAGCCTGTGAGTCCAGAGACACGTGAGAAGGTTCGTATGGCGATTGGCGTGGAAACCATTTGCTGTCTCTAACCAAACACATGCTATTTAACACCCACTAGCATTTGAACCTGAGCTTTTGATTAAATGGCTGCATTAATGTCTATTGTACTGTGAATATACTGTAATAACCACCCTCCTAACACTGATTATATATGACAATCAAACTACTTTCTTTGTCTTTAACAATGTGCCTTTGATAGCAGATTTTGATTGGGGCAATTATTGAGAAGAGTCCAGCCGACGTGGATGGGCGCTTGCGTCCCGGTGATGAGCTGCTGTTTGTAGATGGGATACCGGTGATGGGGAAGCCACACAGATATGTAATTGACCTGATGCACGGCGCCGCTCGCAATGGCCAGGTCAATATGGTAATCAGGAGAAGAGTACAGCCGGCAGGTAATCTTTTCACTCGCCTTTTCTGAATGTTCATTATACACATTTTATCATCATTGTTAGTGAAGGGGTCTGGTTGTTCTTTTTGATTTGCCATGGACATGGACACTTTAAACAAATGCATTCATACTCGTAAGAAGAAAGCTCAACAGGTCATAAAGACCAGGCGTACAAGAAGAAATTTGACTCAAGTTCTTATACTTAGCCACAGATGCTCAACAGAGATTATAACTGGACTCATTCACGTGCTCCCCTTACTTCCCAATTGTCTGCCTCCCACCAGCACTTGTCTCAGACTATGATGCGCTCAGCTATTTATGTTTGCACCTAGTTTGTAAATGGCTTTTATCTTTCATTGCCATTTTTCTAAGTGAGCGTCATTTTAATTAGATTTACAAGTAGATGCAAAATAATTGCATGTTTTAAAAGGTTACTCAAATGGATTTATATAGATTTATAGTTTTGTCTGTGAAAGCACATTCTGTGTTACAGAAGAAAACCATGTAAATTGAGTTGTATTAGTACAGTATGTGGTATATCTCCTCTGCTTGTCTGCTCTAAATCGATAATGGCTGAACCAAATGTCAATTTCAAACTGTTCATGTTCATTTTAGGATTCTTCTCAGAATATTAAATGTCACCTTTTTCACTAACAACTCGAGCGTGATTGTCTATGCTATTATAGGATTAGATTATTATAGATATACATTTGCTTTAATCCGTCTAATTGAACTTGTTGCAATCCTAGTTTATTTGTTATTAATATTTTCTTTTCATTCCTTGTATTTATTTGTATGACATGGTTATTATCTGTTGATGATGTTGTTAATGCTGTTAATAACAAACAGTATCAAGCTAGAATAAGTCTTAATCCTCCTCTTTCAGGTGAGCCTTGCACGGAGAATGGCCGTAGCTCTGGCTCTGTGTCCACTCAGCACAGCTCGCCCCGCAGCGACTTCACATACGGCAACAACATACAGGGGCCTAACTCCTCTGCGGGCCTTGGCTCCGCCCCAGATGGGATGCCCACCCAAAACTCATCACCACACGACGTCATCATCAACAGGAAAGAGAGCGAGGGTTTCGGCTTTGTCATCATCAGCTCACTCAATAGACCGGAGGCTGCAGCCACCAACAGTAAGAAAACTAATAATTCAACTAAAACTTCATTTTGGGTCAACACTAGCTGATTATTGCTGTTTTAATGCTTTATTTATTTTGCCTGTGGGTGTTGTTTGCAAAGACCATGATTGAAGATGACTTTTTTATTAGTAACTCTGTAATGGTAATAACTCAGGAGATCGAAACAAGAATTCAAACTGAAAGTGAAATATTTGCATTGTCGGCATAGCAATCAACGATTCATCTGAATTGTGAAAAGTACTCAAAATGGCACCTATGAACATGAGATGAGAACTCGAATCGGGTAGGACAGGATAGCTGTCTGATGTATATGGTTGGATAAAAAAAGAAATCACATGGGAAAAAAAACAGAACTAGCTTAAACCCTCCACTAGAGATGTTTTTTTATTATTATTATTATTATTATTATTATTATTAAAAATACAGAATATTGTGATCATCAAAAGTCTAACATTGTAGGCTAATGTTATTGAATTGCAAGCGTTTTTGCTTGACTGCATTGTTTTTTGCTGCTGCACGACATAGAGAATGATCCTTTGCCCCATTTAAGTGCAGACATCATGAAAAAATAAGTTATTAAGCACTTTTATGTCTTAATTATTTGAATATTACAGTAATGATTCACACCAGGCATAATATCTACAATACTGTACTGTGAGATTTGCATATCGTTACATCCCTACTCTGCTGTAGTTTTGAGGGTACAATCATTTTTTACTCCTTCCACACCAGTTAAACTCTGGGCATTTTATAATAGACCAACTTCAGAGTTGACTTGCTGCATGTGACATTTCCCACCTGAAACCTGTCATAATGTTATGCCTGATGCGTGTGGAATCATGCTTCACCAGCTCAATATACACCTATGCTATACTGAGAAATCTAGTTTTGGTAGATCCAATTACAACTGCTTTGTCTTGTTTCAAAGCACTTTACAGGTGTAAACTAGCAGATAATCTCCAAGTGTCACAACAGGAGGTACAATTAGACAGAAGAAGAGGCCATAGCTCAATTGGAAGTGAAGCACCTCTTATTTTATCTTCTCAATTATACATGCCCTCCCACAGCATGTCACTCACAAACATCTCTGGTGTGCGGCTGTAAGCACTTCGCCCACACACTTATGAAAAAAAACCTGGAAGTCTTACATAAGCCCAGAGTGAGCAGCAAAATGATAGAGACGGAGAAATAGTCAGCGAGTTAGAGCGAACGGCAAAACCTCATCCGCGGCTTCTTGCGATTGCGTTTTCCACCTGCTGAGCGGTGCCTTCGATCTCCACAGCTGTGCCGCATAAAATCGGTCGCATCATCGAAGGTAGTCCGGCAGACCGCAGTGGGAAGCTGAAGGTGGGAGACCGGATCCTGGCGGTAAACTCTCAGTCGATCGTGAACATGCCGCACGCGGAAATCGTCAAACTGATCAAGGACGCCGGCCTGACCGTCACGCTGAGGATCATACCGCAGGAAGGTGAGGGGGGGCGCACACAGCCTGAACCCGGGGCAGCCATCGATGGAGCTGACGTCATTCTCTTTTATTAGATGTAGTGTTTTATTACCAAGGGACATGATTCATATGTTCCACTTAAGTCAGTCCAGTGCCACTTCATTATCTTATATCTGCTGAGAAGTTTTGAGACGTCGGTTTGTTGCTTGCTGCGCGGTTAATTTCAGTTCATCCAATGGAGTTTTTGTTAAGCTTGCTAGATTGTAAAATGATACTAAAGGAAAGACTGCTTCCTCCGTTTAGGCCTTGAACAAGCACAAAATTATATAACTTGCAGCCTCTGTTTGGAAAATATCTGACCATCTCACCATAAATGGACCATATTGAATGATTGGATGGTAAAATAAACGATGTATAAATAGATACACTTTGACACAGTAAATAGTGTCTTTGCCAATAACGGAGAGTAATGAGAAACAAGAGCGTTGCTTTATCATAACAACCTCAATTTAACATAGATACTTAATGTTGGGCTGCGACGAACAAACCTCATTAAAGTTTATTGTGCGTAATAACTATTCAGTAAAATACGCATCATTTATAATTAGATGCTTTCTGATGCATGAACACGTCAAAGGCACTTGAGAAATGTTCTTTTGTCACACCTAATTTTCCCTTGTAAATTGGTGTTTTCAAATCAGATCTGGAAATTAAGTCTTGCAAAATGACATACCTAGACTAATCTGTTTATCATTATGAATGGGTTTATAACTTGTAATTACGTGTAGGAATTAATTCGTATCGGCTCCCAGTGTCTTTTGTGAGAAAACACCATTTAAAGACGCCACTGACCCGGTCATGGTTTTGTTCATATCATCTGGACTCTAAATCCTGCTCATCACACCATACATATACATAATTGGCAAATGTGTGATATAACCTTGAGTCTTTTGTAAAGTCTCATTTTACTAAATAAACCCGAGATCTGACCTCCTTCGTAAAGGTTAAAAGCATTTATGATTCAATTTCCTCATACTCTTGTCTTTTTATGTCTGGCTCACAGAGATCAGATCAGATCCCCCGTCTGCCCCCAGCTCGGAGAAGGAGAGTCCACTGGCCCAGCAACACAGCCCCTCGACCCAACCTAATACTACTACTACTACTACTACTACTACTACTACTACTACCCCCACCGCTCAAGCACCCACCGCAGGGTCAGAGAATGTCAGCCAGTCCACTCCGCTGCCCCATCAGAGTCCCGTGAGGCCTGCCCCGCCGCCGCAGAGCTACCCCCACGAGGGCAGGTGGGTACAGAGCATTACGGATTTAAGGGCCCGCTTCATCTCTGCAGCTTATTTCCCCCTAAACTGCTTCTGGTACACACTCAGCTGTCTCCATTTTCTGACGCAGCCAAGCATTTTATAGACAATTCTCTTATCGCTCTGTGGGGAAACACTACACATTTACTCCAGTGGATCCCCAAAACTTTCACTTCAGTCGGTTTACATTTGTTGTGTAACGTAACTTAACCCTCTGCTACTACAAATACTACTACTTGGACTACCTTGATTTGACTGGTATAGGTAGTTAGTGATCAAAAGCCATTTCCTATTTCTGAACATGGCATTCAACCATTCGATTGTACAGTTCTATTCAAAACTGGGCTTTATCCTTGATTAGAACCAATATTTCAATTAATTTAAAGACAATAAACTAATTAATGTGTGTACATTATATCTCACTAGCGAAAACAAAACACTCTATTACTCTTGACATCATTGTGGAGAACTATCTTTGACTTAAGCACTTAAAATAGCACAAAAATACAAGTTTTAACCTGTTTAACTACAATGGCACTTTGAATTCCCACTCTTCGATATATATTTTATAGATATTTGCTTAAAATTATTCTGTTAAAAGCTGCTCTTTGATTTGCTATTTATCTGGGTCATGGTATTTTGAAGCCTCCAAAATGAAGGCCTTTACATTTATAAAGAGCTCTGTGTTTTGTCTGGAAGAATAAAAGTCTTGATTGCTGCTTCAGTTACAGATCTGAGGTGAAGGCGAGGCAGGATGTCAAACCAGACATCCAACAGCCTCCGTTCACAGACTATCGCCAGCCCCCCGTGGACTACCGACACCCCCCAGTGGCCGATTACAGGCAGCCCCCCACTCTGGAGTACAGGCACCCGCCACTGCTCGACTACAGACAGTACGCCATGCCTGAGTACCGCATGCCTCCAGTGCAGGTGACATAACACAGCACCAGGACTTTTGTGGGAAAAGATTGTGTTATGATGCATGGGCAAGACTTTACCTGTCATGTTACTGATATGTCTGTCATTTATGTAATATGTTATATGAATGATTACTTTAAAAGCTTTAGGTTTATCAGTCCTTGTTTGATCCTGATATGAGCACAGTTCAGTCTTGGCCTTGTCCAGGTTTAGTTTCTGTTTTAGTGCCAGTTTAATTCAGTTTTGTGATGTGTGAACACACTTTCCTGCCATCAAATTTACAGTTATTATAAAAAACACTAATCTCAGCACAATGTATGCAGTTTTGTCCGTTTGAATTGCACTTGAATGTTATAAACAAACCCTTGCATTATTCACACATTATTTCAATCTTGCATTCTAAAATAGATACATCATTTTTTTCAATCCCCAGAAAATTTGTTTTGTCTCACCTAATCAGCTTCCTGCTTTTTTTCCAGCTCACGCAAGACTTTGACTTTTTCACTGTGGAGCTGGAGAAAAGTGTAAAAGGCTTTGGGTTCAGTATTCGCGGCGGACGAGAATATAAAATGGATCTTTTTGTGCTGCGGTTGGCAGAGGACGGACCAGCCATCCGGAATGGGAGGATGAGGGTAGGTGTGATTTTACAGTAGTCACGTTGCTCTGACATTTTAAGAGTTAATCTCCTTCCTATCTTTGTGGATTACACAGCACACTGATTATCTGATGCTATCAAAACTGCCGCTGCAACGTTTCACTATAAACGTCCACTTCAAAGTATCAGAAATATTTTGAATTGTGCAGCATCTTCTCAGTTGTACTTTGCGACACTTTGGCAGACACATTTAAGCACGCACCGTCTGGTCTCGCAGCAGCAAGGAGCGTTTTACAAGGTTTTTGACTGACGATTTAGATTTACCCAGCAACCCTTCTTCTTTATTTGCATATCCTTAAGCCCGATTGCCTGAGCCGGCTCTTTATTGCGCTTCTGTAATGAACCTGTCAAAGATAATGTGCGCAAAAGGGCCCTGGGGAGAGGAATTACTTTTCCTCCTGGTGAAGCAGATGATAAAGTCCAGTGGACCCTTGCACCACACGGGAGCGAGGAGGAGCACATCCCTCTTGTTGTCCACTTAAAATCCACACACAGACTGTCAGAGGGTTTGACAGATGTGCAGGCAATAAAAGTGAAGGGAGAATATTAAGTTACAAAATGAAGCCGGTTCACGGTCCGCGGGTCAGTGTGAAGTTGCTTTCCTCTCTGACTGTTTTTCCCCTGCTGTCCCAGGCCTATTTTCAGACAGGAGATGGCTCTGCTTTGAGTTTCTGCTGTGGTTAAAATAGTGTACATGCAATAGTGTCACTGCCTCTGCGTCGTGCGGTATATCTCCCGACCACGACCACGTTCCCCACCGTCTCTTATCTCTGTTCCTTTTTCACGCTAGAACTGTCCCATCCAGTCAAAACCCTTCTTTCTTTCAAAATAACTGTGATCATTTTTGAATTGAATGTATTTATTTCAGGTTTCAAAGTGTCCCCTGGTGATATGAAAAACGACTCTACTTACAGGCCAAGTTAATACCTTAATAACAAGCTCTATCTCTTAGTACAAGCTTTTAGGTAAATTGTGTAAAGTAATCACAGACAATCACCGGGTGTATTTAATTACCTCTCTAAGCTTTAAGCCTCAATAAAAACTGAGGCGCTTAAGCTCAGTCTGGCGAATCCCCAGTGTGTACCAGCTTTTCAACTTTGTTCCCTCTTTATTAGAGATGAGATGGAGTTGGTTCTCCTCTGCTGTTAGGAGGTGAGGATTAATGAGCGACCCGTCCTGCCTTCCACCTCTCCTCTCCTCAGACCACAGTAATGACAGCAAATGGCTCTCTGTCTCTCCACTGGAGTCTCCTCCTGATGTTCAAATTACCCCAGCCATTACCACAGGCTCTGTCCATTTGTTAGCGTAATTGGTACGTTTTGTTCTGTTCCCGGCGAAATTTTCCCATTAGTCAACCCCTGGTGGCACTGACTGGCACATGACCTTCACTATTGCCACGGCGTGGTCACGGCCAAATATGGAATAATGAGGAGAAAATGTAGTTATTTGCATGTAAGTGATAAGCAAAATCGGTGCTCTGGGTTATGACGATTCACTAATGTGCTCTTCGGCTCAGTCTATAGCAAAGGCAGTTCACAATATTTCAACCATGTGTTCAAAAAGGAGACTCTTGACAATTGAAACACATGACAGTATTCTAAATTATTGTGAAATGAAGTAGTCAGAATCCGATTACAGTAAATGGATAACGTTTAGAATCAGTCATCAGGTTATTTATCGTTGATCTGACCAACACTGCAAGCCAGGGCGAGTTAAGTCATGTTTGCTTTAAGATATTTCCTACAATATCTTATGAGATAATTCATCATTACTATCACTTTGGTGGTGGCTCAGCTTGTAGAGCGTTCGCCACATACTGGACAGGGATGTTTGATGTACCTGCCCATTACTACTTTCAAACACCTTTGGATTAAAATGGTTTAAAACAACAGAAAGTTTGGATGTGTTGACTTTTCTTTTGTTGCTATGAACGTTTGGTATTTGAAGATGAATGCGAGGGAAGTGTTGAGAAAGTGTTGGGATTTGTGAAAAAATTTATAAATTTGTATTTCAGAGCATCATGCGTGACAGGAAAAGCTCAGCACAGAGCGACAGGCAAGAGGCAGGAACTTTTAGAGAACGGAAACGTCACTCATTTTGAATTTCATGCATACTATGTCGAATGAGCTTCAGGGCATCACTCCTCGTTTAATAATAGTATGCTTGTATAATGTACCATTGTTCCGTTGATGTTTTCTTTTCCAGGTTGGGGACCAAATCATAGAGATCAATGGGGAGACCACCCGAGACATGACCCATGCACGGGCCATAGAGCTGATCAAGTCTGGAGGGCGGAGAGTCCGTCTGCTGCTCAAACGGGGAACAGGGCAGGTCCCAGAGTACGGTAGGTAGTAACTTGACACATGATGTTTTTACTTTTCAGGATTGCCTCTACTTTCCTCTACTTTTCAACCTAATATCATAAAACCTTGTGTACTACAAGCATGTATCTTTATTAATATTATAGTTTAGGGTTATTCTTTATTCATTCAATCTTCCAATGAAGGAACTAATATTGTGTCTTCTGATTCTGATTAACACTATCTTGTGTCCATTTCAGTGCTCTATCACTAATTGATTGCTCTAGGTTGTTACTTCCCCTTCTATAGGAATGGTATCTTCCAGTCTCTCCATGTGCATGAAAAGTGACAAGCATGGCTCTCCCTATTTCCTCCTAATGGGCCACCCTAAAGACACGGTTTGTGACCATCAGATGTTTGTGTCTCCTCTGGTTTTTGTGCTGTGGTCTTGCATGGTGTGTTGTGACGACCTGTAAATGCAGCATGACCGACAGCCTTCAATGACTCGTTCATACTTCCAGAGTGTACAGCCATTTTGTTCAGAATATTCACAAGTAAAGTACAATTCTTATGAATTTAAAAATATAATGTATATAATGTACATATTGACATGGTGCAGTGTGTACCAAAAGAGTATTTTCATTCTTGTGCTGGAACAGCACTTCTTTGATAACTTGATTACAAAGTAGTTTAAGTGGAAATAGCCACAGTTGTAAAACTCAGGAAATGGAGATTGATTTTATTTGCCTAGCTCACTGTTTGGGCCAGCTCTCCAGTCAAGGATTGAATCACTTGATGTGAGCATAAGATAAGATAAGATAAGATATTCCTTTATTGTCCCACATGGGGAAATTTCATTGGTGCAACGCAGGTAGACACAGAGGTAGATACAGAAGAACAGATCACTTATAGGAAGTCTGAAAAACACTTTCAGTAGAAGATCTCCTATAAATAAATAAAAACTCTCATAGACAAATAAATAAATAAATACCATTGCATGTGATCCCGACAGTAATTGCACATGAATATGTGTCACGACAGCACATAGATTGCACATGAATTTCACAGCAGCCTTGTCATTCTTCCTTTAGAGTGGTTGTATAGTTTTATAGATGTATGTATGCCTGGGCACAAAATGAAACATTACTATGTAACTTAAACAAATACTACTCAAAGGATTTAATTGAACAATTTAATTTATTTTTCTTTGAACAATACAGATCAACAATGCAGAGTGTACAGTGACTGTGGACTGAGAATTTTAATTTTAATTTTAATTATAGACATTTAAACAAAATTAGTTTGACAAGAAAACAAAAACAAGCTTTTAAGATTGTATTTTGGAATTGTTCCAGTTCATACAAGATACATTTGGAATAAAAAAATTGAGTATTGTGCTGCTGTAGCGCATGGAAATCCTGCTATAATTGGACCTGAAGGCACTTTGTAGTAGCCCAGACTGTGCCCGCTGCCTATGGCCCACTGAAAATGACTGATGGCCCAAGGGCCAGCACTCACTGAGGCAGAAACTGAAGCTAACAGTCCGTGAGAATGCACCGTTTTGGAGGAGCATCCAGTGAAGTGGCTGCCCCGGATAGAGACCTCTCCGGGCTTGTGGGAAAGCGCCTCTTGGCCCCTCAGCTTTTCATTTCTGCTAAGGCATCACCCGATTGGGCACATCATCCATTTCATTAAACCTGCTTTCGATTTTCCGCCAAAGGTTTTAGATTGGCCGGGGCTTTAAGGAGAGCTATGGGAGGGCCGATTGATGCTGTCTATGGTAGTGCAACCCCTGCTCGAGTGCTGCTCTTGCGAATGCTAGAATACAGTTCATGGCAGCAATATTGCTTGTATCTTGCATTTTCTTTTGCAGTGGCTTGTGTGCATGCTTTTGTGAGCAGAGGTGGGTAGTGTAGCTCAATTGTCTTCAAGTAACATTAATCTTGCAAATAATACAGCTGTATTTACTTTTTTATGTATTCAGAAAAATACAACATTGCATTTTAATACCAATCTAAAATAATGTTTTAAAAACAAATGTTATAATAAATCTTTGACCTTTGAAAGTGGTAGGTGTTATAATAACTGTCATACATACTTAATAGCTAACTAATATTCATTAATTACTACCCATCTCTGGAGACTTATATTTGCCTCAATATAAGTCATACTAATTGTCCATGTTTATTTCAGACAATGCCGCCCCATGGGATATTCGGCCTACAGCCTCCCCAAGCCTGTCTGAAGTAGCCCGGCCCATCGACAGCCTTCCCATGTCATTGCCTCCATCTCATCTGGTCCCGGCCCCGGAGCCACCTTACCTGTCACCTATGGACATGCCTCGAGACCCCTGCAGCAGGCCGGAGCGATCCAAGAGCCCTCAAACCATTGAAACGCTGAATCCTGAAGCGATAGGCAGCCAGGGCAGACGAGCAGGGAGCAGCCGGACCAAGAAAGAGGGTGGCAGGTCCACCCACAAAGTCACAGACGATGGATGTAGAGAGGGGCCAAAACTGACGAAAAGCAACCGCGGGCGATCAAAGGAGAGAAGTGTTAAGGGCAAGAGAGAGTCGACCCGCTCGCCAGGAGGGACCAAACTGCCACACACTAATGGGAACAGCAACATGGAGCATTACAGTGGTGGGACTGACCTGGACCATAAGAAGTCGAGGCAGTTGGATAGGGGCCTGGGTCGTCCAGTCCTTCCCCCAAAGAGCACTACCACAAACAGCAGCAGCATGAGCGCCTTGGGTAGAAAGGCTACAGTCTCCCCTGGGCCTTGGAAGATCCCTGGATCAGACAAGCTGCCCAGCACACTGCGGTCAGGCACGTCTACGCTGAGCAGATAACAGCACTATGTGCATGGAGAGCTTTTGAACTACAGAGGAAACTACCTAATCTAAACTCACTTCACTTGGCTACTCAAAGTCAAACGGAGGGGAACGTGTTTTTAAGAGAACCTTTTATTTATGACACCTTTAAATTATTTGAGAGATTTTACACCTACCACCTTAAAGCTGGGAAACCATGGATGTTTTCACAAATGGGACAAGAATGTTGGCAAAATTCAAACTTTAAGCAGCATTTTAACTTGAGTGGTGGGACTGTTAGTCACACTTGGAGCTTTTTATCTACATAGTGGAGTCTATTTTATAAAAGAAGGATTTGCAGTGGAAAGATCAAGAGAACTTTGCCTTAACTGACTGCTTGAGCCTGAACCTGTTGAACATCAGACCATTATAGAGAGATACAATAAAAGCATATGTGCCATCATTTGTAAATAAGGTCATCTTTAAATGAAAATAGAAATTGACAATGAGTTTCACACTAAAACCAAGCTGACTATGAGCCCGTAGTTTGCTGGGTTTGAAAACTGTGGTTGCAGAACTGCTCTCTGTGTGAATCGAGTGTATGTATGGTAACCAAGTTGGGCAGAGTGCCTTAGACAAGATTTGAGACTCTGCAACATCTCAGACCGGCTGCTATAAGACTGAGATAGAAGATAGACTGTATTTTTTAAAATATAGATCACATTAACAGTGATTTTATGTGGAATGTGGCTCATTTCAGATCATTATAGTTTTATTACAGAGTTCTGACACTAACATTTTTATTAAGAAGTACAATAAATATATAACCATGTTTGAGCTGATTTTGCACCAAAAACAAGACATTTACAGATGATTTGAAACCTCAAATTAACTATTAATTCATCTTTTAACCTTGTAAAAGCATCAGATTATCCATCAGTGTAATATTAATAATGTGGGTTAGTACACATTTGCACGCACCATTGATTCTTTATTGAACACACAGGTACTCGTAGCTGGTTCATGCATTACAGATTTAATGGCATTTGAACATAAAAAAAGAAAATACATGGATTTTTTGTCATGAAATGTATTCATTTTCTGACTTATTATGAAAATACATTGACGGACTTGAGGAATGAGCCAAGTGACTTGGAATCACAATGTTTTGGATCGGAACTGCCAGCTTTGTCTATGGCACAGTGGCTCATTCCTTCTGGAGCAGTGTGCGGAGAAATCGCTCTAAACTTAAACCAAATGCAACATTTCAGACAAAAGGTAGCACCTGCTATCATCAGCCTCGTAGATATGTATGTTTGTTCATTCTGTGTGAAGCAGAAAAAAGTCTATATTCAATCAGCGTTTGCACAACTCATTGGTGTCCATATTTGAGCTGCCATACAGCCGAAAGGTTTGTTAGTTTATACACAAATAAAAAATAAATATATCTGGAAGTGTGTTGACACTCCAGCAGCTCAGCATCACTGTGTTGTCCTATAGCAATGTCTAGACCTAACAAATATCTCTATAAATATGACTTATTGTACTATTCATGGTCAAAAAGACTATATATGTGGAGCAACTGTTTTTTTATGAAAGCAACATTATGGATATATTAACTTTTGCAGAAATCTTGTTTACCTGTATAATATTCTGAAAAAATAAAAATAAATAAAAACTTGACAACATATAAAATAGATTATACGCATCAGTTCCTGTCTATTTTATTAGTCTTTGACAATGCACCATTGTAATACCCAGGATAGCCACGCGAGGGCATCTCAAAGTCTGCATTGCAGCTCGTGTGTAGTGGGTCAGGATCTCCTCTAGAGGTCAGTAGAGGCCAACACTTCAACAGCCACGTTTCATAATCATTTACATAAAGTTATTACATGGTTATAAGGTATCAGTTAATATGGCCATATGTTTTTTGTGTGTTTTTTGTTTTGTGTGACTGTTAGTTATGTTTTACTCTCTCCATAAATGATCTAAGTCTTCAAAAGGTCAATCATCAAGTGCCTCATGTAAAGATGAGCTGTCCTGCTGAGTCCTCATGGGTGATGCTGCTGCCAGCTGGAGGCAGATGCCTGAGCCATGTTCTCCACAGGGTTCAAATCAATCTCTACAGCAGTGTGGAAGTACAGGACACACTGCCTTGTCTCGACTCAATTGTTAAAAGTAGTAATAAACAGACATGTATAAGTCAATTGTCCAATCTGGAGGCAACATGGGGTCCTTTCTTTAGGTTTCTAATCCTATGGAAAAGCTTAAAACTCAAAAAGTTTTGATGTGTCTTTGCTATATGACAGCTAAAGAGTGTTACAGCTTTAAAATTCTATTGATAATTTTATCAAAGCCAATGAACTGGTTGACTTCACCTTCTCATCTGCAGAAACACACTTCTCGGCTTGAGACATTTGGACAACTTCCTTAATGCACCATTCCCTTTTTCTGGCATACCATCTGCACTTAACGTATTGCCAATAAAAGTGCAGTGCAGAGAAGATGCTATCAGTTTGATTATATCTTCCTCCAAGAGGGCAGAATCTTTAAAAGTGCCACCACTGATCAAGGTTTTATATTTTTAAATCAGTTGGCTGTAATAGTCAGCCTTATACCTCGGGCATTTGAAGGCATTGCTTTCTGCATTGATTATATTATTATCTTTAATCACCACATCTTATTTGTTTACCATGGTTCATTGGTATTTGTTCCTGGAAAATACATTTCCTCAAATGTTTCTTTGCATATACTGTATACCTTTATTCAACACATTTTACAAGGCATTCTAAGGTCCCTACCTGAGCCATCAATCAAGAAGACCACTTGTTGTTATGTGCAGTTCAGACATGATACAAACACTTAAACATGCAGACCTGCACCACATCAGTGTGACACACATACCAGTGATACTACTCTGAACCTCCCAGACTTGTCCTGCTACATGCACACCTGACTATCACATGGTATCAGACCTTGGTTATCTATTTATGGTGGATTAGACACAGCCCTTTGGTTCAAACATTGTCATGCATAATAATCATGCCATCGACTGGACATCATGCCATGTGGTGGACCTGATTTGTAGTTAGCCTATGGTTTGCCATGTAATTGTTATTGTATGGGCTATTTGGTAGGTAGGCAAGTGGCCCAGTGCAAACCTTTGTGGGTCCTAAAGAGCCCGGGGCCCCAGTGCAGACTTGGCACTGTCTGAACGGCCTGATGTTAGGCCCCATGTGTAATCTTGTCAGTATGGTCAATCTGTGTCAGGAGGACAAACTTGAGCTTGTGTACTGCACACTTTGATGTTCTACCAACCTAATAAAGGAGTGAAGGCTCATCCAAACAATGACAAATACAAAACCGTAAACGTTTCAAGATGCGGCCCTCGGTAAAAGTTTGGACCCCCTGTAATTAAACGTTTAAGGATATGGGGCCTACTTCATTTTTACTTTCATACTGAGACCAAGTTTATTTTTATTTGTAACTTTGTAATTTGCCTTATTTGATTTTATAGACGTTGCTATTATTATCATTATTATTATTATTATTATTTTATTATTCATTGTTTTATGGTTCAGCTTTAAGCCGAAACAAGTTCCTATGTTTGCGAATTTTGTTCAATGACAATGAACCTTTTTCTGATTCTGATTCTGGTTCTACTGTCATCAGACAGTAGGTGTCAGTGCCATCGATAGTGGGCCTTATCCAAATGTTCATGATTAAAATGTAAATATAGTTGCCTCTTATGGCCCGTAAACGCGTGGGTCACTGTTTATTACAAGTGAGAAAGGGAGGGTCCCATCAGCGACACGCCCCACCACTTACCCACAAGTCTGAAGTCTTTGAGGACGGCGTGTGCTCGTGTCCGCGGGCAGGACAAGAGGCAGGACGGGACTGTGAGACGGGAGAGTCCCAGTGTCAGAGGAGCGGGCACAGGAGCGGGCACGGGCAGCGCAGAGGAGCGGGCACGGGAGCGGGCACATGAGCGGGCACGGGCAGCGCAGAGGAGCGGGCACAGGAGCGGGCACGGGCAGCAGCCTCTTCCGGCCGCACCAGCCCATGACATCGGTAAGAAACAGACGTGATACAGGCCGTTATTTCTAAATGGATTTAATTTCTTTCATTTCGTAGTTGTTTCGGGTTAAAATATTTCGTTTTTCGTGGCATTTTGTGTCTGTGATTGTGACCTCCAATAACGGCAATAATACTGTCAATGCCGGGAACATGTCTGGACCTGATGTGACAGTGTCATCGGACAGAGCAGTGGGATAAAACGGGAGATTTCTCGCGTGCGGGATTCATATTAGAAGCGTGTTCATCTGGGCTGATATGACAAAGCCCGAGCCGCTGATGTGATGTGTCCGAGCCGCAGTCCGCGAGCCTCCGCTGCACGCGACTGCGTCACGTAAAGTCACCGCTCGTATTAACAACCGGAAGTTTCAAGATATATTTGTGATATGTGTAACGTTACCATTTCCATAAACCTAGTTTAGACCTAGTATAGTCCTAGAATATACCTTGTATAGTCCTAGAATAGACCTAGTATAGTCCTAGAATAGACCTAGTATAGTCCTAGTATAGTCCTAGTATAGACCTAGTATAGTCCTAGTATAGTCCTAGAATAGACCTAGTATAGACCTAGTATAGACCTAGTATAGTCCTAGTATAGTCCTAGAATAGACCTTGTATAGTCCTAGAATAGACCTAGTATAGTCCTAGTATAGACCTAGTATAGTCCTAGTATATACCTAGTATAGTCCTAGTATAGTCCTAGAATAGACCTAGTATAGTCCTAGTATAGTCCTAGAATAGACCTTGTATAGTCCTAGAATAGACCTAGTATAGTCCTAGAATAGACCTAGTATAGTCCTAGTATAGTCCTAGAATAGACCTTGTATAGTCCTAGTATAGTCCTAGTATAGACCTAGTATAGTCCTAGTATAGTCCTAGAATAGACCTAGTATAGACCTAGTATAGACCTAGTATAGTCCTAGTATAGTCCTAGAATAGACCTTGTATAGTCCTAGAATAGACCTAGTATAGTCCTAGTATAGACCTAGTATAGTCCTAGTATAGTCCTAGTATAGTCCTAGTATAGACCTAGAACAGACCTAGACATAGACCTTGTATAGTCCTAGAATAGACCTAGTATAGTCCTAGTATAGACCTAGTATAGTCCTAGTATAGTCCTAGTATAGACCTAGTATAGTCCTAGAACAGACCTAGTATAGTCCTAGTATAGACCTAGTATAGTCCTAGAATAGACCTTGTATAGTCCTAGAATAGTCCTAGTATAGACCTAGTATAGTCCTAGAATAGACCTAGTATAGTCCTAGTATAGTCCTAGTATAGTCCTAGTATAGTCCTAGTATAGACCTAGTATAGTCCTAGAATAGACCTAGTATAGTCCTAGTATAGTCCTAGTATAGACCTAGTATAGTCCTAGAATAGACCTAGTATAGTCCTAGTATAGTCCTAGTATAGTCCTAGTATAGTCCTAGAATAGACCTAGTATAGTCCTAGTATAGTCCTAGAATACCGTTGTTTTGAACCACAAGCCCAAAATACTTCATCATTCTGAAACAGATACTGATCCGAAACAGAATTTGAAATCGTAGTTTCTAGGATGTTGTTTTAATGGCCTACAATTTCTGTTGTTGGGACTGTTTTGTCATTATTACGTTATATGCAACAATTCGGTGTTCCTCAAATTATGCAAGGCAAGTTTATTTGTAGAGTACAATTCAAACACAAGGTAATGCCATGCTTCACACAACAGGAAAACATTTATTAAAATCACATAACAGTTTAAGACGTAAAAGAGAAGAGTGAAAAGAAAAGTAATTTGCAAATCAAAACAAAACAGTGTTTTCTTAGCTTAGATGTGAACATAGAGGCCTGTCGAGTTGGACTAACTTCACTCCTGCTGTGTGCTGTGTCCTCCTTTGAGACAATACTGAGGTTTCAGCTTCATGCAGTACTTTGACTGTATGAGGACTTTTTCCCATTCAGAAGATAAGTTTATTTCAACTTAATTGCTATGGCAACGGTCCTCTTAATGTGTCATTCTGAAAGCCATTGACGGCAGGCCCATGGATCCACGTGAACATTTCTAAAGCTCCATTCACACATTCTTACCTGGGAATTTACCTGGCATTTTGCCAGAGCAGTGAGGTAGGTGAATGAAGCCAGAACTGAATTCCCTGCATTTTTGATCAGGCTATGTGATCAGGGAATGTGTAAGTTTGAATAGCACATTGCTGTAGTGATAATGCAGAGATAAATGCCAGGTTAAGTGTAAACAGATCAAACCTGTTGTTCTGGGACTGAAGTATGAGTGAGCTTTAGGGGTGGGAGTCTCAATTATCGATACTGAAACAGTAAACTGGTGGGTATCGGTGCGGTTATGCAAATATCGATAATAATGATATGTATATTTTAAGACTAGTCATTTTGTGAATGCAGTGTTTCTGTTGTAATTTGGTTAGTGAAGCCCTTCTATCCAGCAGAGCGACCTGCGATCACACAGATAAGTGTGTTTTAATTAGACAGATTAAATACTGATGAGGCGAGTCACCTTGCTGCACCCACTGTCTCACCTTTGGGTGCTGTGGTTAATATGTGCAGGTGACGTGGTGGAGCTGCTCGATATTGAGCCTAGATCTTGGTGATGAATGAATGTCACTGAAGGGCAGTGGACAGGATTTACCGGCCTCTTTGTGGCTGGCCTCATATTGATTCATGAAGTGGGTGACCCAAAGAGGCACAGCTTCCAGCCAATCACCACAGTTAATCTACAACTGATGCTGTCTAAGGGATTTTTAGCGTATCTTTAGTGTATCTTATAAAATGAGTGACTCTAAATAATATTCCCGCCTCACACTAACAACACTCGACTGCAGCCATTTGACCTTGACCTTGTGACTTCAATTCACTTGTCAGCGCTGAGTGAACGCCCCTGTCTACAAGGCTTTGACTGTTGCTGTAATTTCCTTGTGGATTTATACAGTTTGTCTGTTCTGATGTCTAAATCTAAGGTGGGCAGATTATGGAAGAAAAGATTATTTTATAACCCAGTTATAATGGCAACACTGGAATTCCCTAATTGTTGGACAAATAAAGGTTCTCTTATCTTACCTTAAATGTGGTTTTCAAAATGAGCAAAATTTGGATATTGACTATACTGTTTATAATAATAACTGCTACAAAAAGAGCTGTTTAAATTTGAAAATGGAAAAGAAACTTGTGTTTTCAGCTAATATTTCTGCACATTTGTGATTTGTCATTTCACACTTAAAACTTAAACCTCAATGTTTACATTTAAAGACACGTTTGAGTGCATTTCTGTTGTATTGACGTAACTGCGTTTGAATAATAAGTTACAAAATATCAAGATATTCATTTTTGTCAATATCAGCCAGCCCTACCCATAAAATCACTGAACCGTTGCAGAGATGACCAGTTTGTGTGGTGCCTCGTTTGATCCAGTCTTTGTTTGTGTCTGGAGCTTTTTGGATTACAGCTCCTTTATCCACCAACGCAGGATAAAAGCCAGAGTTTTACATTGTCCTCTGCTTTATAATGTCCTGTTTGTGTTGGTAGAATAACCCCTCTTTCTTCTGCCTCTGCCTCATTTGTTGAGAAAGTCTATTATGAGTGATCTCTGGAGTGCAGCGTTTCCTATTGGCTTATTTAGAGGGAATAAAGAAGCTTTCCAAGTTCCACCTCAAACTCACTGAAATCGAAGCCTGTAATTGGAATGTAATTGGACCTGTAACTAAAGTCTTTTTGGTTCAATGACTCTTGGATATCAATTCATTATTTTTTGTTGAAATTGAATGCTGTGATTCTTTATAAGCCTCATTGACCCGTGTCACTTTGCAACACAGTCATTTCTGCTTCGAGTTGCGAATTAACGCTACAATCTTTTCTGAGTTTGAATTTAAGAATGAGGCAGCCTTTTCTTTTGATCTCTGTGCATCCTCCACCACACCCATGCACCCAAGTCTCCATCCAGCTGACCCAGATTCACATCTCTGTTTGCTAAAAATGGATACTACCACTTTGCTCACAGGTTTTAAGCTGCTCCAGAAATGGATAGTGCCATGAAGACTATTCTTATGAAGACTGCTGTGTACTTTTAGATGCAGTGTTGTTTAGTGTATGAGACAGTCATTGTCTGTAGGCCTGCCACAATAACACGCTCGGAACTGTCATATTTTGCGAAAGGAAATTTCAAAATAAGTGACGTATTCCTCATACACGATAACACTAAAGCTGTAGTTAGTGTAGTAGTTAGTTAGGAAATGATAAGGATTGATATAAGTTAATCTCTTAACTCTGTTTTGTTTTACTATAAAAATGTATGTTTATATGTAAAATATGCACACGTTAAACTGAGCCCTTTCTATCATAATGAACAATAATTCAATGTAATAATTATTTTGAAAAGCCTTCTAGATGTAGGCTTTCTTAATTGATGGCTGTGGGTACATTTGATGTAGAACAGCAGCTCAGCAGTGCCACCAGTAACCTTTCTGTCTTTAATTATAGACCACTTTGGCACCAAGACAAGTTAGCCATTGACTGATGGCTTAGAGCGCATTACTCTTATTGTTGTGTGCTCACTGTAATCTATCTTTGCAACAGAGCCCTGATCAAATCCCTTGGTCACACATATTGGTTTCCATACCGACGGATGGGCCAAGTCATTAAGCACAAGATGCTGTCAAACAATATCCTGCACTTTAGTGATGTGGTTACAAAATCACTTAGTACTCACTTAATGAGAGTAATGATCACATTGTATCACAGTCCCCAAGGGACCAAGGTCATGTACATTTCAGCATTTAATTTGCATTTAGTGATAATAATAAGAAAATAATGTGCAAATTCAAACACAGACTCATGATGAGCTAGTGTAGAATTGAACTATCATTTGTAAAATACAGGGAAGTCATCCACAGCTTTTTCCACATTGGTTAAATGAGTCTCAATAGCTGAGCAGCTGTATGCTCTCAGTGTTTGTGATATTCAAGTCTGCAGCTGATCATGTTCAAACAGGACTAGTGCAGTCCTGGGATTGGGCAGAAAGGGTACAGTTCATGAAACCTGGACTCACTGTTCCTGATGCGGGTGCAAGCTGACACTGCTGTGTGAGACAACACTGATGTGAATACTACACAAGCAGGCATCAGATTGTCTGCATGACATTTATGTATGGGTTCACAACAAACTTTGTTACAAAAGTAATAAAATCAAACAGATGCTGCTTTAGGCCTGCAGCCCACCGCTAATGCCATTAATTCTAACTTGATTGACTCTAAGCTTCCTTGCCAAAACAAGTCCTGTTCTGTTATGGATGGCCAGCAGTTACTTGTTTCATTGCCCAACTAATGTAAAACACAAAGCGGGAATAATGCAATTCATAATCACACTATTTAGCTATTTATTTTCTTTTTCTACATATTTCCTTTATGTATTTTTTTAAATTGTGAATAAAACAAAATGAGGTACAACGTTAAAAACACATTTAGACAGTTGTAGAGACAGCTCTGCCACCACATTACACTCACATGCCGCATCATTCTCCGCTTCCACCTTTTCAGAGGAGCTTCTGCTTCTTTCCACATTTTCAAAATTATCAGAAGCCACAACCTCAAAACCCACTGGTATATAGTGTGATTCAGGCATACTTTCTTTATGCATCGACTTATCCAAACATGTAGTGCCTGAGCCATTTGTCCACAATTGAGTAGAGACTTGTAACGCTGATCTCGTTAAAGCTCATGAGTCATGGAGAAGCTGCCGGCAGAGCTATCCCACCTACATCTCAGTGACAGTGTTTCTGCTGCCAGTGAATTTGACTAATGCTTTGCTGAGGTTTTCTCTACATTTCCCACAACCTCTCTTCTTTCCTCCTCAGTCCTCTCTTGTCTGTGGCGCTCGGTTTTTGCCGGTCTGCAGCGGCTCTCGGTGACCCACTAATGGATTCAAGTTAACACAAACAGATACATGGGGATTAGCAGAGACCTGTACATTAGTATTCCAGTTCCATCTCCAAACTTTACTGTAGAAGAAGTGACCTTGGGTGTGCCTTGTAAAGATGACATCAAGCTTGCCCTCAAGAACACGTCCTTGGCATTTTCAAAAACATGCTGCCTTATTCATCAGTGACGAAGGAAGGTTTAAGCTGGACCGCCCTTCTCTGCTTTCGATTTAAGTTACAATAGACCAAATGCTTTCACATTATAATGTGATCGTGTTTATACAAACATTGTATTCAGTATCTCAACATAAAGCAAGTGATACTGTGAACACTTGTGTGACTGGTTTATTTTGAACCTGCCCACCTCTTGCAGTTGCAGGTTGTGTCAGCTCATGGCCATTTTGTTTGGACATTTGAGCTGTGGTTGTGTGCTCTGCAGTCGCCCGGAGTGGGAGGAGGCTGGCTTTTGTCAGGCGGGTTGCCCTGGAGGAATGCTGGGGCATGTGTTTGAGTACAGTACTATCAGCGCTCCGCTCTTTTACAATACTTTTCAGGCTGCAGAAGCATTGCCATTGTCTGGTGTTAATCCGGAGTGAAGTGACCCCGATGCCCTCACGCCATGTCCATAGGGATCTGAGCTGCTCTCTGATGCACAAAGAGGGAATGTGCAAATTATGCACACAGGACCTTGACTTTGACCCTCCACCGTCTGTGCTTACACTCATATGATACAAAAATCTTATCTGACGGATTCGGTGATTGTCCATGAAAGAGATTAAAGCTTTATTTATGAAAATGCTTCATGCTTTTGGCATGTCTTCAGATGCTGGCAGCAGAGTTTTACAAGTAGGTGTCTTTGAACAGTTGGCTCTGGTTTAACTGACAGTGACAGATCTGGTTGGAGAAGCGGGAGGTGCGATGCAAACCGAAGAGGGGAGCCGTCATAGCAGTGTTACAGCAGCAACGTTGTCTTGGTTACACAAATGAACAGCAGTATGTATCCCACACATTGTTCAGATTGAGGTTTGCATAGCTCACGCCACAGGACTAAGCGATGCTGCTGTTCCTCCACATGCAACACCAGTACAGGACATACTATCATGGTTATAATTGAATTTTAATTTACAAGGAATTAAAAGTATACAAGTCGAAGTAATAACTTTGTGTCCCAGACTAAGAAACATCCTGTACAGTGTGTAATTCCCCCTGAAGCATTGTTCCTCTTCCTTAATCTTATTGTAAATATTTACAGTCCTGTCATTTCCTCAATGTTAATGCAGCCAAAGACATCACTATTCTTGTATTATTGGTAAAACACTATGATCATACATGCATATTTCATTGTGTGTGTTGCCCTGTGTCACGCCATATAAATTGGAATGTTTCTGTAGAAAATCTCCTCTAACCTACTTGTCATGGCTTCAAGGAAGTGCTATATTTAGACCACCACAGGATCAACTGTAGCGATTTGGATTACATCTCTCCCTCTTAAATGTTTTTGACATATTTTTAGTTTTGAGACTTCCGTGGTCGGATTTCACTAACGTGCAAATGTAATAAATCACATGGCAATTCTTGTTGTGTGCCTTGCATAAAGTGATGGTGATTATTCCAATTTATTTATTTATATATATGTATTTTTCTTTTATTTCATTCTTCTTTATTATCATTGTAGCACTGTATTTGAAACCATGACTGCTCAAATTGTGTATTATGTAGCAGAGTTTTGTGGCACAACATCTTCCCATCCCTGGTAAACATATAATGAATGTGTCTTGTGAATGTGTGAGTGCACACATGCGCTGAAAATGTGAGTCATTTTCTTTGTCATTGCAAAAGGTTCATTCAGGTTAATAACTAGCTGTAGAATAGCCAAGCATTTAGGAAAATATGAGTCATGGGAAGGGAGATACTTTCCTATTAAGATTAAGAAGACATGATGACAGACGGTATATATTCTCTGCATGTTTATGAGAGCGTTGCACAGGGGCTCGCTGCAGAATCAGATGCATGGGTGTGTGATTCAAGTGCTTCTAATGAAGTTATTTGGAAATGTGATACAAATGTTTTTAGCATTAACCTTAGGGTAAACTAAGTGGAGAAAGGAGAATAATTGAATGAGCGTTGCATTCAGAAGTAAGATGTACTAACTGGACTAAAACATTGTTAAGCTTTCTTATTTATTCATTTATATATATATATATATATATATATATATATATATATATATATATATATATATACATATATATATATATATATATATATATGTATGGATGTATATGTATGGATGTATTGTGAGATAAGATAAGACATTTCTTTGTGTATATGCAACAAGATATGCAACAAAGTCTAGGAAAACCTGTTTAGTTCAAGTGGAAGACAGTACACAAACATCATAAAAAAAATTTTTATTTGTCTAAAGTTATAAAAACGACATATTTCTCACGGACTGTCCTTCTTTTTGTAGGAACTGGAAAGTCCGGAGATGGACGGTTTGGGGGACCAGACCAGAGATGGGCCGAGCAGACTCGCAGACATCACTGTGGACAGAAGCATGTCCTCCGTGCCAGAGTATTACGCCGGCAAGAGCGTGCTGATCACCGGGGCAACTGGCTTCATGGGCAAAGTCCTGGTGGAGAAGCTGCTCAGGTCGTGTCCCGAGGTCAAAGCCCTGTACATCCTGGTGAGGCCTAAAGCGGGCCAGTCCATGCAGCAGCGCGTCGCCGACATGATGAAGTGCAAGGTGTGTGTGCTGCTGATGACAAACGTATTCAAACTACAGATTAGACTACTGATTATAGGCGTCCTCTCTGCTGCCGGGACTTCTCTCATCATCAACGCCTCTAAACGCACGGTGCATAGCCACGCTTATAGAGTAATAAAGAGATTTAGTTTACTAGCGGTTTCTATAGTTTCAAAATCTTCACATCCAATAGTCCATCGCGAAACTCGTAAAAGAGAAGCTTTCAGGGAGGTATTGTTTCCATTGTATAGTGACAGTGATAAACTGGCGGTGTTTTTAAAGTGGACCATCACATTTTAGTTTGTGTGTGAATGAACGGAAAGGACAGCAGTTTAATGGCCACAGAGAAAATATTTAGGCTGTATTTAAATGTGTCGTATCAGCTTTTACAGTCTGTGTGGCGAGGCATGACTCAACAAATTCCTCTGAACTACATTTTGTTAATGAGGAGTTAAGACGGGCCGTGTCTGCATATTGATGTGCTCGGGAGCAGCTGCTGTGTGCTTGTGTGCAGTCGAGGGTGTGCTGGCCTCAAACTGTCAGTGCACAGGCAAAAAGACACTATAGTGCTGTTACCCCTTCTTGTAATCTACTTTTTAATCACACAAATGATTAATAGCCTGCTTTTAATTCATTATTTGTATTTTCTGAGATGCTATGGTTGTCAAATGAAAGAATAACAACAACCAGATATAAATCGATAACAAAAACTTTGAATAATTTTAACAAGAATGACAATTTGGACAAGAGGTGACATTTTTATGAATAGTTTGAGAATGATCTTGAGCTTTATTTGAACTTGTGTAAAAACCACATGGTAATGAGTAATCCCTCATTCATCCAGGAGTGGTTCATAGTAGAAAAGGTTTCCATGGTAGTCTGCACAATATTTTTGAAACCGAGGCGTTTTGACTGCAAGGAGTCATTTTCACTGGTCTGAGAAGATAGAATTTATACTGCCCTGAGCTAGAGGATAGTCTTTTAGGTCAAAATTTAGGGCTCAGGGCTTCTTAGAACCAGTGCCGTCAGAATGAAAATGCCTTTCACAGTGTTCACGTGACAAACTTGTTTATTAAGACCCTACTTTTATTTTCCTTTCTATCTAAATCAAGTTTGAAATGTATCGTGACAACACCACTTGCCACTGCCACCACTGTTTATGTGTGACCAGCACAAAGAATGAGCACAGTCTGGCTTGTGAGGTGATAAAGCAAAAGATGCCCTCGAGTCTGACCTTGCACTTGTGTTTTCCACTCTCAGTTTGACGTGGTGGGTCTGATCAGCCTTCATTCACAGACTTTAAATGAAAATTCATGTTCTGTATGTCAGTTTACAATGGGACATCATATTTCTTCTTCTTGCCAAGTGGCTTGATGTGACCCACTTTCAAAGCAAGTCTATAATTCCCAGCTGTGTAGCATTGGAAATATGCCCTGACCAGTAGTTTTCCATAGATTTGTCATCTCTCTAACAGATTTGCCGGGCTCTGTCTGATGCTGTGCCAAGTTCACAGTCACTCTTGGTTGTCTGGTTTCGGAAGAGATGTCATTAAATTTACATGAACAAGCCTCAAGTACCAATCACTATTCATGTGGATCCTCGGCTCGGGATAGTAATTCATGAAGAAGACGAGTGGATTCGTCTTTGGAGCAGCCTCTCCTCCCTCAGTCTGATCTGTCCCATGGTGTTTTACTTGTATAAGGCTTGAAAAAGACCACCACGAAAATGAACAAACGGATCTGATTGTGCATCTCACCACCGCACTGGCATTTAGCCGCCCGCTGCTTGATTCAGTGGAAATATTTTGATGCAGCCGCAGCCAGGCTCACAAAAGCATGTCAGGCATTCAATACAAGTCAGCCAGTGTGTTGCTAGGGCCCCTCTGCTGGACTGTGGCATGCTGGTCCGCCTACTTGACAAGCTGTGGACCCCAGTAAAACAAACAGTTTACACAACATTGAATTCCTTTTATTTTATTTTTTATTTTCTTCCTTTTTTATTTATTTTTTTGGCCCATAAGCTTTATTAGACAGGAGGATGAGACTTGGGAAGGACATGCAGCAAACTGTCAAGAGCCGTACCCGAAGTTGAAAGCTGTGTTGCGTCCAGTTGCAAATACATGTTTATTGTTGGATTTAATGCAACTCTTCAAGTCGCAATATTCAAATCAATCTGTAATCGTAAATCAAATCTATGCAAATTATATACAAAGAGGTTAACGCGTTTACATTTAATCTTATTTTCAGTGTTTCCTTTTACTGTATAAAAGCAGCTCTACATCCTCTGTGATTTATTCAATTGTCTCTGAACAATGAGTTAGACAAATATAAGTAGGAGCCAAAGTGATGGAGTTTGTTTTAAATTTGAGCACAGTGACAGTGACAGCAGAATAAGATTACATTAGGACACTGATTGGTGCTGGCAGGTGTAGTTTTATTTTTTGTGAGATTTTCAGCCGGTGATCTCAAAAGCAATAAATATTCAGGACCTATTGATTTAACCCAGTCGCAATAGGAGGATCTTCAATTCCACTGATAAGATTAAGTTGGTCTTATGTGTCTGGATACTGGCGCTACACAACGAGCCCTGAGCTGTGAACTTTAAACATAAATGAACTGAGGATTTATCTTTGTTTTGGGTCAGAGAAAGGATAATCATTTCAATTCAATCCACTTTATTTATACAGCACATTTTATAAACAATTCCAAAGTGCTGTACAGAAACAGAGGACTAAGCATAGTAAGAATTAAAACATAAATAAATGCATGCCCAGTTAATCTTACGAATCCTAAGCGATATAGTGATACAAATCAAAATGTGAATTAATTCCAATGACGATCTGCCTTTAACATAAAAGGTTTTATTTGCACAATATGTGAATGTACCATACAATCTACCACAAAAGTGCAGAAATATCCCTTTATACTCTCTCTTTTTCAGATCTTTTTTAATTCTAGACGATATGCTCCATATTCTAATCTTGCAGCTCTGTGATATTATCTATTTTTCAAGTATCATACATTTCATATTGGATCAAATCAGAATTGTGACTTATAACTCAGCCCTACCTTGACACTTTATTTAAATGATATAAATATTAAGGCCCAAAGTCACTGGGATAGGCTCCAGTCACCCGCGACCCCGAACAGGAACAAGCGGTAGAAAATGAATGAATTCATAAAATTGCAGTATAAGCAGATCACAGTATTACTGACACTCGCTCTCCTTTGACCCGACACAGTAACGTCAGTTGTAAAGGTCGATTGGTCTTTCATTTCTATGAGTTTACTTTGGTAAGCTTTTCTCTCTCATCATTTTAAGCCCCAGAGAAAACTAAGTATAGCTGATGATTTGTTCTCAATGAGATGCATTCCAATCCCCTGTGCATTCCCCTTATTAGTCTGCTCACAACCTATTATTTGACTAATTTAACTCAAGCATGTCAGGGAATGGAGGTCACCCCTGATTGTCTGGCTCTTAATAGCTTTTGAGTGACATACTTTGATGGACTGTTATCAAAAACCCTGTAGATAAAACCGTATCATTTTCTGTTGAAGATATGGTCCACAAATATGCTATATTGTTAATTATGTGTCCTTTTAATTGTGTGTCCTTGTCCTTGTCCTTGTCCTTGTGTTTGAATAATGTTCACTGGGATCCAGAATACAAAATGTTTCCAATTCTTAGTGAGTCTGGCCACCCCGCCCTCTGTCGCACCTCGAGTCAGCAGTAATTTTTGTTTTGATATGGATAGAGAATGTGTGTCCCTGATTGGCTGACCCACCTGAACTTGAACACCGAACACAAAATCTCCAAAGCAAGTTCTTATGTTCATTAGCAATGGCAATAAAGCTTTTCTGATTCTGATTCCATCATGTATTAAAATAGAAAATCACCCTTGTGTTTGTTTGTTTGTTTGTTTGTTTGTTTGTTGGAATTCTGAACGATTCCTGAAGTTGTGATGACACGTGAACCGACTCTCTTGATGCACAATTATCAGAGTAGCTGCTGTTTTCTGTCTGCCATTGCATCAGGCCAGCGACTAACTGACCAATGTCCAGGGCGTATCACGACTAAGTAACTCACATGATGCTGGGATGAGGCCCCTGTAACCACAGCTCTAATAGACGTAAAACCTGAAGCACTTTGTACAATCTTCCTTCACTTAATCATGCAATCGCAGCCTCGTCATTGTGCCCCTCTCACCTTGAACTATTGCTTCATTTTTAGTGCTTCTCCTTGCTCTTTCTCTCTTTCCCACCTCATGAAGAAAAGAACTGGTCTGTTAGAGGGAGAGAAGTGAGGTGCTCAAGTCTAAATGGCATCTCGGGTTGCTTTGCTGAAAGGAAAGTGCCGGGTTTAGTGTTGCGTTTCGGTGAAAGTACAAATTCTCTGCTTTAAACACCACTTGGCAAAAAAATGGCAGCTGCTGACCACAAGACTACGACTACACGTAAATAAAGCGACAAGCTGTCACATTTTACTGGAGTTGTACAGTTTATAATTGTTATGCCATTGTTTCTAATCACCATTGTATTGCGAGAAAATAAGATATAACTGGGCGGTGTGATACAAATGTGTGCAACTTATCACTCCCTGTGCACACACCACCTTGCCTTTCTTTTCAGGGCGATATGAGGACTGAGAGAATGTGGCGTGAGGTTGTTCTTTCTACTCCAGGTGGAATCTGGGGAAAAGGGGCTTACTTTGGGCATAAAAACAAAAACTGTACCTTGATGCTCGTTGATGATCAAACCTTGCCAATCCACTTTATTTCCATGGCACATTTTACAAACAAAAGCCAAACTGCTGCACATTATGACATAAAGTTTACTAGTTAAGACAGTAAGTAAGGCATAAAATAGAATAGAAATAGCTAAATAGAATAAAAACTGAGTAAAATGAATGAATAAATAAATACAATTAAACAATAAAATGGATGGATAGACATAAATGGGCTACTTTAGATCAAATCAATAAAAACAAATCAATAAAAAACAACAGTCTCACGCAGTGTTGAAGGAAGGTTAAAGAAGCGTCATTTATAGGTCAAAGTTGAACATTTCCTGAACACTTTTACAGTCTTGATCTGTCTCAGAACTAGTATAAGTCCATTATTATTTTGTATTGAAAATGTTATTTAATGTTCTCATTTTCATTGCGATCTCAAGCATTTCTTTAATTTCTTAAGTTTACATTTTATCCTGACAACAGTACAGTTTTTATGTATATAGTCAGCATTTTATTACCCCCTGACAGTGACATTTTTTACAATTTCATAGATGGTTCACCACCCTAACCATGATGTAGTTCTGACTTTGGTTTGTGGTGCTGCGGAAATGCAAACTGGTGCTCCATTGTCCTCCTGTTTACCACGCTGGACAAGAGTGCCTTGCACAAGACCCCTGATCATCTATGGAGATTTGAACAAAGAGACGACACAGACACACAATGTCCTTTCTCTTCAATGCAACACAGAGGACTCAGTATTATCCCACTTTCTGCTGCCTCAATAACCCATCTGACACCACAAATTAAATTTATGTGCAGTTTATTTCTGGTCTTAGTCTGTTTTTGGCTGATTCATATCTGTATGTGCGCCTAACAGTGACAGGAGCTGAGTAATGCACCCTTAACCTGTCCTTAAATACTCCTTTGCAGCACCCTTTGCCTTAATAACAGCATATCTTATACTTTTGTTTCTGTTCTTTTTGTTGTGAGATTCTCTAAAGAGTTTGTAAAAAAAAAAGTTTGTAAAAAAAAAAAGAAAATGCAATGAATGCTGCTAAGACGTCACATTTTTGGTCATGTCATGAACTTTAACTGGAACATCTCATTTATATTGTGAATTCTCTACGACTTGTTATATTAATTGATGTATGTTTTTGATCCAACCAACCTATGGCGTCTGGTTAGAGCATTACTCATCGCTGAATTAGAAGTTGTGATGAATTAATAATGTGACATTTTACATGGCTGTTATCCCGGTGATGCACAGGCAGGCGCGAGGCATTTAAGTGCTGCCTGGTGAATTGGTGAATACCGGCAGTAGGTTTTATTGAGAGCTTCTGAAATGAGGCAAAGAGTTTACCAAAAGCTGCTTCATGTCGGAATGCTTTCTACAGACCCAGAGAACAAATACAAATGTTAACAGGTGTGCTGGTATTACACAAGCTCTGTCTCGGAGGGACTCGAAGGATAAGAGTTTAATCTGACATGAACAAGTCGTCCTGTGCGTCACATCTCGTGACACTTATCGTTATCAGAGGATTTGTCCCTCATTTGAGCATGTTTGTTTTACGTGATTCAGTAGATTAAGTAAAACACTCACAGAAAAGGCATACTCCCTTGTTCAGGAGTGACATTTATCTGAACTTGATGTGTGCCCATGTGCCTCCCCTTGTCCAGCTGTTGGCTTTTTTGTTTGTCTGCTGGAATCTATTTGAGCGTTTGATAATTGAGAAGGTCATAAACTCTTACTCTCTCTGGCGCCATAATAGATACATCACACCATTCAGACTCGTTTACAATTAAAGGTTAGTATCTTGCCTGATCGGAGCTTTGAGGTGTTCTAAGGTACAATAACATATGAACAACCAGAAATACTGCTGTCGGTGTCATTCTTGGCATGCATCCTCTTTGCTGGTTTCAGGTTTACTCTGGCTCTTATGTAATAATGCTTGGGAGTCTTAAATTGCATAAAATTAAATGAATGAATGCCTTTCTCTTGAAGTTTGAGTTTGAAGTAGTTTAGACTTTGGCCACTAATGTTTTATTCTCTCTTTTTGTGTGTGACCGTGCAGCTTTTTGACCGAGTGAGAGAAGACAACCCTGACTTCCACCAGAAGATCATCCCCATCAGCAGTGAACTGACGCAGCCTGGTCTGGCCATCAGCCCAGAGGATGTGGAGAAACTCTCAGCCTGCGTCAATATCGTCTTCCACTGTGCAGCCACCATTCGCTTCGATGAACCCCTCAAGTGAGACGGCTTTTCAAACTGATTCCAAGCATTAATGCCTTGTTCTCTCAGAATTGTTCTTTTATAACTTATTTTTGTCTATTACAAGAGTTGTCTATCTTTACTGAATCGGTAAAACTGTGAGTAAGATTAGGCAGGAAGAGGGTGTGTCGAAATAAATGTTATGTCATCATCAAACATTTCCTGTTTTACTAAAGTAAGAACACCTCATTCTGGGTGAGGCTCTCTCTCTGATTACAACATCTTTTAGTCAGTCCTTGATTAGTCAAACATTAATCACTGTCCATTGGCTCCGGTTTTGGTGCAGCTTTTGATGGGATTTTTACTAATTTCATCATCTGCTCCCAGAGATTGTATTGAAAACATCTTGTATTTTTGTTTCCAAAAATGGGGTCGTGGATGTGGTGCACTTCGGAGGCACAGGGAGTGGCTGTCAAAAGAGATTGTAATGTGTCTTGTCAGAGTGCCCTTTACGGTGCATTTATAGAAGCTGAAAAGGATTATAGGGGTGATGAACCAAACCCACTGAGTCTTCACCGGAGGTTCAGCTGCTGGACAGGTTCTGGTCACTGCTGTTGTGCTGCTAAGAGAGCAGGTTAGGTTCAGTGGTGGTCAAAATATCAATTTAACGCTACAATTATTGTGAGAAGAAACATCACAATTTTCCAATCATTGATGGGATTTAACAAAAATGAAATCCTTAATTTACTTTAAATTTATTTTAGGTGGCCTTTCCTTGAGTTTGCAAACAGCTTCAACCCTAACCGGTCAAACTTTCTGAATGATAAATTAATGTTATCGTGACATAAACAGCCAGATAAAAATGTTGTACATTTAGTTTTACATTTTGTATAGTATTGAAATTACTTTTTGTTGCCTCCAATAATTTGTAGTTCTTATGATTACAGTGAAACCTTTATAATTACAGTTATTGACTAAATGATTCAGTCACGTGTAAAGTTGCTTTTATTTTGAAGGTGTGAGGTCAGGGTGGGAGACTGAAAAGCTACTGGACTGCAGTGGCACAGCTTTTATTGATTTGAGTCGTTTCTGTCTGTCACTTTACCTTTGTGTGTTTCTCTGTCATTTAAAGTCATTTAAAGGTACATTTAGGTTAAGTATTCTTTATGCTGACATGTTGTTTTTTTAATTCATCATTGTTTCTGTGGTAAACATTAAAAATAACCTGATATGACATTCCTGCACTGTGTGGTTGTGCTGCTGCTGTAACATCTCACACGCAATTTGATCCACAAGACGAGAGGTGGAGTAAAATGTATTCATCCACCACCACTCTTTCTCCCTCTGACCTCGTCACCTCTCTGCCCTCAAGTCATTATCATGCCACTTTGGCCATGCCTGACTTAAATCTGTGGCACATCATCATGCACATGGGTTGCTGCGGCTACACTGTGCACTGACTGTGATGCACAATCCGCCCACACAGTGCAAGAGAAGCACTGGTTTTACAGCATCTGGTTAAAGTGGCCTTTTTCCTTTAGGGCAAACTGTGCTGTGGATCTGCCGAGCTGACATAGGTCTACTGCAGGAGGCATACGCTTAGGTGTTTGACAGGAATTCGTTTTCTGTGGGCTGTTGGAGAGTTACCCAACACCAATGCCCTTGTAGAAATCACTCAGTGGGGAATCTTTCTCATATAAATTATTCTTTATCCACAGTACTTTTAATGCATTATCTAATTTATGCAATTCATTTTACACCGAGGTCCTACTCTATGGCTACAGGCTGTAAATCCAAGTCAGCACATCTGGCAGGAAATTGCTCACTATAACCAACCATGCACAGGTGTGAAACAGCTGTCTCTTTTTGACTTTCAGACATGCCCTGCAGCTGAATGTGATCGCCACACAGCAGCTCCTCAGCCTGGCGCAGCAAATGCACCACCTCAAGGCCTTCATTCACATCTCCACTGCCTATGCAAACTGCAACCGCAAGCACATTGACGAAGTCATCTATCCACCGCCAGTTGAGCCCAAGAAACTCATTGAATCGCTTGAGTAAGCTCAAAACATACATACATTTCTATTCCAAATGCAAGTCACCATCCATGTGAATCGAGCCATAGGCGTCACTCTCTGTGCCCAAGCATGGATAAACTGATCTCAAAGACTTGTGTTGAACAGCCATTGTCTTTTACATTGCAGATGGATGGATGAAGGCATAGTACGAGACATCACCCCTCGACTTATTGGAGACCGGCCCAACACGTACACCTACACCAAAGCCCTGGCCGAATACGTGGTCCAACAAGAACAGGAGAAACTCAGCATCGGCATCATCAGACCCTCGATAGTGGGAGCCAGTTGGCATGAGCCATTCCCTGTGAGTGCAGGCTCTGGTAACGCTGCTGGCTCGTTGCATGTTCATGAATCTGTGACTTGTCGAAAAGTTTGATCAATAGCTCTTGGTCAAAACAGGAATAAGAAGGGCAAAATTGTGATTAATTGAATTTAAGTGGCCCTAGATTAACCTAAAATGGTTATTTATGGAGTAGCTGAACTATAAACGTTATTCTGATTAATTAGTACATTCTGTAAATGGCTCTGTAACTTATCTTCTCTAAAGAAATGTCAACGTTGCACAAAAAAAATTAAAATGACTTGATTAAATGTCTAGTTTAAATGAGTAAAAGTATGAACAGTATCACAGTGCAAAACTAGCACAACACCTAAAATGTAGCTACGGTAATTGAAGATGAAGAAAGGAGTGATTAAATTCCATCCATCTTCTTCCGCTTGTCCGGCGCCGGGTCGGGCAGCAAGTCAGACGTGTTCCCAGTGCGTGTTGGACTCCACCAGGGCTGCCCTTTGTCACCGCTTCTGTTCATAGTTTTTTATGGACTGAATATCTAGGCTCAGTCCTTGCCCCAAGTGGAGGAGTTCAAGTATCTCTGAGTCTTGTTCACGAGTGAGTGATTAAATTATGCTGACAAAATAATGTTAGAAATACTGCAGTAATGCTTGTTTATCTAATATTTTTTAAATGTAGGCCATGTGTTCGTGGGCTTTAGCTATGTGTTCATTTCTCAGTTGTTGTAAGCTTGGCTTGGCAACAACTTATCAAAAAGCCTCAATCGCACTCTGCCATGCAATTTCTGTGTCAGCCCTCGCCAGTACGCTCTGTGCTCAGGGAAGGGTTTTCCTAATCATATTTTTTGTTTGCGTGCTTTTCTGACACCAATTATACACATTTTTTCTCGTATACTATGCCAGCTTTGCAACTGAGTCTCCCATCAGTTTTTATAGTCAGTGCACTTTGAAGATTCTGGATGGACCTCAGCATCCTTGACCATTTAATGGGACTCTCGTCTATGAAGCTGATTCAGTCTACAAAAAGTGTTTTCATAAATTATAAATAAAGCCTAATTGAAGCAGACAGCCGCCCTGCCCTGTTCCCACCACAGGAAATAACATGATAGTGTAGAGCTGTCATGGTCCAGATACACTTGCATTAGGAAATACAGTGTACATTTGAGCTCCAATCTACACTGTGGTGTACATTAGTAAACCACAGTAAAAAGGGGGCCATAATAACATTTTCAATCTTTTTACTCAGGGCTGGATTGACAACTTTAACGGACCAAGTGGAATTTTTATTGCTGTAAGTAAAACCCACAGCATCTAGATTACGTATCATGCTTGTTGAATGTCTAATGTTGAGTTCTGTATCAGGCTGGAAAAGGGATCTTGCGAACCATGAGAGCGAACAATGACGCTGTGGCAGATTTGATCCCTGTAGATGTTGTCATTAACCTGACTCTGGTGGCTGGCTGGTACACTGCTGTGCACAGGTTTGTCTCTTTTTTCAAACTAGACAAAAGCCTGTAACATGTATCAATTAGGTCATAATCTTGAAGCCTGTGACATAGAACAGTCATAATAATACCAGACGTTTGTGATATTATGTGTGGATCTCACAAGGCTTTGAAGCTACAATTCATTACGACAGTTAATCCATATGAAACGCAATATAACATCATAGATGCTGAGAATTGTATACATTTGTCAATACTAGTAATAATACTATCTCCACAGTTTTGACAATTGTGAGCAAGACTCTCTTTCTTCCCTCACACAGGCCTAAAACCGCTCTGGTGTACAATTGCACGACTGGTGGCATCAATCCTTTCCACTGGGGAGAGATAGGTAGGTACAATTTGTGGTCTTGTTCAGTGGTAATGGAGACCTGTAACTACAGTCACACATTTATAGACTGGTGGTGTAGTGCTCCACAATATTGTTGTTCTAATTGTCTTTCATTGTCAAAAATCAATGCTGTATGACATGGTGCGGTTGAAGATACAGTAGCCCAGTGTTTCTCAAACTGTGGTACGCGAGCTTCTCTACAGAGACAGATTTGTTTTATTAAGAGTCAATTGTATCCATATTTTTGTCGTCCTCTTCTTTATAACTACAGTAGCAATGGTGTAGTGTCCTATTTTAGACCATGTCCAGCCATAATAATAGTCCTACTGCAGTCTAAGTTCTGAAGGGCTTGGAGAGCGTTTTTCTCTAGGTGGTTACTTGGTGTAAAAACTTAAGAACCAATGCAGTACTCAAGGTGGCTTTGTTCTGCCACCTGGTGGAGAGTATTTAATATGGCAATGTGACTCCAAAAACAGATCTCAGTGTCACTCACAGCCCAGCAGATCTGTCTCGTGTTCATTTGGATTAGCGTCCCTTCACCCATTTATCTCTGATCCTTCACAAAGGAAATATGGCCCGTGGTGGGATTAGGTTTCATCAGTGTAATTCGCTGTTATGAAAATGCAACTGTGCTCTCTAATGCTTATGGTCCAAATAGATTAGCTAATCAGAGGGCACGGGGTAAATGCAACAGTTTCATGTATTCATGTACTGTGCATAGCAAGTATTGTAATTAGCTGTGTGCATTTCAGCACTTAGCACATGCCCGCTGGAGTTTGACTCACACATTTTGTGCCTTCACCCAGGGCCATGTCCTCCTGACTGATCTTCTCAGATTGGCTCAATGACTCTTGAAACCACAATGTTGGGTTGCCATGGAAACAGGTGGAGCAAGCCCATTTTGTGCAAAATGCGATTATATATCCCTAGTCATATGATGTTGGGTCTCTGGAAATGATTGTACTGATCTGGAAATGATTGTGCTGATCTGGAAATGATTGTACTGATCTGGAAATGAGTGTTCTGATCTGGAAATGATTGTACTGTTATGGAAATGATTGTACTGTTATGGAAATGATTGGTGCTGATCTGGAAATGAGTATTCTGATCTGGAAAGGATTGTTCTGATCTGGAAAGGATTGTGCTGATCTGGAAATTCAGTTCACATCCTAGAGATAGACTAAAGTGTAACAGTTCTTATGACAACCTCATAAAAGTGAGAATGAGACTAATGAATGCCTTTTTTACAGAGCATCATGTGATGTCATCCTTTAAGAGGAACCCTCTGGAGCAAGCATTCCGCAGACCTAATGCCAACATTACCTCAAACTACCTGATGAACCAGTACTGGGTTTTGGTCAGCCACAAGCTACCTGCCTTTATATATGACTTATTTTTACGTCTCTCAGGCCAAAAACCACAGTAAGATTATTTAATACTAAATGTTCTTTTAACAAGTGTGGCTTATATTGAGTGTATTCACCTGAACTGCATTGTGTGTCCTTAGGATGATGAGAATCTTTAATCGTCTTCATAAAGCCATTGGTTTGTTGGAGTACTTCAGCAGTCAGGACTGGGAGTGGAACTCTGAGAACATGAACATGCTGATGAGTCAGCTCACTCCTGAGGACAGGAAGGTAGGAACACATTTCCATGCAGATTATTCACTGTCGGGACTGAACTAATTCTGACATAGTATGAAAGTGTACTTTAGTACAGCAGAGTCATGCTCTCTCTTATGGCTGAAAATAAACTGACACCCTCAAATTTAGCAGTGTTTTTTCCCCCCCTTGCAGACATTTAACTTTGATGTGCGTCAGTTGAACTGGCCTGAGTACATTGAAAATTACTGCATTGGCACCAAGAAGTATGTACTGAATGAGGACATGTCAGACATTCCTGCAGCCAGACAACACCTGAGAAAGTAAGTGCTAACTGTAACTACTCACAATAATATAGTACAATATATAATGCCCTGCCTTCTTATGGCCCCATTTCAGACTGAGGAACATCCGGTACACCTTCAACACAGTGCTGGTGGTTTTCATCTGGAGAGTGTTTATTGCAAGATCACAAATGGCCAGAAACATCTGGTACTTTGTGGTCAGCCTCTGTTTCAAGTTCCTGTCGTACTTCCGCGCGTCCAGCTCTCTGACTAAGTAAGTCTTCCTCGCTGCTTCAGTCCAGCGACTCTCACCTCCACATGGACATCTGGGACTGAAGGACTGTCCTCCTCACTGTGAACAGACATGGATGGAGGCAAAGAGGACTACAGCCATGAAGTCTTTCTCATGGACTTTTCATCAGTACATCCTGTAACCAACCAACCCCATCCACAGAAACATTGTTAGTTTTTATACCTACTGTTTTCCTCCAACAGAGGCCAATTATATATGCAACCAGAAGACTTTTGTTCGTTAAACTGTCTTCCCAAATAATTGTTTCCATTCTTCTGAATTTAAATTGGTTGCCTTGCCTTGTGATTACTTTTTTCATACTTGAAGATGCCAGAGCTCTGGTCAGAGGAGGAAATTAAAACATGGTTTGTCATTTTATTTTAAAGTATGAGTTTATAATGCTCTTGCTTTGTTTGTCTACTGCCTTTTAATACTACATACCCACAAATAGCTGTCTCAAGACCTCTACATTTCAAAACCAGTGTCGCTGTCTCATCATAACTACATTTTTGTTAAGTTTTCTGACACCTTTGTGTGAATAATCATCAACTTTTTGTCTGTTTCTACAGTGGTTTGTATTCGAACAGTTTACAACTTTTAAATCTTTATACTTTATACTGTATTTATGTGGCAAAGCTTGTATTATAAATTATTATGACTACCATGACACAGCAATTATCTCAGTGTCACACTCAGTCAGCAGTAAATATTCATCATCTGTAATTTTACTCAATGGCATGTTTATTTTTGAAGAATTGCATAAAAACATTGAATTGATAGAGTTAGCCCTGCATGAATATTTGGTGATGTGAAATACTAAATTTGAATCAAATGGCCCATCACTAATATAGAGAAGATTCCCTAATGATGTCTGAAGATTTTGTTGTGAGTATTTGTGCTTTTATGAGTCCAGAGGTGCTCTGTGAGATACCAGGACAAAGCAGTGTGTTAGAGGAGCAGACACGGGTCAGTCGTGACCATGAGGGGTCAAAGCAGGAAGTGCTCAGTGACACATCTGTTTGTTTTAAGTGACATGCCATGTACTTTTATAAAGGAGATGCAACAGCACATACATGAAATATGGATCTACTGTAGATGTCATTACATCTGTTGATTGATGTCACCAAAGTGTGTAAATAGTTAATTGTTTGTGTCACCTCCAAAGGTGTTACTCATGGTCTAACACTCATAAAGTCAAAGAAAATGCAGTGTTATTTGTGTTTTGTGGCCAGACTATGGGGAGAATACAGATGAATGACAGAAGCCGTTCTAAATGTTAATGCAAGCCTCTGTCTGTGATTAACCATTGGGTTTCGGAATGGCAGCGGTTTAGTCGTACGCGTCCTTGCAGGACTAAAATGACATTATTGTCACAAATTTAAATGTTGCTTTAGTTTGTGTCCCATTTACAAATAACGGTTTATCAGTTATAAATCAAATCAAATTGCAGTTAGGCCACTCCAGGACTAATACTACTATGTGCATATACTACATATACGACATTTAGCCAACGAGTTAACCTTTTATTTCGTAATGTCTTGGAAATTGGAAAATGTCTTGCCTTTATTTTCTGCAATGAGATCTGATTAAAGTCTGTTTGGCAGAAATCAGAAATAAATGAAAATAAAATAAAATGGAGTCTGCATGTCATACATGTTATAATCAAAAAACATTGAAAAAGCATTTTGATCACTAGGAAATACCTTTGAGTGGAAACTGCAGTTAGACACATGCTTTCACAAAAAGGTTTCAGTGACATTGGTGAGGCTTTTAAAACGGTTTGATAAATAACTTTTTCAGTAGAAACGCTAACGTAATGTTACAAAATACTGAAAATAGTCAGCTCAGACAGTGAAGAATAAAAAATACACACTTTGATTTAAAAAGGTTTATTCATCAAGAACCTGGTCAGCCAAGAGTGGAGTCTGATGATGGTTCACATTGTTCATTTCATCCTGCAAAACCACAACAAGATCAGACAATCTTCTCATTATTATTCATTTTTCAATTTTATGTTGGGAAATACCTCTCTTTCCCTATAGATTCCTAGCCTGAAGCGACAGCAGACAATGTCAAAAAAGAATCCAACTAGTCCATGGAGCATGCCTGAGTGGATAAAGATACAGCAAAATGCATTACCTTAACAGTTTTTGTCATAATAAACGGTTTCTATTTTTATTCTTGCGATGAACTAAACTTGCCTGTTGTGGAGAAAATTCCCCCAACAATGCCACAAAGCCGCACTAGGAACTGCCACAGCGGCATGTGCTGCTCTCTGACTGTGACCATCAGAGAGCTGGTGTCATACTTGACAAAGATGCCTGAAACACCATGGCTTCCAGCTACATGGTTTATCACCCGCTCCTTTGAAAAGATAAGGAGAAAATGTTTGCAAATATTTCTGGAATATTTCCAGAAAACTTGAGCTTTATGTTGTAAATACTCACTCTCTCAGTCACTGAAAACTGGTGTGTGTCGGCCGATATCTTGTAAGTGTGGAGTTTGGTAGGAACCACAGTGATGAAGTACTGGAACATCTGACTATCTATAAAAGAAATGCAAACAAAGTCATAGTCATCATTTTACTGACTTTCATTATTTTTATGCTCTTGTGTGCAAGACCAATTTCCCTTGGGCTTTCATTCATTCAGAATCAGAATCAGAAAAGGTTTATTGCCATTGTCATTGAACACAGTTCGCAAACATAGGAACTTCTCGTCTCGGCGTTAAGGTTCAAAATACATACCAGGACTCCCCTGAAAGTTCTCAAGGGAACTAGGAAAGTTCACTTGAGATTACTCAAGGCAGTAATCTCAAGGGAACTTTCCTAGTTAAATAAACAATCAAATTAGAAAATACTTAAGAAGGGGGCTTACTGCTGGAGGTGATCTTCTCAGTGCCATCTAGAGGGTTGATGACGCCCGGTATCATCTCACCAAAAGATAAATGGTCAATTCGATGGGAGAAGTTGTACACTTGAAACAGAAAGATCAGATTTAATGTTGACTATTGGAGACTGATACATGGAAATAAACTAGCATGACACTGGCAATATTATGAAAATAAATAAATGAAGAAATAAAGACGAGTTACTAACTCTCATGGCTCACAAACGCAGCTATGTGTGCATGCCCTTGTGGATGAAGAATGGGCCTATGGGACAGAGGTCATTCAAAACGTTACATTGATAATAAAAATAATAGAAATAATAACACATAGATACTTAATAGGTGAATTAATTCCTTAATTCCTTACTTTCCTACAGTAATGTGAAAGTTTCCAGCCACTTTGTTCACATAAACATATCCATGTATCCTGCATGCATTAGGTGCTTCTGTGGCAGCATCCTCCCTAAAGAAAAGCCATACTTTTAAATTACATTTATTTTTGGTGATATATTTGATTTCACTGTCAGAACAGGAGACCTTGGAGGAAGGGCAGTCGTGCCTCCTTTGATTAGAGTTTTGTAAAGTACTTCTTGCAGAGCGTGTTCCTCTCTCAGTCGGCTCTGAACATGGAGCAATGCACTGAAAGCAAAGACCAGACAAAACTGTGCAATCTGCTCAGAGCAAGACTTAAATGGAATCTGGACAAACTAGATTCAGACAATAATAACATTCTACTTCTTACCTTTGCCACAGCTGTTGTTGCGGACTGAGGTCAAAAACAACCTAAGATGAATAATATTTGAAAGGACAATTTGAAGATCGAAATTCAACTCTTTAAACATACAATACTCACTGGCTCATACTGCAACTCATTGGAGGTAATCATTGTTTCCGCCAGGTCTAAAATGTCAGCACCCACCTCTGAAATGATAAAAACAGAAATGTAAAAACAAGTTTATTATTATTTTATTGACTTTAATATAGATACTCACGCTGACATCTCATGGCAACAGTAATGTCAATGTTTATTCGTAATTTACTGGAAAGAAAAAAACATTTACATCTCATAGTGACAACTTAAAAGTCATTGCAATTCTAAACAAACCTGGAAAAGTCCTTGTCAACGTCATATTCATATTTCATCCATGTGTCTTGGTAAACAAAAAATTCTAAGATGGCCAAAATGGCCATGACAGTAAAAGCAAAAAGTGACACTGTGGAAAATAAAAAGTGTTATTGCTGTAAATATTAGTTTGAAGTATCAAAGTAACATGGATGACTGACCAGTTCCTCCTGATGCCGTAGTCTCCACATAACTCTCAGAGACTTTGGGGAAGGCATCCAACTCTTTCACCAGGCTCAAGGCCTTCTTCTGGGACAGACGTCTCATCTTATAATCCATAAGAAAATATTAAATTCAATCATAGTATCATTGGAAAAGCAATGGTTGACTGTAGCTCAAACAAAATCCCTGAAGAATGTAATTGGAATCTAAGATAAGATGACTTACAATTATAATTAATTGTAATTTGTAATTTATAATCATAATTATCATTATTTGTCTCACAATGGTGAAATTGAAGAGTTGTAACAGAAAGATACGAGGGAAGCAGCAGAATAAACTAGGCTTGAATAAAAATACAAACTATTACGCCAAAAAGGGTATATTTAATAAGTGCCTATGGGTAAGTACAGTATTTAGAATAAGCCAGGTGCATCTGTAAATTGTGTAAAAAATATTTGTATAATGGCCAATGATAATGATAATTAAACATCTTAAACATGATCTATAGTAGCCCACAACCACTACTATCTCATTTCTCATAATCATTCATGAAAATGCTATAACAATTACATTCAAGACAAAAAGAGGGGAAATAAATGAAAATAATGTAATGCATTGCAGCAGTGCGAAATCTAACCACAGACATGTCCATATGTTTTAGCACAACACAACCAAGACAATAGACAGGCGTTTTAACGTGCGAACACATTCTTTACCTTGTCTCACTTGGCTAGTTAAAAGCAGAGGAAACAAACATGTCAAGTGTCTTTGGGGAAAGGCAGAGGAACATCGCAGGTTCATTCAGTTGGATCCATCATGTTATCGCCCAAAAGCTAAGCAAAGAGAGGAAGGAGGACTTCCTTGTTTGAGACGTGAACGCGCAACTCTGCCATGTCGTCAGCAGGTGGCGCTATCACACAAACAATTATAATTCAGCCAGGCTTACTTGACGTTTGGCATAAATGAGTTTAGACTTTACAGCAACTTTAGAATTTAGTGAGTTCTTTGCCCTTCCTATTGGTGCATTTAACAATGTGATACATGAAGGATGTGTATAATTTAAGCCTTTGACAGATATTTACTCCTGAATGTTGTGCTTGTGTGCACATGTCATAATAATGAAGTCTCTCATCATATAACGAAATGCGTTTATACTGTGAGATAGTTTCATCAGTCTAATTTTACGTTGTCTGCGTATGTTTAATCAGCGTATGCAGATGTAAATTATCAATAATCTGGTACATTTCATCTGCCATGGTCTCTTGAGCTCATGTCTCTGCACATCATTTATTCAAATGTCAAAAACTCACAGTGGCTCCTTGAATCACGTGCTTTTATATGTTGAGTTTCTGCATGCACCCGGCCTGTTTGCCTATGCAGAGCTGCACAGATGGGTTTGTGGGGGGATGGGTGCTGTCAGCTCTCAGATCAGGGGGCTGTAGTACGGTAGTCCCATTGCTATTCAGCACACAAGCATGTAGGGCATGTCAGACATGTCCCATGGAGACATACCAGGGGTGCATTTTGTGTTTTATGTTTATGATTCTATGATCAGTCAATCGATATTCAAATTGATCATGGAAATGGGATGTATTCATTTCACATAGTAACTCGATGTGAACCATATTTATGATTGCACCAGTTGTTTTTTAATCTGGTGTCTTTTATGAACCCAGACTACATACCTATATGATTTATATTTTCTGGGTGCTATAGTATATCTACAATTATACATTTCCAGGTTTCGGCTACGGAAAATAACCAGAATTGCATGTTTTACCCCTATGTGGCGTCTGAACAGTGGTTCCTATTAAAAAGTGTGTTGCTGATCCATTACGTAATTCATTTGTTGAGTAATAGTAAGACCATTGTTGGAGGCCCACACACAAAACCCAGATGGAAATAAATGTTGAATAAAGTGACGTCAGGAGTGGGATTGCCCGGCGGGGGCTCTCGGCTGTTTTCGGCGGATCTTCGTGCATTTCCGTCGGCCCAGTCAAATCCCCGCCCCGCTTCATTCCTGCGTTGTTTGGGGACAGTAGGAAGATGGCGGCGGCCCCGCTGTACTGTGTCTGCCGGCAGCCCTACGATGTAAGCCGGTTTATGATCGAGTGTGACACCTGTAAAGACTGGTTCCATGGCAGGTACGTAGATCTACATGTCCACTACAGCCCTCGTCTAATGTAACTGTGAAACTGCCGAAGTTTATAGTGTAAACGCGACGGCAGATTAGCGTTGTTGACTAGCAGCTAACTTGGCTAACATGCTAGCGTTGGGCGACGGGATTTAAAGCGTCTATTGACAAGACTAAAGAAAGTGGGCTCGACTGAAACACGGGTTATGAAAGTGAAACGCATGTTTACCTATGTAAAAACACACATATCACCAGTAATCGGATCAGCTGTTGACCGGCACAGGTTAATCAGGAGCTTTGTAAACAATATGTATGTACTAAAAGCACATTAGTGACGGGAGCCGTGTCAAAGCAGTTCAGGGCTCATGGGGAATAGAAGTGCCAGACTGTGTTTTTACTTTGACATACTTTATTCTGTGAATTAAGAGTACGATGTGTGTTTTAAGATGTAAACAGTAAATAGCTTCATGTTCAGTCAGCTCTGTTGAAGCTCGCCGCTTGGGTCGGGCTTTGGGTTATTTGAGGTAATGGTAACACAGCCAGACTCTGATGTCATAAAATGTTTTCCTTGTTGTAGAGACTTGGTTCTAAGCCATTTGTTTGGTTAGCATTAAGCAACACCGTCTTTGTTCTTTTTAAACTTTGTATTACTACTTTCATTGTGTAAAGTATATATGCGTATTTATGATGTAGTCTATATTTAAATATTTTTATCAGAAATGTCCCATGTTCAGATGTGGGGCTCGTGGCTTTTGAGTGACAGCTTGAGAATTTAAATCCCCTTTCAGGAAAAAGGCACATGGCCCGGGACCCCTAGCGTCGGCTTTGGGAACTAATTATCTGTTTATTAATACTTGTGAAATCTAAATAACTAATGTCTTTCATGTTTTCTGAAGGCCTTCTCTACTATTTGATAACTCATAAGGCTGTGTATGTTTGTTCTACTCGGGGAAACGTAGGATGTCAAAAAGGTGTTGACTATGATTTTGCCTCTTGTAGTCACAGAGTGGTCAGAGGTTGGTGATGTCAGATGTGTGGGAGCGTGTCCCTGGTTACTGTTTAGGAACAATCATCTGTTTCGTTCATGTTTCAGTGACGAAAGCCATTGTGTAACCACAGTCTGCTGCCAACGAATCAGCAGCCAGAATTTGTGGCAAACTCAAGCCAGGAAAGACTGGCTGCGTGTCATGTGCCGACAGGAAAACGACCAAATGCTGGAGCTTCCCCATTTGATGACTAATAAGCAGATACACAGCTCCAAAAACAGACTTTTCTAGCCTCTTTCCCACGAGGCGAGCCAGAACGCAAGGCTCTGTGTTAAAGACGCTTTTGTTTATGTTTTCAGTACTTTGTATCTGAAGTTTTTAACTCATTCAACTATTGGCCTATTCAACTACTTCTGCCCCGCCAACTTTTTGCTCTTTTTCCCACGTGATCGGCACTCTCGTTGTAATCGCACTTCCGGTCCATCTGGAATTCCGTTGGTTGGTTTAAATGGAGAACGAGGGAAAAGTCTCACTGCTAAAACATGTTTTAAAGTGGATTGGTTTGTTTTAAAATGTCCAATGTTAACGTGCACCAACAAGTCACCAATGCATCGGATTCCCTGGGCGGCCCGAAAACGGCTTTAGTCTGTGTAGAACTTATTTTATCTCGAGGTCGGTAGGTCTATCTTAACTAATACTACCGTAAGAAGGATTAGGTTGTATGGCGGGGCCCAGACGGGCGTCTGGGATAAGGTGAATATACATTGTGTGCTTAACTCATGACTGTAAATTAAAACTACTTTACCATACCTCTAACATTTATGTTAATTCTACCATAAATAGTAAATAATATAATTATATTTTTTATAATATATATAATTATATATATAATATAATAATATAAATAATAAAAATGGGGCCATAGCAGTTAACAATTGAATACAAAATATTATATATTTTGAATGGAGTAAAGCCCTCAATGTTGCATCTAACCTGAAGCTGAAACCTATGCATAAGCTCTGCTGATAGTTGGCATCAATCTAATGAAATAAACATTTGGATATATTCCGCTAAATCATATGTGAAAATATAATCAGTTAGTGTCTTAGAAAAGTACGATAATGGAAATGATATTTTGCAGAATTATTTATAATCATCCATAACATCACCAAAACCTTCATGTACTTTTATTTTGTCACGTGATCAACACGCACTAAATGTCGGCTTGTGCTTTAAGGCCGATCTCCTAAAGTACAAATCTCTGTTGTGACTTTGGTTGTTGCCAGTGGTTAATTACAAGGGCTTCAGGGCTCCTCTCTGATAAAGACATGTTTGTAAAGACGTTCTCAAAGCTCTTTAGTGAAACGTAGGCTCTATCATTTCCAGGCCTCCAAATCATTGTCCTCATTTGAACTATAATGACCATACGATCTACTTACTTTGTTTCAGACCAATTCAGAGCTTATAAAAAACAAGTATTCAAAGCGCATTTGAGTGAGTTTGTTATTATTCATGTAATATAGTTGGAGCAGACATTTATGCGATTACCATGTCTTGTATTGGATAATAGTCCTTCAGCAGCAGTGTTGACAACCCCGTCCTTGCTTACACTCCTGCAGTTATTCTCCTCCTGCTGTTTGCCACAAAGGCATTGTTTGCAGATGTGATGTAAATGGCGGTGGTTGTGTCACATTACGTGGCCCAGACCGTGCCGGCTGTCTGCTATGCGGTGCGTGGGGGCGACCCTCTGATGAGACAGGGGAGGTGATTGATGTGAACGCACCCAAGTTCAATGCATGATCCGTCAGCGCTGCCCATTGCACACCAAAGCCAGATGGATGGCCTCAACTCAAGGGCCGACAATGTCCTGTGCGCTGTCCCATTGTTCTCGTTTGATCGTCTTAATTAATGACACATTTTGCACTCTGTTGATATGTTAAATATGCCAAAAGGACAAGAGAGAGAGAGAGAGAGGTTTACACACAATCCCTTCTGCCACTGGTCAGGAAAGTCTATTGGTTTTGGCATCAATTACCAATATTGATCAGGGCCACTCTAAATTGATTCCAAGTCAAGTTGGATTATAACAGTGTTGAGCCAAGACATTCATATTTCTGCTGTCTTTGATTTATAAAGTTGCATTGAAATCAAGAATCGTAGAGCACTGACTGAAGCAATGATTATAGCAGTCCAATGCATATATACCCGTATATATATCCTAAAAACGCATGTATACAACGTTTTGGAGTTCATGGGGCCAAAGTGATGAGTCGGCACGATTCCCTTGGCAGTGAAAAGACAGTTAAAACTAAACGTTTGCAAGCGGGGCCGTCCGAGCAGCCGTGAGACAACTCGACCTGAACCTAAAACTATTAAGTGCTGATTCGTCCCCTGGGGCCCCCCCGACGCCCCATAAAAACTAAGTGATCCTCTCTGTTGTTTACCACTCGACAATACAGACCTCCATCCCCTTTGAGGAGCAAACACTGCAGGGGTGTGAGGCTACTTCTTTTGAGTCTGTTGTTTTAATATCACTAATTTGTAAGCATATCTCTCCAAATGAACCTTCCCACACTATGCATCATTTATGTCGCATTAGAAAAACATATTTTAAAGCGGACGAGAAAAATAAGGCTGTAAACATAAATCTTATAAAGGAATATCTAATCTTAAAATGGTTTCGTTTTATAGTCTTTGTGCCGTTTTTGTCCATAATGGTTTTGGTATAGTTTTTGAATGAAAAAGTATCGGGCAGAAATAAAATGTATTTAAATGCAATTAAATATAATGATGTAATGATGCAGTCTTTCAAATTGTCACGTTTTCAATTATGACCCAAATGTAGGTGGGAGATATGAAAAAAATAAATAAATTATTGGTTATTTTGGAAATTTTAGTATAAGGAAAGTTATTAATTCGTATTATAGGGGTTATTATTAAGGGTTTAAAGTAATATTCTTGCTTTTTTATTTCGTGTTATATTTGCCATCCATTCACATTTTGTGTGATATCTTAGCCTCTGTCACAATTTACATGGACGTTTTAGCAGATTTCTGATGGACTTAATGAGGCCATAATAACATCTGAATATAGTCAACAGGATCCAAAGGTTGGCGGTTCGAATCCTGCTCTCTTCATTCAAAAATATTGATGGTTCTGTGATTACTGCTGTGTCCTCAGACAAGACGCCTGCCTCACCCCCAGTGTCTGTGTAAACTGGAGAGTGAACGTGTGGGTGAACGTGTGGGTGAACGTGTGGGTGAACGTGTGGGTGAACGTGTGGGTGAACGTGTGGGTGAACGGGTGGGTGAACGGGTGGGTGAACGACTCCTTGATTCTGAAGGTAGATGAGCTCTATAGAGGTTTTCTTCTATATTGAATTGCCCTTACTGTGTTACGTCCTTCAGCCAGGTGCGCGTTGCCCTCTCTGTTGCCTCCATACTTCATGCCCCTGTAGCTCTCTAATGTGGGCGTGTCGCGCCTCATGCAGAGTGGTTATTTAGAGCTTAAAGTAATGGTAGAGTCCACCTCCCGCCTTTGTGTTTGTGCACTGATCACTGAGGACATTATAGCTCCGAGCACAGCCTCTCTGACACAGGACGGAGGTGTCTGACGGAGGAAGTGTAGCCAAACGTTCTCATTCACTGCGGATGTTTGTGTTGGTGAGCAGAACCGTGTTGCCACAGCCTCTCTCAACAAGGAAGAACTTTGCTTTAGTGTACAAGAAGAAAGTGATAGACTGTTTACAAAGGCTGGAAAAAGAGGAAGCGATAGACCGGCCTCTGTATTACAGACTGTATCCTGGGGAAGCCATGCCTTGCATTTATGGCCTTCCAAAAATACACAAAAAGGAGGTTCCACTCAGACCCATAGTGTGCAGCACAGATTCCATCACTTACAATGTGGCCAAGCATTTAACAACTATATTGGCTCCGCTTGTGGGGAATTCGGAACATCATGTGGAAAACACGCACAACTTTGTGGATAAAGTGAAACATCTCCAACTGGACCCAGATGACCTCATGGTTTCATATGATGTTGTGTCCCTGTTCACCTGCATCCCGACCTCTGATGCAGTAGCAGCAGTGAGGATCAGACTGCAGGAAGACACCACCCTACAGGAAAGGACCAAACTGACACCTGAACACATATGTAAACTGTTGGACATCTGTCTAAACACCACTTACTTTCAATTCCGGGGACAATTTTACAGACAGATTCATGGCTGTGCCATGGGCTCGCCCGTCTCTCCCATAGTGGCCAACCTGTACATGGAGCACTTTGAGAAGAAGGCACTGTCCTCATTCTCAGGCATAGCCCCAAAACTGTGGCTCCGCTATGTCGATGATACTTTTGTAACAATCAAGAAACAAGAGCTGGAAACCTTCTCTGATCACATCAATGCTGTGGACCCACATATCAGGTTTACAAGAGAAGACGCTAAGGAGAATCGCTTGGCCTTTCTTGATTGTTCCACGATCAGAGGAGAGGACGGGAAACTCCAAATATAAGTATATAGGAAACCTACACACACGGACCAGTATCTGCTCTTTGGTTCCAACCACCCACTACAGCACAAGCTGGGGGTGATCAGAACCTTACAACACAGAGCTCAAGGTGTGCCCACCAGCTCAGAGGGCAAGAAGAAAGAGGAAAAACATGTCCGAAATGCCCTCTCAGCCTGTGGTTACCCCGCTTGGGCTCTCAACAGAGTGAAGAGAACCAAGAAGCAGGACAAAAGGGAAACTGAACAGAGAAGGAAGGGTGTCTCTATCCCTTATGTGTCTGGCCTCTCGGAAAAACTGCAGAGAATTTTTAGACAACACGAAGTCCCTGTTTATTTTAAACCAGGAAACACTTTAAGACAAAAACTGGTTCACCCAAAGGACAAGTTGCCGACTCAAAAACAGAGCAATGTAGTTTATTTGATCCAATGCAGTGAAGAAAGTTGTAAAGAACGTTACATAGGTGAGACGAAACAGCCTCTACACAAGAGGCTTTATCAGCACAGAAGAAATACTAGTTCAGGACCACAGAGCGCCGTGCATCTCCACCTTGAAGCCTCTAATCACTCGTTTGAAGACGGTGAGGTGAAGGTTTTAAGCAGGGAGAAAAGATGGTTTGAAAGAGGAGTCAAGGAAGCTATTTTTGTTAAAAAAGAAAGGCCTTCTTTAAACAGAAATGGAGGGCTAATGTTTAATCTTCCTGTTATTTATAATGGGTTACTGAACCCCTGGAAAGGTAGAGGACCAGGACCAGGACATTTAGATGCTAATCAGGTACTCAGGGTGGTTGAGCCAGGGTCTCACAAAGACAAAGAGGTTTCTAATAGCCCATTAAGATTCTGAATAGGCTAGCTCGGTAGATACAAGGGGGGAGTTTCTGTTGAAACAAACAACTCTTTCTACTTCAGGAAGGCTCCTCCCAATGGGCGGGTCTTACCACAGAACAGTATTAATATCGGAGTTCTCGACCTAAATTCTGTTATTGACAATGACTCTTGGATGAGAGTCGAAACGTCTATTTTTTCAAACTGAGTCCAGATGACTACAACTGAAGTTTTTTCTACTATGGAACACGCCTGGACGAATGAGGGATTACACCGACAACTTTGCTTTAGTGTTTTTTTTTTAAATTGTAGAACGTTACTGGACTCAAAGCAAAACACGCCACTTTAATCTGACATGGCTGCAATAGTATTAGTTGCAGGGAAGTGTGGACGATATGCTAGAAATAATAATAATATCATGACTTTCTCGCTTGGAGCCAGATCACATTGCACTCAGTATATTTCCTTCAAAATGTAAACGTCATCTGCTTCTTCTGAAAGTCCACACTTCACTGTGATTGGCTACATCCAATAGAAGGAGTGGCTAGTGAAAAGCGTGTGCATAAATCTGCACTGAACGAAGATGCAGTTAATAATGTCAGTAATATTATAAAAATAGCTGATTGTTGCAGGGATTAAGATCACACACAGTTTGACTACTTAATGAATAAAATTACTAAACGACTACATTAATGAGGGACTGCTGAATTAATGGAAAAAGAGCGTCATTAATGTCTGCTTTAAATGAACGTTTTGTTTATTTATTTATATATATATATATATATATATATATATATATATATATATAATATTTTATTATTATTATTTTTTTTAAAAGTCTCTTCTTAGTAAATGCCTTGTTGGATGTCTTCAAGCTCAACCCATTTCCATCCATTGTGGATTTCCAGCTTGTTTACATCCTGCAGCACAGCCGTGGAGTGACGCAACACATCTTCATTCCTGAGCAACACCCAGACGACACCGTGGCCTTGTTTCGGATCCCCGCTCACGTCGACCACGGCGTCTCCGTGTGCCGAGCCGGTGACACACGGGCCCGTCTGTGACACAGTGCCCTGGTTTCAGACGCGGCGTCAGCGAGGGCCCCGGGCGACCGCTCTCGTGAACCCCGAGACTCGCAGACCTGGAACCGCTCAAGTCTATTGTGTTTGTCAGCACACCTTATGAACAGATTGGTTGCACTTTATTTTGAATATCATACAACCGTTCTTATTAGGCCTGTCACAATAACTATCAGGATAAGACTGAACGATATCGACCAATCGTTCGAGACGGAACAATTATTTTTGGCTGTCAATATTTATCGTGGTCTCTCTTTCTTTATGTTGGTGGGAGACTTGTTATTTTTCTGCACTACATTTACTTTTGAGCTGTAGGCGATTAAATACCTATGACTCTTTATAGATACAAACTAAGTACTTCAGTGTTTCAATCTGCTATTTATTTATTGCAGATCAAGTTTTTTTGGATGTCAAATTAATAAACTTGCTTCTATATTGCCGATTTTCTTCAGCAATATATGGCACTTCAAAAATGTGTTATCGTTTGATAGATTTGAGATATATTTTGGGGCACATCATTTTTCGCATGTACATTTTCTTTGCAATCGCGGGCAAGTTGTATTTTTTGCCAGGTCAAGATTTGAGCTGTACATGGTTGAAATAATTATGTTTTTATATGAATAATTATTGTTTAGTTCTGCAATTTATTCATTTATTACCAATCATCTCATGCCTTTTAACAAAACTGTACATTTTTAAATGGTTTTCCTGGTGCCAATTATGTCAGACTCTGTTGCATGAAGTAGTTACATTAGCCTTTTATTGCGATATCGTAGCAAATATCGTCCTGCAAAATCTGTCGTTGTGAAAGATCTAAACCTTCAGCTTGCCAGAGTTCCACAAAACAATACTATTCTTAACTAAAATGAAGTACCATTGTTCTAGGTTTCAATTAAATGAAAACGCCAATCTTATGACTTCGTATACCACACAAAATATAAACTTGTGCCCTTGAACCACTAATGAAGTAAGTACTTTCTGACGGCTGCGTGGGTGACTGCAGGCTGAGGCGGGGCCGCTCAGTGGGACTGTTTATGGTCCGGTTTCACACGACCCTGCCACTTCCTGATGAGTTAATGACCCTGGGCTTTATTTCCTCTTACAGTTTCCTGCCATGTCCTCCCAGATCAAAGTGGGAAAACTGCATTCAGCTCTACTGCTCCTCCAAGTCCTTTCTGTTCTCTCAAGACGTCACTCATTGTACTTTATTGTACTTTTGAGTGCCACACAATCTTCATCCAAGCTAGAATCGACATGGCTCTCCTGATGGATATGAAAAACTGTTAACAAATTCTCATATGCAATTTGTGAAGAGTAAATCACGCTCGTTGCCATTATTTCTTTTATCGTAAAGTGGCCCATGTTCAGGCAGTTTTACTCTCGGAAATGTTGGATAGTCTGACATTGTGACCTCCATCTCGTCTATAAATGTGATAGCTTAATTTTACTCACTAAAAGTTGAGTTTAGATTTTAAAAGTGAAATGCATTTGTGACTTTAATGTGTAAAGTTGGTTAAATAGTGAATTGACTTGGTATTTGTGCTCTAAAGCTTGCAACAACGGAATGCGAGTCGACTGTTGCAAGAGGCGATGCTGTTAAAATGAGTAATAAACGCAATTTGAGGGCAGGGCCTTTTCTCCAGCTATTTATTTCTTTTCCAGCAGTTACATGTTTAGGCATTGGACCAAAACGTCTATTTCAGATCAGTAGAAATGTTCTTATCAACGGGAATACTAATGTTTAATGTGTGTCTTCTGTTTTCAGCTGTGTGAAGGTGGAAGAGCATCAGGCGGTGGATATTGACGTTTACCATTGTCCCAACTGCGATGTTGTACATGGACCCTCTTTAAGTAAGTGATGATGTCAATCAGAGCATCAGTATTACTTTTATTTAAAGCCACATTATACTTGTTTCTGCCTCTTTGCTCATTACTCCTCTACTACTACCTCTAATTGTTTATTTCAAAAGATTTATTTTAGTTAATTTGGGGGGGAAAGGCTCCGGAACCAATTTTAAAAAAGCATCAAATCTTCCCACTAATTAAAATTCTTGCTATTTAACCTTGTATCACACAAACGACAGAAGATTCCACACATACAGCCCTCCATAAACCAATATTTGTTTTGGTTCACAATGATGCATCTGTCACCAAACCAGTACATCAAGTGCTACCTGATTATTTTTAAAACTGGTTTTATTTTTGACTACAGAGTAAAAGGTGATTACACTACATAGAATATGTAGTGTAATCACAACATTTTAAATTGTAACATGTTGAATTACTGTGTTACAAAATGGTAAAGTAAAGTAATCCCTTACTTTGTTACTGGTTACTGCCCAACACTCACTTTGGTCTTACTTTCTGAGTTTTTGGAGTTTTCCTCTGGGCAGTAAAACCTGTCTTGGGGTAAGAGTGTCTTACTTGGGGTCTGTTGTCGCTTGTGGGGGAAGGGAGCGGGTTGACCCCTGAGCCCCCGGGGCACACATTAACAAACTAATTGAATGGAGTTGGAGGCGGCCCTCTTCGATTGGACAACCTTTTGTGCCTTTTGGAAAAGTTATTTATGAAAGTATGTTTACTTTTCACGAATCCTTTACAAATATCTAATTCTACGCTTCTAAAACAAACTCTTTTTGGCCGAAGCCATGATTTATTGCAATCAACAATACTTTAATTAAATAAAAAATGATTTCAGAACAATTTTATTGAGCTTCTAATTCCATGAGCGTTCAGCCAAAGTGCTATAAATAATGAACTGTTAAGTGCATTTTACGAGATCATGATATTTGGTCACTGTACATGCTATGGATGCTATGACTTATCTACAATTGTCTTTTTGTTTGCAGTGAAAACACGCAACAACTGGCACAGACATGATTACACGGAGCCAAATGATGGAACAAAACCGGTGCAGGCAGGCACACCAGTGTTTGTCAAGGAGCTGCAGAACAGAGTGTTTGCTGGGTACATTTAGCAATCATTTTTAAGAAATAACAACCATGACTCAGTTTATGTTCCAAATGGGGAAAAAAAATAGTTTTCTTTTGCAGTGGTGAGGAAATCTTGTTGCGGATGAAGGGTGAGCAGGTGACTCCTCGCTACCTGGAGAGGCATGGCTTTAACTACCCCATCGCCGTCACTGAGATGGAGGGTTTGGGCCTCAAACTTCCCCCTACTACTTTCTCTGTCAAAGATGTGGAGGAGTATGTGGGTGAGTCTTACTGTCACACATGTATTTGTTTAGGGTCATGAGGCTGCCACCAGAGCGATCAGATTCACGGTAACACATTAGCCGCTGTCCTTTGGGAGAGATGTGAGCTATGATAGGAACATACAGTATCCTCGGTCCGGATTAAAATGGGAGAATGTAACAAAAAACGGTCATTTAAGTGGCCGTATCTGAGCAGGCGCCATCTGTGTGTCAATATGAACAAGCTTCCATGCTCACAGGGTTTTTACCCACTTATCAGGGCAGGCTGAGTGACTCTTAAACGAGTGAAACGAGCTTTCATTGCCCTCTTGATGACCACTAGGCCTCCATATTGAAATGGGCTGCCACTATCCGGCTCCGATTACAAGCCCATTACTAAACCCTCTGGTGTTTTTATTGTCAAGTTCAAATTACACCGTCTCTTTCTCGCATTATCTTGATCAGCGATGTCCTATTGAATGTTAACTTTCAAACAGGTGTTGTAACCGGGGACAGACTCGTATCAAGTTACATTTCTTACAACTGGGGCACAATGGGGGTAGAAGAGTGTATTATTGCTCTGGATTGCAGGGACTACTCAATATTTTAAGCTTAATTGCTAAAATACTCTGTAGAACTCTAAGCTTTTGTGTCTGTGTGTCAATAATAACAATGCCCGATAACTGGGTAAAGTAAATGTCAGCTTGCTGTAGGTTATGTTGAACCCTCTGGCTCCTTGAACTGACCCGGGTCCAGCTGTTGGCTGTCATCAGATGCTGGCCAGCTGGGCTCAGAGTGAGGGAGTGAGAGAGAACACTTGGGTAATAAAAGGTGTTTGGGAGGGTGCAGGGAAAATGCAACAACCAGCTGTGTGCTTCACTTTTGCACCGGCTCTGCCTCCTCACCCTGGTGTGATGAGAACTAACGCACTCCTTTGAACTTTCTTTTTCAAGAATGTTGTCAACACTGTAAATGCAATAAGTGGAACTTACTTATTCAAAGTGCCCTCTTTCCTGTGCTCTTTTTTGATTCCTGTCTTGAATACGTTGTTTGGCCACAGTGATGTACTATATAGTCTTTGGTCTAGGTATTGAGAACCATTTCAAAAGGATTCCATTGCACAGAAAAGGTTTATTACAGAATTCACAAACATAGGAAAAATGCTAGTGGTATATCAAGTGTGTAAACTAATAATCAAATGAATAATCTTAATTATGTTAAAACACAGGTGGGGACAAAGTTATTGATGTGATCGATGTAGCGCGACAGGCAGACAGCAAGATGAAGCTGCGTGAGTTCATCAAGTATTACACGAAGCCCCATAAACCTAAGGTCCTGAACCTCATCAGCCTGGAGTTCTCAGACACAAAGTAAGTAATACATCTGTTCGATATGACACAAAACAAATATAATATTGTTGAATGTGTATGGCCTGCAAACATCAGTCCATAACAATCCCTTTTTCCTTGTCCTTGCAGGATGTCGAAGTTGGTGGAGGTCCCTGATGTAGCCCAGAAACTGTCCTGGGTAGAGAACTACTGGTCTGCCGACTCCTTCTTCCCCAAACCGTTTGTGCAGAAGTACTGCCTCATGGGAGTCAAAGACTGCTACACAGACTTCCACATAGACTTTGGGGGCACCTCGGTCTGGTACCATGTTCTCTGGGTGAGTCTTTATAGAACATTGTGACTGATAACTTCACAAAAGTTTCTCTAACAATTATATTTTTACCCACTAGGGTGAAAAGGTATTTTATTTGATACAGCCCACATTGGACAACCTTGCACTATATGAAGCATGGAGCTCCTCACCCAATCAGAGTGAAGTGTTTTTTGGGGACAGAGTGGACAAATGTTACAAGTGTGTTGTGCCCCAAGGAACAACCTTACTCATCCCCACAGGTTTGTATTTTCCCTGCCATGTTGTTTTATTTGGGTGTGGTATGTGGCATAGTGTCAGAAAACCCATTATGAAGCCTTAATCCTTTGGGTCGTCTCCATGTGAACTTTGCGATCCCCCTGAAACTTGGTGGACAAAGCCTGAATCAGTCTGGATGCCATTCTTTTCTCAGCAGGCCATAGCATCTTTGTCAGAGGGGGGGTTGGTCAGCCGAGACATTATCAGAGCCGTTCGTCCAATTCCCATTCTCTACTGGCCTCTGCTTTTTCTCACTTTCAAATGTCTCCTCCCTCAGATAATAGGGCTCCTTTACTTATTCTTACTATCCATATTATTGTTTGTTTATATAGTTAAATGTATAATCTCTGGTATGTGCGGAGTCAATTGCTATAGTTGACAATTACATTGAAAATACATGAAATTAAGTAAATATTACCGTTGTCTCTCTTTAAACGCGACTCTTATCTGTGTCATATGTTTGGTTTTGCTGCCCCCTACAGGCTGGATCCATGCTGTTCTTACCTCTCAGGACTGCATGGCATTTGGAGGAAATTTCCTTCACAATCTTAATATTGGCATGCAGCTCAGGTAAGTGGACTACAATAATACAAACCGACATAGTTCTTGTTGGCCAATACATAAGTCATCATATACCGATTGTTTGACAGGTGCTATGAAATGGAACGGCGACTAAAAACACCAGACCTTTTCAAATTTCCATACTTTGAGGCCATTTGTTGGTATGTGGCAAAAAATCATCTGGAAACTCTAAAAGGTTTGTTTTTTCAGCTGTCCACTTGAAACGTATGAATGGGAGAACATTTCAATAATATATTTTGCTTTTCTCAGAGCTCAGAGAAGACGCTTGTCCACCACCAAATTATCTGGTAGATGGAGTCAAGGCTATAATTGGTGCACTAAAGACTTGGTTGAAAAGAGAGGTGAGTAAATCCCTGTTGCTCTTTAGTTTTGGATTCTTGAGTGTACTTAATGTGTACTTAATAAACTGTTGTTTAGGTCACAGAGCCCAATAGTGAAGTACCGGACAATATCAGGCCTAACCATCTCATTAAAGAGCTGACCAAGGAAATACGTCACCTTGAGGTATGATTTAAAAAAAACATATTTATATATAATATATATATATTTATATTTTTTTAAATGAAAAGATGACGGCTATTGCTATAAGTGTTCAGTAGTCAGTAGTATAAATATACTGACCCTTTACTTCAGTACTTTTCTCATCAACAGGAAGAACCATTAAACTGTAATAAGACAGTGAAACCTCAGGGAAGTGCTTGTGGAGTAGGACCTGGATCAAACAGTTGTCCAGCTACTCGCTCCACTCTAGAAAGGCTATGCCAGGCCCGGCGTGCCAGGAGAGCTGCCAGGCGGCTGAGGGAGCAGCGGGAGCAGCAGCAGCAGCAGCAGCAGCAGCAGCAGCAGCAGCAGCAGCAGCAGCTGCTGCTAAACTCAAAGCTGCCCTCCAACCTGGACATCTTGGAGCAGCACACCAAGGAAGTGCTGAAGAGACTGGAAGTAGGCCCTCTTGAAGAGGCAAGTCTTGTAGCAGTTACCTAGTTTTGTTGTCAATCTAAAGGTGCTTTATTGGTTCAGCATTTCTACTGTATATTTGTGGGGCTTGAATGGTTTTCATTGCATCTGTTTTGGAATGATCAAGTATGATGCATGTTAAAAACGCACACCTTTTCTCATAGGATGCTGCATTCTGTGCAAAGGTCCATGGAAAACTCAACAAGGTTTCAACTGCCTCTGCAGCAGCTGCAGAGACATTGGATGACAACCACTTGCGGCTAATGTTTGTTAATGGAAGAATTATCAGGTAATGTTTGTGTCACTTTTGTACTCGCACATTTGCCAAAAGTGTATATGCTCAAACTGTTTTCACATTGCAGAGATTTTAGAAAACCTGGGAACAGCCCAGTCAAAACAGAGGGTGAAACTTCATCCATTGGCCAAAGTCGACCAAATTGCAGCTCGATTGATAGAAATACACTTCATGGTAAGTCACTTTACACAATAACTCAAACCAATGTATCAAACATAAAATGTGTCCAATTTTGAACTTTTGACTTTTTTTCCAGATGATCTGACAGGCAAAACAAACCTCAGGGAAGAAGCTTCAGGACACTCAAGTGTGTCAGATGTGGAGTCAGAAAGTGACTTTCGTACACGGGTAAATATTTATTTCTAGTAATTTGAGAGTTTAGATCAACCAGAAAATATATTGTAGTTCTTGGTTTAAAATACCTTATGCCTTTTGTTTTTCTCATTTTTTAAACAAAGCATCGCAAAGTGTCGCCTCTCTCTTCTTCTGATGAGGATACAGACAGTTCCCCAGAGGATGAGGCCCAAACCTCACCTGAACAAAAGATGGACCAGTCCAATCAGGAACTCAGGCATCAACACAGACCACTGAAACGGTGAGTAACTAATCAAACCCAATACATGTTAGGTCCTTATTCGATGTCTGAGAAAATTATGATTTCCCTTTTTGTAGAGAACATCCTACCTCACCCAGCACAGAAGAAGCCATTCAGGGGATGCTGTCTATGGCTGGTCTCCTGTGCTCCAAGACAGAGAAGGTGGAGCTGTCCCAGGAGCCGTGGTGGTCCAGCCCGAGTCAGCATTCACTGCAGGGAAACAAGAGCCCCATCGACAGCCAAGGAAACAGCAGCGAGGCCTGGGACAATCGAGGTATGCCCAGCCCAGAGATGGAGTACCAGTACTGTGATCCCTCCATGTCTCCCCCTCTGCATCCCTCCAAAAGACAAACGCCGAACCCCCCACCCATAAGCAATCAGGCTACAAAAGGTTTGTCATCCCTATGCTTTGTCTAATGCACAAGCACTTGTTAAGTACTAATCCTAATCACTTTCTTGTTTTTCAGGCAAGAGGCCTAAAAAGGGAATGGCTACAGCCAAGCAGAGACTGGGCAAGATTTTGAAACTGAACAGACACAGCAGGGTCTTTGTATAACTTTCATTTGAGTGAAGTGAGAAGCGGACTATTTTTGACAAGTTGAATTTTGAACTTGTTTGAAACCGATTTACTTTTGTCTAACACAAAGAAAGACACTGCCTGGCGACCATAACTGAAAGAATCTAAAGACTTAGGTGCATGCTGGAGACAGGGTATTGTAATTGATAAGAGCAAATGCACGACTTTGCCACAAGCACACTATAAAAAACAGGAGCTTCTAAATTTGAAGACGGAAGAATGCGAGCTGAAACTTAAAGGGAATTGGAGACAAAAATTAACACAGCTGCTTGTTCTTGTTGCTAGAGGAAGCAGCGCCGATTCTTAAGCTTCTTATTTTCATTCTGCAGCACACGATACACGATTCAAAAGGCATACAGAAGCCAAAAGGGTACATGTGCTGTGTGTTTCAGACGGTGCTAAGGACGAGCCAGTGACACTGTCACTGATTAAATGGTGCTTATTTTTATTTTGTTCATACTTTGTCCTTTTCGGTCTTTGTCTCCCTTTATATCAATCACACCAGCAATAATGACATGGAGGAGAAGACTTTAGCTGCACTTGTTTGCAGTGCTGTAAAATGTGTGCGTACCATTACAGACTTGCACAACTGAGTGCAAAAAACTTAATTTTGAGACGGCAAGTCTAAGGATTATTTCCGCAAAAAGAACTCTGCAGTCTCTTCAGTTTTTAAAAACATGAGATTTGTGAGTAAATAGCCCTGAAATGGATTTGCGGAAATTGTTTTATTTATTATGTTTTCCTGTGATTTCTTTTTTGTATTTGTTATCTCTAAAAATTCTGAATGATGTATTTATTATGGAAACAGATTTTATTATATTTTGACCCAAACCAATTCTAAGGTGTGTTTTTAAACCTTTTCTAAATGTGTATGTTTAGATTTAAAGTCCACATCTTCTGTTCAGTGATTTCAAGTCTCGTATTGCTTCTACTCTGTTGCATTAATAGGTTCCTTCTGTTTTTTTCTCTGTTAAATCACTGCTATCTGGCTGTGTTTGTGGTGCAAACCGGATTAATGTAAATTTATATTTACACCTCAGCTTTCGTTGCCTAGTGCCACTTGACAATTAGCAAAAAAAGATATTTCTGAGCCACTGGTTAATCCAAAGTAGTTAATGTCCGAATCGAATGACTGGGGAAATTTTGAATGTTTTTGTTTTTGATAATGCCAGTGCTGAACGTGGGGCGCGTATCAAGATGTGCAGATCTTGAACCTCAGGGTATGATGCCATGGACATGAACTTTTGATTAACAACCAGCCACATCATCGAGGCAAACGACCCTCTCAGTATTTCCCAAACTACTCACTTCAAGCAGCTTTTATATTGGGAAGTATTTCATGTTTTGTGTTATGGACCCAAGTTTTCCACTGGTCAGTAATTATGCATTTTGAATAACTGTTTATCAGGTGCGTGTATTTGATATTTCAATTTTAACTCATTCTCCTTACACTTGAGTTGCAGTAACTCTTAAGTACTTTCTATTCCAATTAAACTGATGCCAAGTAGCTTAGAGGAAAGCGGGCTGAGATTTTAAAAAAAAAAATACCCTGCTCTAACTACTGCAGACATCAGCATGGGACTGAACAATTTACATTTTCACACTTCACAACTTTTTACTCTGCATGTTAATTCATTGAAAACATCACCTGAGCCACAGGCACTGTTTACTAAGCTACCACACTTTACTCCATTTGCTTTTGTATTAAACTTTGTTAAATGTTTGGTGCTGTTATGCAATAGTTTTTGTTAAAAGCTTTTGGTTTAAGAATATACACTGGCTAACTGTGACACTGTTCAGGCATTGCTTTGTTTATAAATTTCAAATGTGTGTAAATAAATTTGAAAATGAAAACACTTAAATTGGGTATGGATTTTACTTCAAACATGAAGCCTTTATTTTACACAAGATAAGTAGTTATATGTACACATGGTGTTTCATTCCAGACTTGATTAACGTTCTGCAAGAAATAAAATGGACAATTAACACATTTTCTGCACAGTAGCAAATTATGTTCCACACCTCTTTATAGTGACATTTCACTGTAGCAAGCAGCAAAAGGTTCTGTTATTACTGTTGAATAATTAGCTATGTAACATTTCTGAACCTTGCATGTATTGTCCGGGGTAAGAATGTATTTTCTAATCGTGAGTAATATCACTTTCATGTGCAAGTTGGGCAATTTGGATGGAAGATTCTGATTGTTCACCTGACTCGTGTGTGTTTATGTGGTTTTGGTCAGAGAACATATCTGCAATAGTTCTCCCAAGCCTTTCGAGTTATCTTACACATGAACATGGCTTTAGTACAAAGATGTAGGCAGGGATAGGGGGCAAGTGAAACTGATTTTTTGAATGAGCACTCAAGCCTCAAATGCAGAACATTGCAAGATTACTTACTTACATTGCATGAATCAATTGAAATCAAACTTTGGGCTGATGGTTAGGGAACAAAATAATAATATGGTAACAATATGTCCCGTCTATACACATACAAGTTTGGGTAAATTAAATAGTGTTTACCATGATAAACTCATTCTTCTTCATCATCAGCTGGGATGCCCAGTTCCTCGTCAGTCCACGCGGAGGCGTCAGGCCATGCGAAGTGACCCTGTCGTACAAAACAACAATTCAGCGTGTCGTAAATGTACACAAAACATGTACAATAATGTACACACCAAGACTGCGTCCGGATCGTGCCAGCAATGCCAAAGTATCCAAAACCACATAGCACCGCTGATCAGCTCGGACTCAAATTTCTGTTTCTTGGTAATCTGTGGATACTGCCTGTACTGTGGCTCAATGTGTGGCCCACCACTTCCACTGAAAACGGATCGGATATTAGAATTAATACTATTCATATCATATCATTGTAACAACGGAGAATATAAGTCATCGGTTTTTATTGTGATATTAGCCTTGCCTCGGTTAGCCCACATGCTAACAGTGTCTGCAGTGACTTACTTTCTCGTCGTTACACGTCGTGGACCTCCTCCTCGGAGCAGCCTTGAACTAGTCCGTAAAACTCCCACTGCTCTTCCCAAATAGGACATTTTCACTTCGCACGAAAACACACTCTTGTGTGATTTGTGTGCAAAGGTATATCCTCTGAAATGTCACCTTCCCCTCTACTAATACAGGACCTTGGAAGAACAGACGCTATTATTGGACAAGCCCAAAATGACGTATATTGTAACTAAGCGTTGATTGGCTGATGGTAGTGCACTCTGAAGTCTATAAAGTCTGAAGAATAAAGTCTATTGTCGAAAAGTCTGAGGAATAAAGTCTGGCGGTAATGCAACAAATGGATGCCAACCGCCATAAAACAACAACAACAACAACAAAGTCTATTGTTTAAGACGTACAACTACAGAGGGTGGCGGTAATGTAACACTTGGATACCAACTGCCATAAAACGTAATGTATTGTCAAATAAAACTGTTTCACAGTATTTATATTAGAAAAGTATATCAGTGCTTTTTCTTTTTAAATTATTGTTGTTTCAGCACTCGGGTTAGGGTTATACTCCCTTATAAACTCCCAGAACATCTACCTTCTACAGTTGCCTACATGTTTTTCTCTAGACTCAGACTGTCTGTCAGACTTTTAGTTTTTCATGATCCCCTTTATTTAGACCCACTGGTTACTGTAACAAGTTTGTCTGGCTCTTTGTCTGAAAGGGGTTGGGCCTGGTTAGTGCCGTTGATATGATACATCCATGATTAGTTCTTGGATGGGAGAAAGCTGGAACGCCAGGTGCCACAGGGGGGCGGCAGTATATTCTAGCATTGTGTTCTTGGGCAAGACACTTCTTCCACCTGGACTCCGGTCTCCAAACGAGTTTGAGAGTGAACGCGGGCAACGGACGGACACACATTGTTCCAATCCGGCGTGTTTACAGCACGCGTCTCATATATGTTCATTTAAAAGCACTGTCCGTACAAAATAATAGTAATAAAACAGCCCTGTATTATGCCCCTTAACTTAGGGGATGGTGGGATGCCATATCCAAGACTGCATTTGTGAATAATCCAACTCATTTAGGAAGAGACACAAGTGACTCCAATCAATTGGGGCCATTGGGACTGTGCAAAAAGGTGAAAAAAAGAAGAGGCAATTAATTTCACTTATCATCCCTTTATTTTAATTTGAGCAGTTTGGACCTGTTTTTAAGAAGCACATGGGAACCGAGCGAGTATGAATTTTTTTGAGCTGGACTATGCGGCATTACCTGTCCAAATCTATGTTACAAAGAGATGGGCCACTAGGTGGAGGCAAAGCTCCATTTAATCACAATTTGCAATAAAATTGCAGCAACAACACAGACAATAAAGTATCTTTAATTCTTATTCACAACTTCTGTATCATGTCATTACAAATGTAATCATAGCCACTATTGGAACTATGATTTTTAACCACAATCTAGGTGTGTTTTACATTGGGCCATAAGAGCACTGATAAGCATTGGCCACAACAAATGCTGTGCATCTATACTCATGTGCAAGTTATAAAACAGAACATACGGTGGCTAATAGACTGTAAAAGGGATTATCTTGACATGGAACAAAAACAGGAAATAACCCTGAATCGAGAGCGCGCATGACGCCACCCAGACACGACCGGCTCAAAAAATGGCTGAAAATCGTGGATGTGGTTGAAAATTCTCGGCGCCATCTTGTTCCCAGTCGATTAAGTTCACCTATCTTATCAAGACAAGATTTAATCCTTCGTAAAAAATAAAAATAAATCAAGTGCCTGAGCTGTTATTGTCAATGTCGTGTCGTGGCATAAAAACGCGGACAGGTATATCAGGGTGTTTGTCAGTTTGTAACTGCCCTTGATACTTAATGGCGTCTGGTCGGTGTTGCTCTCCGGTTGCACCCTGCGCCCCTCTCCCCGTGTAGAGCCCGCCCACAAATTCAACTCACATGATGTCATCTCAGACCAGTGAACTTCTACTGTCCACTTTAGTATCCAATTCCGCGATTAAAAACGACACAATTAATATGTCTCAGTGTATTTTAGATCCGCGGTGACCGCCCACACCTTTAGTCCAGCGTCTCTGGTCAGTTTTGACGAGGCCTATGTTAATCCGTCACGTAAAAAAGTCAATAACACTGCGCATGCGCGGAGAGATGCGGCTTGGAGGAGAGGGTCAAGAGATAGGAACGCATGAGAACCATGTTTTAACACATGATGTCAAAAGATCTTTCTGTAGACGTGCCCCACCGCACTGTGTGTAATCTATAGAATACCAGATGAAAAGCCGTTGTCAGTTTTCAACAGTCACAATCTGTGACATGTCATATGCTGCACGTTATTCCTCCACAATGATTTGGGGCTATATATATTTTTATTATGAAGATAGGGTACCCGATGAGGGGTTACGTAAGCCTCTGACTTTCAGGCGATTCTAGGTGTTGTAGTGTCAATACAATCATATTGTTTTAAATGTTGTACTTTTACACTATTGCAATTGGCACTGATTGAACAAAGTAATAACGTTAGAAGCGTCAATACACACCTTAATTCTAGTCTGTTTTTTTTTTCTTTCTCAGAGCGCATGACATTCGTGACGTATAAGTCTAGCGGATTCGGAAGACTCAACCAGTTTCTCATCAGATTAGTTCGTTGTATGGAAGAGAGATATCCCCTTTAATCGACGGCTCTATGACATGGTCCGTGACATGGTCCGTGAACGCGCATGGAGTTCGGCCATAGCCCCTTGTGAGAGCGCGTGTGCGGCCCCGCAGATGCGGGGGCGGGGCAGGGCTGATGGAGGAGAGGATGGGGCACGGGGGGCGGAGTCTGTGCGCTCCTGGCAGCGCCGCCATTTTTACACAGGGAAAAGAGACTGGTTTGAGGGGATCTAATTTCTAAAAGTCGCTGTTCATTAGGGCATAATTCTAACGGTTTTAATGTTACTTACAGTATAACTGCTGTGCGCGTGAAGATTTGGAAGCCGCGCATTTTGGAGGAAGAATATTAACCGCAGGATAAGTTTTGAAGACACATTTTGAGACTTTGCTAGTGATCCGCAGTGTGTGGATTGAAGTATTGTTTTGGTTGTGAGAGCTCTGGAGAGCGGCGGGGGTCTCACCCAGATCCTCTATCCGTTATTTGGGTCTTTGAGAGTGGACATTAAACGGTGAGTAAACCGTACAGATTGTAGTTTTGTGGTGATCCTAAATCCGACCTAGAGAGCTATTGTTGGCTTTAGTTAGCTGGCTAGGCACAACATGCTTTAGCTAAGGCGAGTATTGAAGGGTAAGAGTATGGATCAATAATACTTGTTTGACTTCTGTGTGCTACTTTATTTAAAATTGTCAACTAATTATCTAAAATTAAAAAGAGACTCGATGTAGTGTCTGCACTAGCGTGAAAATTCCCAGCTCAGTGGAGACAGTTGCTAACTAGCGCATGCTACTAGCTTAAATTAGCTATACACGGACTAAAGCGTTTTTGTCTGATTCATTTTAGTTGAAATTGTGGGACTCCGTTTGTGAAAAGTTTAGGTTGTCGATTTAGTTATTCCTTTCTAAATTTGCAAATTGTAATTGCAATTTTCCTCATATATTAGTTACGTTATGGCAAAACGTTTCGTAAACGCCGCAAAGCTCTGAACTTGCATTGCTTTAATTTACGGAATATTTACTGACGACATAAGATACTTTGTAAAGAAGAAACAATAATGATGGGACTACTCTACAATCTGTTAACAAATTATTGCGCCCAAATAAAGCGTATGTCACCCTGGGTCATTTTGGCGCTTTATTTAGGCTTTTTAGGAATGATAAGACGAAGTAATTTTGTTACTGTTTATATAATTCATGTGTTCTAAATTAACGTCGTTCCTGTAACTGCAGCGGTCAGCAAATGCGTCAATGTGCTCCAACTTTGTTGTGGTAGCCTTCTAAAAGACAACCGTCAGCGGCACAATAAGCTGCTTTTTGATAAAGGTTCCCAAATATATCCAGCATGTATATGGTAATTTTAGTACTGAGTGCCAAGATCCTTCGCTGGGGTAGTTCGCTGGTGAATTATACTTGTCGTGGTAGCTTCATCCTGCCCACACAGCACAGGACATTGTTTCCATACAGCAAATGTTTGTACAATGTCACTGTACAGACAAGCTTTTACATGCATATCAACAGATACATGCCAAATGCTTATTCTAACATAGACTCTCTAAACTGAAAATACGTAAAGGTATCTGAATCTCTGCATACAATATGTCACTTCTAACACTTGGAACAAGTTAATGATTTACCTAAAACTATATTGTTAAAATGGCTTAACGTGTGTTTTCACAGAGACTTAATTTAGATTCATGGTGTACTAGGTTCAAATGCTGCAAGCATGGGGGAGGGGATATTCATTTGGGCATCTCGCCCCAGCCATACAATTTGTAACTCCATATCACTTGGCTCATCTATCCTACTACTGTACCATTATGCAATTTCCTTCAAACATTTCAATTGACACAGCGTTAGCTTTTTGTTATTACCACAGAAGATGGCCAGTCCAGTGTCCTCCCTGTAGCTTACTCTGCTAACACCATATTACTACGCATTATGCTTTAGCCGTCGCAGCTAACTTAGTGCGCCTCTCAGCTGAATTATTGACGTCCATTGTCTAAAGACGCATATAAAACGAGGAATTATCGGGCCAAACCATTGTCAAGACACCTTCCGACATGGTTCAACTCAAATTTTGTACACTCGCTTTCCTAAAATAACTTGACACGTTTCATTAAGAGAGGCCATGGCTGTAATTGCTAGCCCATTAGCTTGCTGTCTTTGCATTCGACGAACTCGCAACAAAACCCTACACCACCAACACACAAATTGCAGCGACAGAAAGATACTTAAGGCGTAGTGTGTACAAAGGCGATTGAATGATTTCTTGTGGGTTTTCAGTCCATGGCGAGGCTTCCCTGTCTTAACGATAGTCTCGCCGTCCTGAGAAAACGCTATGAAAATGGCGACAGCAGCAGGGTGTTGTGGAAACATAATAGCAACGCTGTGTCCTCCACACCCCTATCGGCTGCACAGACTGCAGCGCTCAACTCACTATAAACTATCAAACCTCTATGCGACGCTACCAATTTATGAATATACTTAATATTTCTGACTTAAATATGTCATTTTAGAGGGGTATAGTTGCCTTCCGTTTAACTAGTGGCCTTGAAACATGCGTCACACAACATGCTTGTGGAGGTTAGACAAGGCGCATACTCACTTCCTGCACATCACTCTTCATGTCCAAACAGCCTCATATTGTACTTCGAGGTCGCCCAACATTTTTGTTTTACTATGCTTGTATTTTTCTCCAAAGAGTTTGTGCACCTTTCATGCAGAGTGAATACTATTTAAGACATCATACATTTTGACTGATGGCCCCTTGTTACCATGTTATATGAAGTTATTGAAACGTAAGGATTGGTGGAAGCAGGGCAGATAAGATGGTGTTCTCAAAGTAATCATTATTAATAGCTATACAATTGTTATCACTATGTGGACAATAAAGGATTATCTTATCTTATCAAGCTTATGGTCTACTGTTGATGTGTTTATTTTGTATAATTCAAAATCAGAAAAGGTTTATTGTCATTGAACATAGTTCACAAGCATTGGAACTTGTCTTTGTTAAGCTGTCACATAAAACAGTAATTCATAAAACAATAATAGCAAAGTCTAATGTGGCATGCATAAACTAAGAATTGATAAATAAAATAATGTTAAAAGAAATAATGATATCTATTTATACATTTCTTCAGATGCAACTGTAACATTATCTATACCAGGCTAGTCTTTACAATTTAGTCTATAACCTGGTCCCTGGTAAGATCCACTTGTGTGGTGTCCAGACCCAAGAGACGCTTAGACAAAGCTGGCTAGCGTTGCAGCGCAACACAGTCACATGGTATTCCAGCTGGGACAAGAAGACAGGGCTCGGGTGACCTGTTTTTGTGTTTCTAACTGGCTTGTAACAGATCTTGTTTTAAACTAGCAAGCTGCCCTCTTGACAGGTGGATTTAGGGGTGCGGTTGTTGAGCTTGCAGTCAGCTTTCAAACTGTCTTTGTGCATCATTCTGTGTTACAGTAAGAATTGGTGCTGAACATTTGCGATTTAATTCCAGGATTGTTCAAATTTGAACATTTTAAACGTGTCCAGGAGCATTAACATTTGAGTGAAGAGAAGACTGAGCTGCTAATCTAATAGAATAAGCAGATTTGTTGTTTAAGTCTAACAAACTATGTATAATACATAGATAATTTATAGTAAGTCTTGTTTGCAGCAGAAATTATGTTTACAAATGAAATTATTAAGATTGCAGCACTAGTTCATAGTCATTATGTAACAGTGATGTAGGTCTTTTACAACATTGATCATTGAAATTTTCCATATCTGAGTTACTATTGTTCTCCCAGTTAACACACATTCACTCAAAAAGTGCATCTTGAATTCATAGACTTCTGTAATTATCTACCAGCTGTTTCATGTTGGATAATCAACGTTATAAGACAAGCCATAGACGATGTATAACATCTATTTTTAACAGGTTTGATTTATAAAACATTCTAATATTGTCTCTACTAAGCATATGAGGATGAAAAGATGACTATGGTCTGTCACTGACCAGGCATTGCTTGGGCAGCAGGAGGACGGCCCCAGCTTTGTTACCAGACCCATCTGCCAGAGAGACTTGGCTTGTTTTATGATTTCTGTAAATTAGTAGTACAACAATATTGTGTTAATTATCTGAAATCGTAATTTATTATTTATTGTGTTACATTATTACAAAATGGTATTGGGGATGTTTTCTTTCTCCTGCAACGTCATCTGTTGCTGTATTGGAGATGATAATAGTTCACACAAATGAATAGTGCACACAAATTAACAAATTATCGATGTAAATTTCAACTTCGCCGATTGACTGACCTCACTCTTTGAGACAAGGCAAGTTTATTTGTTGAGCACAATTCATACACAAGGCAAATCAAAGTGCTTCACACGACAGGAACAGACATAGGCATGGCAGAAATCGCAAAACAGTTTAAGACTTAAAAGAGAAGAGTGCAAATAAAATAATTTCAGTCATATGCACAGCTAAACAAAACAGTTTTTTATCTTAGATTTGAACATTGTCAGAGTAGAGGCCTGTCACATCTTTTACACCTTTACACTTTTTTTATCTGCTTACATGGTGGGGGCAGAGACGAGGCCACCAATAGAATCACAGTCAAATCTGCACGTTGTTTTAATGAGTCGTAGTCATAAATTGAGTCAAAGGAAAGCTTTTGGTGTTCTGTGGGTTTTCCCTTCGGTGCGGTCTTTCCTGAAAGTGTAACCATTCCTTACACAATGACGTGACTGTGTCCCCTCGCTCAGGGAGGGTAGGTGGGGAAAGAAGAGCGGCAATGTATGCTCTACTCCGCCACCCAGAGTCCACCCAGATTTAAGCTGTGTAGCGTCACTGTCAGACAGACCCCTGTACACCTCCCCCACCCTCACAAGCCCTAGACTCGCTGCGGCATAAGTGTCTGATGACCAACATGAAGTGATGTCGAAGTTGAAATATATGTTATGTTTTCTTTAACAGTTATGACAGTCCAGTTGTTGTAGCTTTTCTAGTACTCTTGTAATTAGGAGCTGTTTTTGCGACACTCCCCTTCATTTCCTTTCCTTATAGCGTTCAGTTTCAGGTTTATTTAGGAAGTGCACCAAGAAGGGAGAGAGATCCGGCTGGGGAGGGTGACTGGGCACAGGGAAGGGGAGGGTTATGCTTTTCTTTTCTTTTTTTTGGCTGTTTTTTTAAAGTGATCGACAGCACTACAAGAGGAAGTAGGAGGAGCAGACGGCAGCCACAGTGCAGTGGCTCAGATTCAGACAAGAATGCAGCTTTACTGTACTTGTTTTTCACAACTCTCCTATTGTCATAGTCGTCTGGCTACAGCACATGTGTGTATTGTTCTCTGAGCTGCCTTCTAGAAGAACGCTTAGATGTACCGAGGTAGAGGTTATCTGCCTGGTAATGTGTATGAGTGTGTATTGCATTCCATCGCAGTGACTGCAGGATTTCCTGGATGAACTGGAGACCAATCTAACAGATGAGGAAAGAAACGGGCTCAAAGAAGTTCTGTTTACTAACACTACATCTTGGGTCTCTTATTCATAGGGGGGCAGTTTGTCTCTTTAGGCAGCAGGCATTTAGTGTACAGTCCTTCTTACTGAAATAAAGTTTCTGGTCACTCATTTGCCCACCTTTTTAGTAGGATTATTTTTGCTTGAAATCAGACATTGAAAATATTTGATTAGAAATGTCAACTAAAGTCTATGTACCTCAGAGTCATAATTGAACAGTTTGGTCCTTTATTGTCCTTCTTTTAAAGGTTCTCACAATGTTTCTGGAGCACATCTGAACAGCTGGATGTTGGAGTTGGACTGCTGGCTAAACATGACATGTCCATACTCTGTTGTCACTGTGATCTGAGCCTTTGTTTGGCCCCAGTGCTAGGGCTGGTGGAGGTGTGACCTCCAGCCTATTTTGTCTCAGCATCTGTCCCTCCCACTAATCCCACTTATCAACAGACCTCTGAGTATCAGGGGCAGCCACACTGACACACATGCTCTGTCTGGATTCAAATCCATAAATGTACAAACAAATGTTATTCATCTTTTAATATGAGCAGTTGTTTCATGCTCTTACCTTCTGTGTCCTGGACCCCAGGAAGAATAGTAAATGAAGATCCAAATAAATCAAACAATTGAATAGCAGTACAGTGTTTGATTCTCTGCCAATAAGCCTGGATTTATAGAGAGACTGTATTTAATTGTCCACTGGAAAGGGAAAAATGGCCTCGGCTCCTCTCGTTCTCTCCTTTCATGGCGAATCATTTGGCTGTGTTCTCTTGCTCCCCTTTGTGGGTGCTTTCTTGCAGTGCAGCATGTGTTTCTGGCCAATGCTGTAGGTTGCTTGAGCCCCATTCATAATAAGTGCTCTTACAATACGGAAAGTTCCCCTTCTGTGGATTTTTTTATATTGATACTTTTAATATTTGTTACTTGTATTCATGATCAAAATGCACATGACTAAACTACCTCTCCATTCTTTCCATTATCCTTGTTACTTTTTCAGGCCTTGTGGATGCACTTAGATGTCTGCAATGACTCCTGTGGCTGGTATGCCTCAGTGTTTCGGACTGCCATTCTCTGGACTCAGTAGGACAAGAACTGATCAGCAGAGAACGTCATGAGCATAGTCGTCCCAGTTGAGGTGGACACAGCAGACACCTCATACCTGGACATGGCTGCAGGCTCAGAGTGAGTAATTCTCGCACCTTCACTTTCATATTTACACTTTTATGAGATCAAACTTTCCCAGTCTGATTCCCTGCACACATCTGTTCTGCACCTAAAGATGTCTTATTCAAAGTATTCAACTTGCATTTAACAGCCATTTGCTTTAAATGCATTTTCCTCCCATAGGGGCATAAAGATATCTAAGAGCTACTTTACTTTACTGTAAAGTAGCTCTTAGATACTTGTGTTTCCTTATTTTTATATGAAAACATTACATAATGTAAAGTCGTGAACTACAGAAGTGTTAGCACAAAATTATAATTGTTTTCCTATTCATCTGCTCTTTCTCATCTTAATACACAATTCAACATAATATATTATACATTTCTGATTGAAAAATATGATCTGTGTGCCGCTTGAGGTCAAGAGGATTGCACATGCGCCTGTTGTGTGGGACGCTGTGTGTTTGAATCTGACAAATAGTTGCGTGTCATTCACCAGTGTTGTCCCCATTTCATGCTGTCCTGTCGACTATAGCCCACGAGTCAAAATATCATTAAAAAATAAATAGGAACTGTACAAATATTTTTTTATATTGAGTTTTTTTGTCAACACCTCCCCCTCTTATTGTACCTATACAATAGGATTGTATAGCTGATTGATATTGTTATGTTTAATTTACATTGTACATTATTAGAGAATATACCCAGAAAACTAAACTAAAATGAACCAGTTTTATTCTAACTTACTACCACAGCCAACAAACAAGTTTACTTTCTTTTATGTGACCCAAGATGCTGTGGAATGGTGCACGCAGCCATGGCAACAAGCCCCCTATTGCTCCTCTTCTTGATTTCCCATAGTCTTGTCAAGGACACTACCATGGCCTTTTCTCGACAAATAAATGAAGCCGATGGTTCTCATCTGACTAAAGAGGCGCAGACGTCATCAGCAGCAGAGGCCTCTGTCTCTTTAAGTGCAGAGCCCGCCCTCCCTACCTTCATCATAGCGGTTGCTGTCACAGCTTATGTTGCCATAGTATCTGCGCTCCCTGTTGCCATGGTCACTGCCCTGAGTGACAGGTGGCCATTGCATAAAGATGGCGTCTTAAACAGTGGCTCTGGCCTCGCTCATGCAGCTCTGTGGCCTGTGGCTCTGAGCGTCTAATGCTGATGTATTCAGAGGACAGACTTGAAAAGGGACTTCCACCTGCTGTTGCACAGACACACTGGGGCTGGCTACTCACCAGAGACGGCGTCATGTCCTCCCCTCATCTTCCCCTGAAGTCTGCAGTAGTGTGAGCAGCTGCTGGCTAATGCAGTGAGCATGTCCACAGCTAACAGGCCCAGTGAGCACACATGCTTTGTGTTGCTATGGCAGCCTGTGGGTACTCGGCGTAGTCGAGGCGTTGCCTCTGGTTGCTCTTTATCTGCTGTCTACAGAAGAATCATTAATGATGTGTATTCAATGATCATTATCTTTGCCTAATTCAGATGAGGGCATGGTGATAATAAGGAAAACATGTTTTATTTTTATTATAGATTACGTATTGGCAGTCTCTTCCAAATGTGCTTAAATATACCTTTTTAAATGTTACAGTTGAAGTTTAAGTATCGTAGAAATAGAGCTGGCTGATATAGATAAATTAATATAACTTGTACAATAATCAGATGATACTAACGAATGGGCAGAAACATGCACAAGTATTAGTTCAGGTTTAATATCAAACAAATGTGAAAGGACTGTAACATTACCCATTTAAAAGCAAAAAGATCAGCCTTGTTTGAAAGGAATTTTTTGTCTTTTTTCAGCATTTTGAAATGTTTGAAATATTTAATTATAATCCAGGGGTTCTAAACCAAGCCTGTCACGTGTGGCCCATTCACTAAATCTATTGTATTATAGCAATGGTTTTCCAGCTTCTCATACAAAATACATACAAAATACCACCTAAATAGTTTACCTTCAGAGTTCCACCAGATCTAAACCTGGTCTAAAACAGCATTATTCTAGGTCTTAACTGGCTCAAAAGCAGGTGCCAAAGTAGGACTACTTAATTACCATAGCTTAAGCAATGATTAACCCAACGGAGAACAATAGTGTTGATTATATTGACTCTAAATGCAGGAGCGGACCATTTGAGAACTGTCAGCATTATTTTGTGCTGCTGCTCAGAGTCGAAGCCCCGGCTCATTTGTTAGGAATCGGTTAAACAATAAACAATATACCTAATATTCTAATTCTGCATACTTTCAAATTAAACATCATTCACGTTCATCAATAATTTTTTTCATTTGTATTTTTGATCAGCCCTTCCACTTTGCCTACATCCACTATTGAAATGTGGGAATCAGCTGAAATTTAAATTTATTATTATTATTATTATTATTTTATATATAGATAAAACCTTTTTTTAAATTGCCATAGTGTATACTCCCTTGTGCCGCCCACTCGAGTTGCATACATTCATTTAATCATTGTTTGTGGAGTTACGTGCAGAGGCCGTGTCAGTTACATGACTAAACGTAACGCACAGTCCTACCTCAGGGTCCGCCTTTAAACGTCGCGCTCCCGCTTTCACTTTGACAGTCAGGACGTTAGCAGCAGCACAGAGGAAGTGTTGCACGTTGCACTCATGCTGGACACACACTCTATAAACTTTTTAAGCTGAAGAAAGGACTAAAGGAGGTACTACTATTTTTACTTGTTATTTAAAATGTGCTACTTAATGGTGCCACTTAATCTTTTCTGCTTTGATGAAACTTTTTGTAGTAGAGAACTTTTTTTTAATCAATTCCTTTTTGGAAGACTACTTACAAATGAAATGGAAACTTGCGTTTAAAGGCTGCTTATCTCAAATTATTTAATATAACTAAGAATGAATGGTTCAAGAGTAAGTAAAGCGAACAGGACATGATTGCCTGTTTGACAATTTCACTTTCTACACATGGCATAAAAGAGCTTGCACTTGCGCCTTTCCTATGCATTGATTTCAGCTCAAATACCCTGCTTTTTGTGGCAGGTCTTAACAATAATGTTTTTCCCTTTATTCGTCCAAACACTATGCCATTTACGGTACTACTTCTACTCTTACTTTTGAACCAACCCTCAACAACTCCAGATTAGTCATGCTGTTTATGGGCGGGTTGGTCTTAACGGCTAACAGCCTGTGTCCTAGTGCTGTTGAAAGCAGACATACTGGTTCCACGTGAATATACCTGATGGTGCACTTATTCTGTGCCTTTTTAGCGAGGGTTTCAGGTCCCTCTGTTATGTGAATGTTTTGTATTTAGAGGTGGACATTATATGGAAATGAGATAATAAGTGTATAATCTTTGCACTTTTGTGATGAATTTTGCAGACATTTCAAATGTGTTCGATCTATAAACCTCAACTATTCCAATTAAAGTTTTAACGGATTTCTGCGTATTTGACATAATAGCATTAACTTCAATATCACCCACTTCTATTTGTATTACATTTTGTTGTACTCTTGTCTAATGTATTATTTCTGTTTTAATGTACAACAGACCAGAATCGGTGGAGGCCAGTCCTGTAGTGGTGGAGAAGTCCAGCTACCCCCACCAGATATACAGCAGTAGTTCTCATCATTCCCACAGTTATATTGGTCTGCCTTATGCTGTAAGTACAGTACACAACTCAATTGAAAATATACCTACCTTTTTTTAAAAGTAATTTTTTGCTGCACCTAAACTGTGTGTTTAGACTCATTGATCATGAAGTTAATCATTTATTCCCACCAGGACCATAACTATGGAGCAAGGCCCCCACCCACACCACCAGCTTCGCCTCCGCCCTCGATGCTGATTCAACAGGGAGATGGACGGTTGTTTATGCCTGGTGGGCAAGATGAGGCGTCCAGGGGCACAACGTTAAGCACCTCAGAAGATGGCAGCTACGGGGCCGACATTACCCGCTGCATCTGTGGCTTCACCCATGATGATGGCTACATGATCTGCTGTGATAAATGCAGGTAAGGAATCAAATGCATACACTATTTGTTAACTAAGTTTCTAGAGCTAAAATGTGTTGTTTTTCCAGTGCGTGGCAGCACATTGACTGCATGGGTATCGATAGACAGAACATTCCTGAGACTTACCTGTGTGAACGTTGCCAACCACGAATCCTGGACAGAGAGCGGGCCATTTTGCTGCAGACTAGGAAACGGGAGTGTTTGTCAGGTGAGCAGTGTTTTATCATACTTAACATTTGGGCACCAGTTGCTTAGATGGAAGAACACCACCGGTTCATACTGTTGTTAAGTCCTAAAGACCCATCTTACCTGTCTAAATGTATTATGTGAGGGATTGGTTATAGACTTACACCAACTGAATTATTTATTAATTATTTTGAACATTGATGTGTCAGGGACACTGCCAATTCCAGATTGTTGTGCTGTGGCAAATTAAAATATTTTGTTAACAAAAAATATCTAAAATGATTGTGAACGCACAGAATTCACACACAAAAATTCAACCCCACGAGATAGTCAAGTGTTGTTGTTTTTTACACACAAGGTGAAGTGGTAAATCTCCTTTTTTAAGCAGAAGCTTGTTTTAATACATTTCTCAACAACATGCTCCCCCATCAGGCCAGTTCACAAACAGCACTGTTTTCCATAACCTGGAATACACTGCCGCCAGCTGGACAACTATAAGAATACAACAATCCTTTATTCACTAAAATCTCTTAAGCGTATGTTTACATTTGCCATTTCAGATGGGGACACTAGTGCTACAGAAAGTGGAGATGAGGTTCCCCTAGAGCTCTACTCTACGTTTCAACATATACCTACTATCAGCACCCTGACCACAGGACGCCTTGGTAACAAACCGATCGATAAAAAACGGAAAAAGAGTGGTGATAGAGACAGCCCAGCGTCATCTGTCCGAGCAAAAAAGGTCAGAAAATGTTTATGGTTATTACTTCCTTAGCTCATTACCAGGGTGTATGAAATTTAATCTGATTCTTTTATGTTTTTTTTTTAATCTGACAGGCCTTTAGGGAAGGATCCAGAAAATCCTCCAGAGTAAAGGTAAACTCATTTGGAACAGATTTCCTTTATTTCATGTCCATAAATTTCATTAAACTAAAGGGATTATTACGTGTTTAGGGTGCTGCTCCGGAGCAGGACCCAGCAGATCATCCATCCCTCTGGGAAAACAAAATCAAGATTTGGATGGATCGTTATGAAGAAGCCAGCAGCAATCAATATAGTGAAGATGTTCAGGTCTTGTTACGTGTAAAAGAGCAAGGTGACGGAAAGAGCCTTGCCTACAACACACACCCAGCCACTTTCAAGCCCCCTGTGGAGGTAAGTCCCCCGTTATATACTGCACATGCTGCTTATCAGCCCCAACTACCCGTATGTTTTCAGGTTGAACTGCTCTTTTTTTCTTAACAGAGTCATATTCAAAAGAATAAGAAAATCTTGAAAGCAGTGCGGGACCTTACACCAGACTCCCTCATCATCGAGTACAGGGGCAAATTTATGCTTAGGCAGCAGTTTGAAGCTAATGGATACTTTTTTAAGAGGTAGGTTTTTTGTCTTCCTGTAAATCAAGTCTAACTGTCTAACTGTCCCTTTTTAATAAAATGATTTATTTTATTACAGGCCATACCCATTTGTATTATTTTATTCTAAGTTTGATGGTCTGGAGATGTGTGTTGATGCTCGTAGTTTTGGTAATGAGGCACGCTTCATCCGGCGCTCCTGCACCCCCAATGCTGAGGTACGTCTGCATCTACAAGATCCATTTTGAACTTTTTTTTGGAGTTTCTTGAGTTGACTTTATTTTTATTAATTACAATTTTGTATACATTTTATTAGGTGCGCCATGTCATTGAGGATGGTATGCTACACTTGTACATCTACTCTGTGCGACATATTACCAAAGGCACGGAGATCACTATAGGCTTTGATTTTGATTTCGTCAACTGGTACGTAGAGTTTGCAATTTTCCCTGTTCTATGTCCCAAGTTTCGGCTCTAATCTGGCTTTGTTTGTGTGTAGTAAGTACAAAGTGGACTGTGCCTGTCTGAAGGGGAACCCTGAGTGTCCTGTGCTGAAGCATAACCTGGAGCCCACAGAAAACCTGAGCTTAATCGGTCGGAGGCGTGGCAGTCGAAAAGACAGAGACTCCAGAGATGACCTTGGTCAGAACCAAAATGTGTCCCTTGACGGTGAAACCAAGGGGAAAAGTGTGGGCGATAACAAGCAGAGGAAGCTGTCACCACTCCGCCTTTCCATCTCAAACAACCAGGTAAGATCAACAGTCAACAAAAGCATTTAGTTTTACATGCATGTCATAGCTTTTGCCATGAACTGTTTTCATTTACACATTCTGCACATATTTGTCCATAAAGACTTTGCCATAAATTAATCCTTTCCATAGACAAATAAATTATTCAATACAATGCTTTCTTGTCCACCATCAATTCTATCATGAAGTAAATTGTTATTTGATTAAAAATCAGGATTACTGGTGTGTTTTCAAAGTATGCAACAAAATGATTCAATATCCTGAACATTCACTGTAGCTCCCTCCACTGTCCTTAACTGGGGCTGCAACTAACCATTATTGTAGTAACTGATATCAGCGATTTTTTTTTATTTTTTTTTTTTATTATTATTATATTTTTTTTTTGATTAGTCAAATAATTATTTGATTTTATCTTCTGTACATTTAGATTTTCAAATACATTTTTAACCAAATAAAGGGTGAAATATGGTGACTGAAGGCTGTTTAGTCTATATAGTCTAGATCATGATTATACAAATATGATTGATTACAATGATTTACTTGACTAGTCATAAAGACAGTTGCAGCCCAAACCTAACCTGTCTCCGTCTGTAACCAGACTGAAAACTCAGCCATGATAAAACGCCATACCCTCCTCTTACAGGATCCTGAGTTATATGAGGATCTAGAAGACAAAACCTCCGTTAGCAATGAAGTAGAGATGGAGTCAGAAGAGCAGATTGCAGAGAGGAAGAGGAAGATGGTAAGTTTATTGTGTTAGGACCTATGGCTTGTTGCCTGAAAACATGCAGCAAAAAGGGGCAATGTGTTAAACCCAGCTGTCCCCTGTTTCTCTGGGTCAAGGCTCAGATGTTTGTCTGCTCGAAGGGCTTTGGCTTGGCAGTATCAGCTGTCCTCTTTCAACTTCAAACTATTGCCATATTCATTACTTTGCTTTCACTTTTTCTATTCTTTTTGCTCTTAAACAATTATAATTTTGAGCTTCAGCTTTACATATTGTAACTTTTTCAAGTGCGTGTCCTCAATGTGTCTTCCCTTTTATGTCATCTTAAAGAAATCATAACCATACATGAGCCTGTTTACAGCTGTGATATTGGATCTGTTTTTTAGTTGTCACTGAAAATTATCCCCTTTTTTATTTTTTGATTATTATAGATTCCTTATTTTTTCAACCAACAATTGCCTTTTGGTCAGGCATTTTCTGTCTCCTAGATTTGGGTTGATCATGAGCACAACTCCCACATAAGTGATGTGAGATGCAAAACGTTTACTCATTACTGGCTCAGTTTTTCTAATTCTTCAGATGAACCTAGAGGAGAAAAATAAAACACAACTTTGTCTCCAGGATTAGGTTCTTTGTAGATTAATGGCATTGGTTATTCCTCCCTATTCATACTCCTCGGGCAACTAGTTAAAGATTCTTAACTCAACATTACAGTATTATTTAAGCTTGGAGGCTGTTGAAACTGACTATTGTACTCAGGGTTCATCCCCCTTGGGTCTCATGGTCATGTGATTTTCTTTAAAAACAGGCCACCTTCAGTGTCATTTTTTGTCATTATGCATGTTATGTTTTTGCACACGTTCTTTGCAGACTCGTGAGGAGAGAAAGATGGAGGCTATTCTGCAAGCGTTTGCCCGAATGGAGAAGAGGGAAAAACGGCGAGAGCAAGCGCTGGAGAGAATTGGTACTGTCAAGCCTGATCTTCCCTGTCACATCAAAGAGGAGCCCCCGGCGACTCCAGAAATGGCAGATTCTCCAGCAGTGGCACAAGTGGTTAGGAGACATTCATATGCTGCATAATCAATAACTCTATCTTTGCAAGGATTTGGACCATAAGATTGTATTTTTAAACTAATTGCTCTCTTGTAGCCACTGCTTGAGGTGAAAGAAGAACCTGGATTGAAGCCAGCTAAAGTAAAAGCCTCAAAAAACCGGAAGAGCTTTTCGAGGAATCGCACACACATCGGTCAACAGCGGAGACGGGCTCGCACCATCAGCACCTGCTCTGACTTGCCTCCTGGCTCTCCAGCTGAGTCTATAGAGCCTCTGATTAATGACACCCTCGAAGGAGAGATGCCCTGTGCCCCAGAGCCAGAGGCCCTGTCTATTCCAGCCCCAGATGCCAGTCCTCCTCAAGGCAACTCCCCTACTCCTGAGAGATGTCGCTCTGGGAGCAGGAGCTTCAAGACAAAAAAGGTACAAAGCAAACATATTTCAATTTGCCAGACAGTGAAAAGGTTTCTTAGCAAATGTAAATCTGTATGCTTTCCTTTTTCCACAGCACTTTGTGAGTGAGTGGGTGGGAGAAAGGCAGCAGGTCAGAGCAGGAGTTCAAACACCAGAGCCTGCGCCCCCAAAACCTCTGAGAATAAGCAGTGACCCAGAAGTATTAGCCACGCAACTGAATGCGTTGCCAGGCATGGCCTGCTCCCCACAGGTCTACAGCACCCCTAAACACTATGTGCGCTTCTCTTCTCCATTCCTGGCCAATCGTAGTCCCACCACTCCAGGTGTCCCCACTGGAAGGCGGCGCTCAAGAGAGATGCCAGAAACACCGCCAACCACTGGATCTTGTAAAAAGGTACTATGACACTGTACTTAATTTGAAGAGAATAATATTTAAAAAGTGACATTTTTGTAACTTTTTCGCATTTGTTCTTGTAGCGATGGTTGAAGCAAGCTTTAGAGGAGGAGTACTCCCCGACTCCTGTAAGAAGACCCAGCCTTGTCATGCCCAGTGAAGGGCCTCTCAGTCCCTCAATCAACGGAGACTGTGACAGCCCCCTACCATACAATGGCACGTGCTCACTTTCAGGTAGTTGTTTATACATTTGAATTTGCACTCGGGTATTGACATACACTTTTGAAAAACTAAGCAATTTAAATGCTCTCCTTCCACAGAGTTGCCCACTCCTTTAAAAAAGCGGCGGTTAAATCCATTAGATGCCTGTTTGTCTGAGAGCTCAACACCCTATGGCTCCCCATGTGCCACGCCCACTCGGATAGACCAATCAGAAGCCCCAACGACACCTGTTCTCATGGCAACCCCACCACGCACTAAAGCTGAGGACCACAGTACAGAACCTCTCCCCACCACCCCAATACCGCCGACAGCTGAACCCCCAGAGGTACGTTCTGAATCATGTTGGGCTTTATATGCTGAAAAACCTGTGCTAATGACCCTCCTTGTTTACAGAGTGAGTCCTCTGTTGAAAGCTCTCCAGAAATCAGTAGGAAATCCAGCATTCAAGAGGTAAAATCCAAAATGCATAAAATACTTATGACGGCTCATTTTTGTTTGTACAGTGTCATTGTTCTGTTGTCTGGTCTGTGCATTAGATACTAAAGCAAGCCTTATTTTAATTTCAGCCGGATCGACCACCTTCGTTGACATCCTCTCCGTGCATCAGGGCTTCTTCAGACAGTCTACCAGAAGAGACCAAGGTCTCAGCTCCTGAGAGCCCACAGCCTCCAGCAGCTGAGTCTGTGGATTGTGCAGAAGGAGTTGACAGTGGGGTTTCAGAAGCAGGCTCTGAAGCGCCTGTAACTGCTGAACCATGTGCTGCTACATTTCCTGGGTGGATCAAAAGTCCAGAAAGGTGCCCTAGTGGAGCAGCTGGCCTGAACTTCTCTCCAATAAACTCAAATTTACGGGACCTCACCCCCTCTCACACTCTGGAGCCTCTAGTAGCTCCCTTCCGGACAGAGACTAGCCCCTCGGTTGCTGCAGGGTCACTGGTTGTCCCTCCAAATGTCTTCAGTGAAGGCCAGGGAGTGCTCTTTTACCCTTGCTCTGAGGATGCATCCTCTCAGAGCTTTTCTCGTTCACTCAGTGGTGATAGTACTGGTGATGGTGGATCAGCACAAAATCCCCCTCAAAAGAAAAAGGCAAGCTTTAAATGAAAGCAAAGTGAAAACAGAAGCTGGGTCTTGGGTTTCTCAATAATATGTTCTGTCTCTTCTAGGTTTCCCTGCTGGAATACAGAAAGCGACAGCGCGAAGCTCGTCGAAGTGGCTCTAAGGCAGAGTGTTGTTCACCAATTTCCACAGTGGCACCTCTGACCATCGACGCCTTTCCTGTAGCCATGGAGATGACCAGTGAGCCCCCTCCACCGCCGCCCCCACCTGCACCCCCCTGTACAAATACTGTCACTGTAAAAGAGCCCCCGACACCCGAGGACCCAGAAACACAAGGAGAGGAAGGAGAAGCGCAATGGTAAATGCAGTTGTATTGGTTAACCCAGACGTATTTCATGTTTAAAGAGTTTTTAAGTAACTTTTTACTTTTATTTTATTTCTGAAGGACCTCATCAACGTCAGTGGAACAAGCTCGTGAACGTGGTTATCACAGAGCTCTTCTACTCAGCAAAGACAAAGACACAGGTGTTTAAAAAGGACATGCTTAACAAAATCAGTATTAATGTTGAGTGCTATATATACTTAACACATTTGTCTTCCTAAAGATGGTGAAAATGAAGGCGGTGAGACACCTGTCGCCAGCGATTGCCCCTCTCCAGCTCTGCAGAAGACCCCGACTCATGCGGTGAGTACCTCTCTTAACGCGGCATAACTGTGCTCATCTCAACAACTGAGTGTGACCCGCTGTTTTCTGTTTCCAGCCCTGTTCCCCCGGGCAACAGAGTCGCCCCATGAAGGAAGATGACGGTGACAGTCAACCCAGGACACCAAATGCAGCAGGCCAACCACTGAATAAGCCTGTGGCCTCAAAACCTGCCCCTCTTACGCCAACAAAGATACATGGCTCATCCCTGCCCTCTTCACCAGTCCATTACCCTGGACCCGCTCTTCTCCACTCCCCAAAACCCCAATCACAGACTGCACCGTTTCGCAGCCAAAGGGCGTTGTTTTCGGCCCAGCCTCAAAACCAGACTTTTACTAACGCTCAGAGCACACTGCCGCCTCCACCGCCTCCACCGCCTGCTCCACCCACCTCCACATCTTACTTCCCCAGCCAGAGCACCTCTTCTGTTGGACCCTTCCCTGCATTTAAGCCCACAGTCGCATCCCCTTTCCCCCCTGTTCAGACACTGCTGCAGCCGCTGCCCCACAACGTGCACTATCAGGGCTCGGCTGCCCCTCCGCCTCCCCCTCCTCCACCCCCACCACCCATTTCCGGGCCCGGTCTGTTGCACGTCAACATGCAGCAGCACCAGCTGATGCTGAGCAGCGCTCCTCCTCCTCCGCCTCCTCCACAGGGACAGAAAGCCCCGCAGCAGGCTCCTCCTGTGGCCGGCGGCCTGCTGTCTTTGACCCCACCCCCACCGCCTCCCCCTCCGCCCCCCACCAGCACCATACAGAACCACCATTTTCAGAGTTTGGGGGGTTTTCAGGCCATGCCTCCAACCACGTACCCCCCTCCCATGCAGCAAAGCGGCCTTCCCCCGCCGCCGCCGCCGCCGCCGCCTCCTCAGCAGACTCAGCAGGGCCAGGCTCCGACCACAGCCGCGCCTCGTGGACCCCCCTCAACAGCAGCGCCCCCCTTCCACAGTTCGGGTTACCTGAGCACCGGATGGCACTGACCACTGCTGTGGACCCGAGCCCCTGAGAACTCAACTTGAGAGGGGAGTGTACACACTTTCTGTGTACCTGAACACACGGCCAGTTCAAATACAGATGACTGTGGAAGAAAAGGGTACTTTTTTACAAAATGTATGTGGACAGAAAATCTTAAAAAAACTGTAACGCAATCTTCAACACAGACTGTATTGAAATGATGATGAACAACCCCGGTGCTCTTAGCCCCCGCTCTGGCCTCATTTTGTTTTATACAGTTTTCCAGTTATGGAACGATGAGCTCTTGTTGTCTTGTTCTGACCCCATTGTAAGGCCTGCACTTTGTTTATCTATGGACATTCCAGCCTAAAACCCTCTCCTGTCCCTCTTGTTATTCCTTTGCCTTCCTTATATTTCTTGTCTGTCGTCAACTTCACACCATTTATTTGATTAATCTAGTGGTTCATTATAGCAAAGAGAAAGCTTTTTGTATAGAGAAAAACACAATTATTTTTTTTATTCCTGTCTAACAGATATCTGTTCACCGCTGCAGATTCAGAAAAGACCCATTTTGGGAGCCTGCCTCACCGCCCCTGGAGGCTGCACTTGTGTGTTTGTATTTGTGTGTACAGATTTGTGCACTGTATGTGTGTGTGTGTGAGACTCGCTGCCCAGTGTCGCATTGAGACGAGGAAAGTGTGTATGAAATAAGTGCTAGTGGTCTTCTGAGGTGGGCAGAGTGGACTTGCCACAGGTAGGAAGTTAGCGGTTTATTTTTGAATATCAATGGTTATTTGTAGAAAGTGTAATTTAATGTATAGGTGGTTACTCCAGCTTTCACCAGGAACAGATTGTAAATATTTGCTTCTTTTCTTTTCTATGCTTGTACAATTGGCCTCCATCCCATTTTGAAATATGGTTGTAAATATAACGCTCTCTTGGCAAAGCTGAATGTTTATGTGACTGTAGCATTATTTTTTATTTTTCCTCGCTTCAGACTCTTCAACTTTGTCCTTTTTTTTTATTATTTGGGTGTGTGAGTGTATGTTTGTGCGGAGGGGACAGAATCACAGACGCTGCACTGGTTGGTTATTTTCATGGTTCATTATAATAAATCACTGTAATGACTTTTATACCACCTGTCGTGACATGTGTCTCTGGGAACTCTTTGTCGTGTGCCGCCTCCATTTACCTCAGTGTTGGTACTAAATTAGAGTTTGTGATGACTGCTCTGCTGGTCAAATGGTCTCCAGGCTTTGACCTCGAGGGTTACATACCGCTCTTTCAGTCTCTCGTCGCACTTGGAGGCAAGACACAAGCTGCATTTCCCATCTTTCTTTTAGCTTCTAGCCATCTTTCGTGGCTAGAAGCTAAAATAAAGATCGGGAAATGCAGCTGCTAATCTGCCTCTGTGGCCTTTTCAACAACCAATCACTCGCATACGTTGGGTTTCCATACATTTAGGGATATTATGTTCTGGATACTGATACAAATTTTAACCATAATTACTACATGCCTAGCCTTAACCCGAAATAAATCAATCAATCAAAATCAACAATGTCAATGTCTAGCATTGAAGAACTTCACCTGATTTCTGTCCTCATAAAGGAAGCAAATGGGTAAACTGATTTAAGTTCTCATTAGGCCGGTCATGATATAACTATGTTGTCTTATAGTTTCATACATGATAGAACATTGTTAATGCTCAATATTTACAGTATCACATACATTTCCTTTGGATTTGTGGGGAACTTTTTACATCTTGTTTAGTAGTAGGATACGATTTGAGCTGTAGAAAGTCACAAGGTAATTCATCCACACCAACTGAAGTGTTTCATTGTTCTATTTATTTACTTATTGCCGCTTGTGTTTTCTTAACATTGCAGTTCTTGGAAAAGGATATTGTGTAATCATCCTACTTTATTGTTGATGTGTCAGTGGCATAAAGTAGTTCCATTACACTATATTTTCTGTAGCAATATTATATCTCCACACCACATCTGGGGCAGAGTGAATACAGTATTTTGCCTTGGAACAATCAACATTCCCTGGTTTAGAGCTGCACTTGAACCGCAAACCTTGAAGTCTGTGAAGGAAGACTGCTCCCCTCGTGGAGATGGCAAAGGCAAACTCTTCAGACTTCTCCGTGCCGAGTACCTTCTTGACTCCCAACAGTTCTGGCCTCTGTTGCATCGATGTCCAGCCTTTTTCGTGTGCGTCTCGGAGCTGCGTGGCCTGCACTTGTTTGGAGCAGATGGGCCCTCAGCTCTGAGCAGTGGAGCCAGCTGCCTCGGAGCCTTCGCGGACAGCTTTGGTGAGTCCACCGGGCCCTGCTCCATCTTTCTAATGAGTTCAAGCCTCACTTACCCTACAGCACTGTTCACTGCGACAACTGTATCATGCATATTTGTGTCACATTAAGCACAAATCACAGTATCAAGGCTGAAATGTTTTCCAATACACAGCATTATCTGAGTCTATTCTAGATTTCCAGGTGATTATTAAACACAGAGACATAGTTAAATATTTAAACTTTTTTTTAATTGTCACATAATGTATATAAATCTGTTACGTCATTTTTTAAATCTGTTAGTAGCACTGTGTCATTTCACACGAGACAAAAGTGGGGCATTTGGTCACTGCATGGTGTTGTTAGGAGTAGAAATACATCTGAGGTATGTACAAAAAGCCCTATATTTTATCTTTTTTTTTTTTCACCGCTTCAGTAAATTAACCCAAAGAAACGGCATATAAAAGGATGGAGGCACTTTCACAAAGAGAAGTGACACTAAAGCCTAAAATGTTGAATACAATTGACTCTTTTCTTTTGTTAATTAATGTAAAGAATGAGATGAGTAAATAATCATGTTAGACTTTCCCATTTAACTGCTTGTCTTTTAGTCTGATGCGCATCATAACATATGCAAAACACTGTATGGCACACTACACTTGATATGAACAATTAGCTTGACTTATTCAAAGTGTACATTTCCATTCAAGACAAAGTGCAAAAACAAAAATACAACAATATATGATCTACAGAATAAATACTTTAAGCATTAAAATGTTTTTCTTGTCATTTCCACCACATCAAACATGTATTTACTAAATGAAGACGACTTCACTCTCGTCTCTCAAGAGCTTCACATCAGCCCCTACACCCCTGATTCTGATTCTGAGACACCCCAAAGCTTGTCTTGCTAGTGAACAAAAGGTCAAATCCAAACATGGTTTAAGCTGTGACCCCAAGTCGAGCTGGTGTCCTTCTTTGTGACAAAGTCTGTTTTGATGTGATTCGATTTGAGCGGCTGCTGCTCTTGTGTGGTTTCCAATTCAGCAAGTGTCCTGGAGCAACGAAACCATTTCCTCTCCATCCATTTGTCACCTCAACTCGTTAAAGGGGATGATGGACCAAGTCTGTTTTGATGAACCCACAAGTCCACTGTGTTGAACAAGTAGCCTATTTTACAAAAGGTAATTTCAGTCACCTTAACATCTCTTTAATGATCTTGTCTTCTTGGTGGTGCTTCAAGCTGCATTAGGAGAGCATCAAGTGGCATGTCCTGAAAGGTAAAGACCAATGAAAGTGCATTTCTCTCACAAATAATGAATCAAAAGTAGTCTCTGAGCCGTTGAGATGTTACAACTCCTGCTATACATAATGTAGCCCTTACATAACAGATCCTAAAATAAACACGATAAATATTCAGTGGATGTGATGCACTACTAGAGCTTCAAATTGCCTCCTCATCTTCCAATCGGCTTAATTAAACAATTGCGTTTTACTCATTTGAATAATACAAAATAAAGGACAATGTGCAATTTCAACACAAAATATTAGTAAATTATTCAGTAGGTGAGTCATTACAAGTATTTTTTGTATATATTTTAATATAGCCAGTGAAATTGTAATTTATATAATTTGCATGAAATCTAAGCCTAAAAAGGGACTTAAAATGTATTATTAAGCAGGGTTAGACAAATTTACCAGCAGTGTCCAGTGCCAGCCCACTTTATATGGCATTATTCCCAGCCTCTGTGGAAAGAGGAAAAACACGGGTTTATTGACACTTAACCTTGCAGTATTCTGTTTTACCAGCAGGTGGCAGCATTAGCTCACCATGGTACGATTACCCAGGTAACACCACATCCCTCTTAAGCTGGTGGACAGGTGTCACTATCCTCCTTGATAAGAGATGCTTTCTGATAAAGTTACCACGTCACCTTGTGTTCAGCGGCTCATTATCCTTAAGCCTTCGATGCCTCATAACAGCTTCTCCTTGTGTCCTGCCAGATACTGTGATTCATTTCCACAGGCTGGCAGCAAGCTGTGTAAACAACTATTAGTAATTCATGTCTGTCCGCGTACCCAGGCCTCACTTAACCCTTAATATCGGTGCATTATTACATGTAACCTCTCATCTCACTGCAACTCATTGGTTTTCATCAGATTTGGCTTTGTGTCATCTCTATTCATATCGCTGCTGCCTTTCCCGTCCTTCCATCAAATTCTAAAGGCCGTTTGTCATTTTTTTTCAAATCATAAAACTAACCCGGACAATGAATGGAGACAAGCAAGTAATGCATGCAAATGAACTTGCCTGTGAATGGGAAATCTGCAGAATACAATGGGAATTATGCATGTCTTGATGCAAAACATGTAGGGCTTTAATTCTCTGTTACAATGGGTGGCTACAGAGGCAAACGCTGATGTATTTTGATCTTCCCGTCCTGATTAAAATTTAGAGCTCAAGTGGGAAGTCAACCAACCAGGAATAATTCTGCAGAGCATCGAAAGTAGTTTTGCAGTTCTTTCTTTGCTGACTATTTCTCTGTGTTCTTATATAGATGTTTTACACAATCAATCACAAATAGCATTCAAGTATTAAAGTAGTAGTAAGTAACTTCTCTACTTAAATAATAACTGTTAGGCTGTGACATCAAACTGTTCTCTCCCTTTTGTGTGTGCATTAGACAGTAAAACCAGTTGCGTTATCATTGTAAAGTCTCATATCGCAGCACCTACTCATCTTCTGAATGCCATGTGATAAACCCAGACAAATCACTATTTAAACCCTACGTGGAGATGTTGTGTTGACCCGTTGAGATGAGAAATGCGCCATCAATCACTTTCTTCAGTGGCGGCACAACTGAATATATTACTGTTTGAAGGATGGAGAATGCAGAAACCCCTAGTGATATTTCACATTTACACATTACACAAGATCCGAGTCTAAACATGTTTCTCTTACTGTCTCCCAGCAGCTCCTCGGACATCAGGCTGTCTTGACGGTTCCCCAGCACGAAGGCGAGGAAGGAGAGGATGAGCGCGTCCATGATGCCCATGATGGCCAGGATGTAGGCCCAGCGCACGGAGCAGGCCCCTAGCGTGTACTTGTCCGTCTGCTCGCCGCACATGCGCTTCACCTCGTCGCTGTCCCAGCCGTCCGGGTAGATCATGCAGCCCAGGATCAGACACGTACCTGCACACAAGCACGGAGGTGGGTCTTACAGCACGTTACTCACTCTAAGGATTACCGTATTTTCCGGAGTATAAGTCGCACCAGCCAAAAAATGCATGATAGAGAAGAAAATAAAACATATTTGCACTGGAGTATGAAATGCGGTTGCAAGTGTGAAAATAAGAAGTAACGTGCAAGTTGCTCCGGAGTACAAGTATAAGTATATAAGTATAAGTTTAAATATAAATATAAGTATAAGTCGCACCCCGGCCCAAACTATGAAAAAAGGTGCAACTTATAGTCCAAAAAATACAGTAATAAATGTTGTAAATGAAACGCACTGGACGGAAGCAAAGCAATCAGGGCAGGACGGCATGTAGTCGAGCCGCGTTGGGGTGATCAGAAATAAACTCGACTAACTGCCAATCAAAGTGCATCTTCATCTTCATCTCTACAAGAATCCTACCGGTTCAATAAGCAGCTGTTTTTGTCCATTTTGATCCATGTTTCTTTACCAAAATAAGTCCTAAATGCTTCTGATTTCACATTTGTGTTGCTTAAATCTTAGTTATACAACAAACGGCAAATTAAATGGGCATTTCAGCCTCATTCACTTCCCCGTCAACACAAAAAACCCTGCTGCGTTCTGTACAACTTTCACAATGAGAACACAAAGAAATAGTAGGACGCTTTCTTCCGTACCCTCATACACAAGGACAGATCTATACACAGTACATCCCCCCCTGAAGTGCCTCAGAACGTTCACAATGACACAGCAGGAAACAATGAATAGAGACAAACAACAATTTGGGGAGAAGTTACCACAACAGAGACGCTTGAAAATGAGCGGGAGAGAAAGGAGAAGTCAATAGTCCTTAACGTGAGCCAAAGAGGGCAGCGGTGTTGGACGGAGAGGCTTATCACAGAGAAAAGGCTGACGGAGCAGAGGGGCAAAGCCAGTGAAGCGGCATAGAGAGCCACAATAAGAACCCGCCGCCGTAAAGATCCCGATAAATCAAGGAGAAGGCAGCGAGGCGGGCCCAAATGCAAACAGCCAAGATCAAACTATATGTGTACAATTTACAACTGAAGATCTCCCCCAAGGCAACGTTCATTCATGCCCTATAAACAAGAGGGAAGTACCTAAAATCTGTACTAAAGCAGCAATACTGTTGAAGTGAATGTGGACGTGAGGTAGCTTTAGAGATATGTCGGTGTAATCCCTCATTCGTCCAGGCGTGTTCCATAGTAGAAAAAGCTTCAGTTGTAGTCATCTGGACTCAGCAAACTGAGTCCAGATGACTACAACTGAAGCTTTTTCTACTATGTAGCTTTAGAGAAACTACTAGTATTGTGCTTTGGAAATGACCATTATCTATTATCTTTTGTATTTGTTTAATTGAAATGAGTAAGTATCAAGCTTCGTCCTTTCTACTGAAATCAAGTGTGAAATGTTTGTAACTAAAGAATATAAAGTCTAAAGAATTCCGCAGACACTCAATGCCCAAATTCATTTTAAATGGGGAAAATTGACAATTCTGTTACACAATTCTGTTCTGTACAAGTTGTTCAAATGTCAAAAGTAATAGCACACGTACTACTGTGAAAGCGATCGTAATGAGGTATAACATGTTGAAGCGTTAAGGAGTTGAAACTGGCTAAATGGAAAATCATGGAAAATATAATTATCAAAAATACGTGAAATACAAGAACATATAGTGCCTGCGTGACATCACGCAGACACTCAAATATAATACAAATATATATATTTTGACAATGAAAAAGATTTATATATGTATATATGTATACCGTATTTTCCGGACTATAAATCGCACCTTTTGTCATAGTTTTGGCCGGCATGCTTATACTTATATACTTATACTCCGTTTTTTTTGTTCCCTATTATGCATTTTTTGGCTGGTGCGACTTATACTCCGGTGCGCCTTATAGTCCAGAAAATACGGTATGTATATGTATACATTTCTATGTTTGTACCAGGGTTGTTCTATGCTGTTCACAATGCTCCTGTATTTATAACGACACGAGTCTCAACGGCACATTTCCCACTGAGCTGAAGTTGAAGAGATGGAGGTGGTGATCAAAGAGGCTGAGTTTGTTTCTCCATTCTCATGTGAATACATCAAAATACTTCTTGGTTTTGCGAGATATTTGCAGGAAGCTGTTTTGAGTCTGACACAAAAAAGCAGTGTCTATAAGTAAAAGTGTTGCCTTTGATAGGAAACGTTAATCTCCCCTCTTTACACAAGATGCACCCATCATTAATTTAGCTTCAGACCGAGCATAAAACTGAAAAAGCCCCCGCGGTCTCCAAAACACGCACAAAAACAAAAATCAAATCTTTCAGCCAACAACATGCAATTTCTTTAGTTCAGCTGCTGTTTGCAAAGCCGGAAAATCTCAAAGACCCACCGCGGGAGGTCGAGGACAATGACTCGTCTAGAGTTTTTGTGTTTGGTGATGAAGAAATATGCAAAACGCGCTGTAAGTTCACACGATAACACAGCTGTAACACGAGGTTAGACTGTTCGCCGTACATTTCCTCTCATCCATTCAGCGCCGCATTCAACAGCCTCATTAATTATACAACATAAGATTATACGCAGCACTCTAAATCACAGCGTTTAAAGTTCAGTACATGGAGGAATAACCACACTACAAACACAACATATTAACAAAGCTGTGAAGAGGGTTTGTTTTCATATGTTTGTAATGTGAAACCTGTTTGTTGTTTTTTTATATAAAGGCCAGTCATAATTACTATCAAGACTTATCGTTCAGTTAATAATATACAGAACAATATTTTTTCTGGCACAATATTTATCATGTTTTTGCGCTAGTGGGTAAACTTTTATTATGATTATTTCTGTGTATTTATGTTACGATTTGAACTGTGTTGAGTTGAATAAGTGTTACTTCTATGACCTACAATTAGATATACTGTACAAACTATTTACATGTTTTATTAATTTGTTTTGGCTGCTCAAGTTTAATTGATATTGTAGATGTAAAAAAAAAAGAGTTCTGTAGCAATATATTGCACTTCAAAATGTGTCATCACAGGCTTAAATATACTTTATTTGAATTTGTATAATATAATATAATTTAAATTTGTAAAATATACAATACACAAATCTATAAAATAGAGACACAAACACAAAAAGATAAAGATAGAGTGTTTAGCGTTTTTCTTTGAGTGTTTATCAGGATGTTGTAACAAACAGACGCATATGAGGAGTTCATTTGCAAAAACGGATAAGTGCCATTTAAAAAAAAGGCTTGCAAATGATGTGTTTTTAAAAGCCAAATCTATGTCGGTACAATACAATTATTATTCCATCGCTTCTTGAGAACCGTTAATAATTCATGAAAAAGTTTAAAAATGGCTATATCCGTTTTTGGTAAATGAACTCCATCCTCCCAGCTTCTATCGCCCCAGACACAACCCAGATAAATGAACTATAATGTGTATAAAATGCTTCTCCATCCTCTCCTCCTCTTGGTCCACACCTCTGCCATGCTCTGTGTGTGTGACTGGTTTAATTAATCACAGAAAAGTGTGAACTCTTTTTATAAAGCTGTGAACTAAGATGAATTAACTGAAGTGTAATCCTGATCCAAACTCTAAGATTGTGATTCCCCCCACCCCCTTTTTGAAAAGCCAAATTAAAGTAGAAAAAAAATAAGTAAATTAATAGATCCATCCACCCATCCATCCATTTTCTACCGCTTGTTCCCTTTCGGGGTCGTGGGTGACTGGAACCTATCCCAGTGACTTTGGGCGGGGTGGACCCTGGACAGTGGCCAACTCGTCGCAGCAAAGATTAATTAATAAATCAATATGAGGAAATAAACTGCAATGCTTTTTTGTCAATGTCTAGTAAATAGTACTTCAGTGGAGATGGAGTTACCGAGCTCATTCAGGGACCTTTCTCAGGGACAAGGGGGAGGGACAGGTCAATAACAGAGGCTCGCTCTCTGTCGCCTCCCGCAGGACTCTACTCGGCTACATTAGTCTGACTGCTGACACTGACAGACACAGGGCTGGGTGGATGCTTTAGTACTAGTTAATATTCTCATCCATCATTCATGTCCATTATTTTCCACCTAGAGATCGCAATGGACGACCGCAAGTAAAAAGTATAGCAGTAAAATGTTCTTACCGTTGAATAATTGTGTATGTATGTATGTAAAGAGTTGGTAATTCTTTTAGTTGTTGATCCATTCGCTGCGGTCTTATTTACAGGGACACCGGAGTCTGAAATGTGTCCGAAATGCAGGTAAATGGATAATAATATGTCATACTTGCACAATATCTTACAGATCCGTACAGTCCCTATACAAATAAATACATGAATAAATAAATAGTGAAGCAAAATTTCTATTAGTCGTCATGATTATAAGGATTCAAACAGACACGAAGGCAGGGAGTGAGTTAGCAGGGTTATTTTACTCTTTTAAAATGCAGATTACGTGCAGCCGGCCACAGTGTCGTGAGGTCTAATCCCGACTCCGACCATTTACCGCACGTCTTCCCCATTTCACACTGTCCTCTCCTGTCTAATTCAATCAACAATGAATTTACAAGTGCTAGTACGTCTGTGTGTGTTATTTTTGCACATACGCTCGTGCGGTTGTAGTTTTGTGAGCTTTTGTGTCAATTCATCTACACCTGCGCTAATCCACACCCTCCCATTTCAGTCGACTAAATTATGCACAGGACATCCCAGGAGAGCTAAGAATTACAGCCCTGCACTAAAATGCTCAAACTGTCTCTAGCTGTCCACACAGTCACCCTCTTTTCAACACGTGGCAGAGTTCAGGTGCAGCACAGTGGCTCGTGCGGTGCACATAGTGGTGACAGCGATTTACCGTCGGTGAAATGAGAGTTAATTGGGGCAGAAACGAGCATATGCAGAAGGCTAGAAGAGCGACTCCCACAGTGCCAAGTATGTGAGCTGAAACCTACTCGTCTTGCGGTACAGTCATACTACAGCCCCTTCATTAACGCCTCTCTCTGACAGCAGTACGCATCAGAAACTGTGAGCAGACGGAAGACGGAAAGACAGAGCAGCACTTCAGTGTCCTTCATTACAGGAAAGTGACAACATATGATATATTTAAGGGGAGATTCTGTATTGATATCACAGATTGCAATATATCATATAATTTGGCAGCACTAGCATTTTGTTGCTTTTAGAGAAGGACAACTTTTATCTTATACAGTTGACATCATTGATATAATTAAAATAACTATATTTAAAGAAACCATTGTGCTTGTAGTGGTGGTTTAAGCGTTGCATGTGATATGTGGTACTCTGTGATACACAACTCTACAATTATAACTGTAATTAGTGAGTAATCTGGTGCGTTTACACCTCATCAAAATTGGGACAAAAGTGGGTTCAAACTAGGGCTGAACAATTAATCAAAAGATTGAGGTTCAGTCATGTCTAATTATCAATTATATGGAATCGCGAGATCTACATACAATCCTCTGTCACTAAAAGCATGTGGTTTGGAGAGGAGGTCAGACTTTGGAGAAAGAAATGTGATTCTTTTTTTGTGTTAAATGGCACAGATTAATTGTGTGAATAGTTTTTGGTCATGAAACATTACTAAAAGGTTTCAAATGTATTGTAGAAAAAGGTAGTCTTCTGCATACTGTTTTAAAGTGCAGTCCTACCTTTTCTACAACTACTATAAGCCATTTTATTCAGTTTATATATCTATTCAGTATTTCCCGGCCCTAGTTCAAACCAGGAACAAATCAAGACGACGTGAACAGGCAGCTATTGGTCATAAGAAATAAAGAGGAATGATCTTTGTTAGTTATCTAATGGGAAACACTCATTCATTTAGTCCAGGAATTATGGTTCATGTCACAAATCTACTGACACATAATAATGGAACTAAAATGTTCTGTTTTAGTTATAATAGAAAACAAAGACAAACCATTTTGTGCATACTATTTGCATAATTATATTTTATAGACTTGAATACTTTCTATTTGAATGCATTCTGTGTGCGTTTGCCTGGGAGCTGACCACTTATTATGGTGCTGAAATCTCCACTATCGCAGCCGACTACATATTTGTCACACCAATCCCTCGAGAGGTGAAAAGCACAGAGGTCACTCACTGCGGTCACTCTGTATTCATGTCCTATCTGCAACACAACATCATTTGCATACTCCTATATTCCCTTGTTTCTCCTGCAATAACTAGCCCTCGTTGTTGTGAATAATAACGGCAAAACAAGACGAGACACACGGGGCGGAAAGTGAGATGAGGGTGAGAAGCAAACTATGTGATGTCTCGCTCTGTAGTTGAAAATATCATCGGCAAAAACAGTGCGAGCTTGTCTGGACATTACACTAAGCGGTTCTCAATCTGTGGGCCTCTGCTGGTGGTACATGCGGTTTATCAGCAGTTCAATGAGACGTTGAGACTATAATAACAGAATAAAGACCACCAGTTATTTGTGTTTTTTTCTCTTGACTAGTCCTGGTTTGTATCTTGGTTAAACTTGTATTGTCTATCTGTTTTAAATTATATTCTAAATATTTTAAAATGTGGTGTTTGATTTAAAAGGCTGTGATGCTACTTCAACAAGTAATTGAGCAACTGAATCTTCTTCTACAATGAGCAAAGTGTTGTTGACTGAGGTGACCAGAAGAAGATGAATACATCATGAAGTGTTTGGTACAACAAAATGCAACGCTCACATCAACAGACAGTAAAACCTCCTTAACTAACTGTCCTTTACGTTTACTTTTCCCTGCTGCGTCATAGATGTTGTACTTTGGGGAGAAGAGAGTGCCATAAAATTGATTGAAGATCAAATTTACAATCTAATCAACTCAAGGTGCCAAGTGTGTGTCTCATCTGCTCTGCACTCCAGGCCAAACACAACTTGAAGACTTACGGTTATTAGAGCAGGAAATGCAGCTGACCTTGCTTGAAGGTCGTCCACACCTTTATTTAAACTTAATACAGTGCTCACAGCTCAGCAGTGGCTCAACCGGCTCTGCTTTGAAGACGCTGCTAAATGGACTGTGCGTGCACTTTAGCGCAAGCTCGGAGTGGTGACTGAGTGCGTGCTTCACTGTGGTAAATCTGCAAAACAGGCAATTCAGGTGTGTTCATCTTCACGTAATGAGATACATGATGGATGAAACTGTGGAGGGCAATCAAAATCCTGGCTGAGACTGAAATTGCACGAAGAATCTAATTGAAAAACAGCATCCACGCCACATTAGTAACGACGTATAAATTACAAAACGCAGATTTTCATTCATCTCCAGTTCATGTCAGAGATACAGACCAAATTATTACTTTAGTAACTGGGTCATAGCACTATTGAAAGAAAATTTAACTGATGGGGAAATATCCTGATATAACACAGACAATGACGAGCCACTCTGTTCACTCTTGTTAATTGTATTTTTATTTAGTTATTTATTTATGTTATGTGTGTGTGCATGTGGGTTGTTTCTTTCATTCATGTATTGTTTTTGTTTTTGTTTTGTTTTTTCTTGTTTTTGTTGTTATTGTTGCTGTTCCTGTTTATTGTCTTTGTTGTACAGTATATGTAAAATAAAATAAAAAAATTATAAAGCAAAAAAAAACTTTAGTAACTGGGTCACTGAAAAATATTCATACCGGCAGAGATTTACAGAGACGTTAAACCGACTGATACTCCACACGCTGCATGGACCAGTTGTACCTGTTGGCTACACATTTTGACCCGAAGTTGATGGTGGCTTTGGCAGTGATTTACAGCTTGTGTCTTTTTGTAATGAACTACTTCCCCTCATTGTAAATCTACCCGGGACTGGTCTCACAACTCAGCCTTGACACGCTGGGAAACACGCCGATTAAACAGTCGCTTCTGCAGTAACAGAATCGGTGGCTGAACGTGGCTCTGACAGACGCAGAGGTCGCAGTGGTTCACTACAAACCCCCACATGCTGCTGCATAGGTAAACCGTCCGGGCGTGTTTTATGTGGATCAAAAGCCGTTTTCTAATCTCACGCCGCACCCGCCCTCTCCGCAGCCTCAGATCTGGTGACGGCGCTCTTGAAGCCGCAGACAACTTTTGCACTTCCTCTGAATCTTTAACGCTTGTCCTTATTTTCTCTCCAAAAACCGGCACTTGCCTTTGAAGTCGGGCCGCTGGGATTTCTTCACTCCATCAGTAACTTCTAATGTGTCTCAGATCTGATGGCCCGCGCGCATATCACGCACACTTCACTCTCCTCTTTTGGCTCTTCCCTCCTCCGCCCTTTTCTCCCTTTTCTCCCTTTTCTCCCTTTTCTCCCTTTTCTCCCTTTTCTCCCTTTTCTCCCTGTGCTAATGAAGGATGATGTTAGCAGCGTCTCACTCGCAACAAGGGCCCCTGAACATCCACACAAAAAATTTGCTGTAATCAAGAAACAGCTGCGTTGACTTTATTAGACGGGACAGTTTATTAGATGGGGGCGAAGAGCGGGGCGGACATTCAGCAAATTGTCAGAAATGGGACTCAATCACACATTTAAGCCTGGCAGAGTATGGATAGCATAAAGAAGAAGATGAAGAAAAGAATGAAGTCTAAAGTCTAAGACGTACACCTACAGCAGGTGGCGGTAATGTAACACTCGGACAGCAACCACACCAAAGAAGAAGAAGAGTAGTGTTTATAACTGCTATAAATGCTAGGAACATATGAAAAGAAAAAAAACAACCTTTTTTAATTGGTTTATCACAACCATTGATTTGATTATTTTTATGTTTTATTAAAAGGCAATAAATGTGTCTTTCAATCTTAATTTATTTCTCCAAAGTCTGAACTCTGCTCTGCAAATTGATTGGCTTGGGTTGGCTGTTGTACTGGTACTCTCAATAATTAAAAAAACAAAGCTTATCATTAAAAATAAGGGTTTGGTTAATTGCACGCCCTACAGCAACCAATACAAAGTTTCAAGTCAATGAAGTCAAAAGTTCTTACATGTCCAGTAGGGACGTTACAATATTTTTGTGTTAGGATTATTGAAACTGTTGAGATTGTGACCAAAGAACAGTAAAATTGTTTATGTTCTTTCATTCCCATTGCTAATTTTGTGACCAGCTTTACAAAATTGAATGTGAAAAAAAAAACAGCCAGATATTAAAGTAGTTTACAATTAGGTGTATTTTTGGGATTATAGATCTAATTAAAATACTTAATTTTGCTTCTAAAATTGTCATGATTATTATTTTAATAATCTTGACATCCGTAATGTATAGATACAATGCTAGATTTGACCACACAATAAACATATGTTGTGCATTTTGGGCATTGAGGGGTGAGTTTCAGAATAACTCTCACAAAACCAAGGCTCTGTCGTTATTGAGACGGGCCCAGACCTCACTGGGACCTGCTCCGTCTGCCTGGAACCCCGCTGATCCTCTCACACCGGTAGGAGGAGGAGACAAGATGCTGCCCGCGGCAACCAGCAGCGTAACCACGGCAACCGACAAGCCTCCAAACTGGTAAAAGGTGAGCAACTGTGAAAACATCCTCCCCGTGTCTGTATCAGGATGGTCAGAGATGCAGGACGAGTACGTAAAAGTAACTGTATGTTGAATTACACCAAATTTCTGAAAATATCTTGCAATTCAATAATTTCTAATTAAGAAAGTCAAGTCTTGGTTTTGGTGTATTCATAGATCTTGTTTGTTTTCAAGTTTTAATGGTGGAATTAAGACATTTTTCCCCCCTTTGGTTTATAATAGCAACGGCGATTTAGATTTGACCTTATTTCCAGAGAAAAAGGTGTTTTGTTTTAGCTGTATAATTATAGAAAGAAGGTGTTTTTTGCACTACTTCCTCTGAAAAACATCACTTTGGTAATATTGTGTTGGCAGGCTCTAAATACCAGCCTCAGATCAGATGGGGTCTGGTACTCCTGAGCTGGTCCACAGAGGATCCTGTTCTCCCTTTGCTCGCGCCCTTCTCCAAATTAGACATATCCAAACAGACCCATGCGGAGCGGCTCCTTGGGCTCGTCTTCTCCTGGTTCATCTGTATTCTTCTTCTGCTTTTCTTTGATACAATCCCCCAGCCAATACGTTTCCTGTGTTACATTTTTTTTAATCATGTTTTGCACACAATGAGCTGCCTCTCCTGTAGATGATCTGTATTGAGTATATATATAATATATATATTATATATATATATATATATATATATATATATATATATATATATATATATATATATATATATATATTAATATATATATATATATATATATATAATATATATAATATATATATATTATATATATATTATATATATATATATATATATTTAGATACTGATGAATATTAAAACTATGATTGACTCTAATTTGTGCAGGTTTCAATACTAAAAAAACAACTTGAAATTTAAAACTTTATCCTTTTATGTTCTAACGGTTTTAGAAGGATCTTAATTTAGTATAAGACCACCTGATTATTTTATACTATCAATGTGTGTAGTAAATTATATATGAAAAGAGTAATTCTCACTGTTTTCAAATCGCTGTATCAAGCTTGTTCCTTAGAACAAGCTTGAATCAAAATAGAGTTTGAACTGTTATTGTAACAACCCTGCTTCAGACAAGACGCTTATTCTATCACATCTTTGCCAGTTTGAAATGTTACTCGTTTAAATTTTCAACACCAAAATATAGTGGAAAGGACTGTCAATAATTCACAGTGCATCACAATGAACATGGCTGTGCTCTTCTTTTTCTTGTTATATATCTATCCAGCGTTATATTTATTGTAGGGCTGTCAAAATGTAATCATGATCAATCATTGAAAATGTACGTGTTAAATCACACGCGCAGTGCTGACATGGTTAAATTTACACACACAATCATCTTGTTTTCTTTTTAAAAAATTACCCAACCTGTCTGCTCCCAGAGAGACTTTGATAAAGGTATTTAACATGTTTTATCTTTTCATTCTATCAGTAGAACTTCACTTATCAATTTCTAAAACTGAACCTTCTTGTTTGTTTCATGTTTTGTTAAATTGCTGCAACACAACTTTATTATTCATATTCAATACCCACAAACAACTCACAATGGTACTTCTCCAACAGAAATCTTTTGTTTCACTGAAGTCAATGAAAAATTAAACAATATTGCTCTGTCACATAAAAACACGACAAAAGCAGGACTAAGCAAAGACCAAGCCAGTGTCAATCAATAATCAGACTTGAACTGGAGCAGGCCTCGGTGAAATCTAAGAGAAGAGGTGAAATTTGGATTGTTTCTCATCGGGCCAATGGTTCCAAATACAAAGCGAACAAGAAGGGAGACCAAGTACAGCCCTCCCATATCCCTCTTTCCAGAGTGACGGTTAAATTGAGAGTATCCAAAAAATATTGTCTTTCTTCTTCTTTGTTTCCTGATATTTTGGGGAAAACTTTTTTGTAGAAGTATTCAAACGATGATTGTATTTGGTCTTAAAATTAAAAATGTTTGCCTTATTATTTGATAATTTTATGGAGGTGAATCCTGAAATACAAATTTTGTAACAGTGTTTTATTTTGTATTGACTTTATATAGAAACAAAAAGTGTCCCAAAGTCAATATTTCCAATGATTATCAACATCAATATTAAAAAAAAAGAAAGTATTACCGCTACTATGAAATGATTCAGAATCAGAAAGGGGTTTATTGCCATTGTCAGTGGAATTCACAAACTAGGAACTTGCTTTGGTTAAGGTGCAACAATTAATAATATTCATTACTCTTCAACAATAATAATTAATTTATATTCAACAATGAATAATAATAGTAGCAATATATATAAAACAAAATTACATTTAGACTTTATTTGACAGACTTTGGACTTAATGGAACCATTATTCTCGACAAGATGTGCTGTAACTTTATCTTTATTTTGTTATTTACGTACTCTCCACATGTTTATTTGTTTTTAAATGAAATGAAAAATAAATGAATACTAATTTTCATATCTAATTTCATTTAGCTGATAATGTGTTTCATATGATTAGCTGCATCTTAAAATGTGGGACACAATTGCTTTCACATTTCAAATTGTTACATTATTTCTATATTGCCTCTTTATGTGCTGTTGTGGGAACAAACAGCGCTCAGACAGAGTGGAGCCTCTATATGGCACATGTAGTATATTGCAGGATCTTTGCTAATTGTCTAACAGGATTACCTGAAAAGCTTTGGGATAAGCACAAATAACTGCATATGAAGCATTGCTCTTAAGCGGGTTATGGAAACCCCTTTCAGGTTGTCAGCATGTTCTTAAAGGCAGTGCACATCTTCTTGATATCGCCTTTATTTCTGCTTCTTTCCTTAAACCAGACCAAAGACTCCCACAGGACTCACATTAATTGTGTGAAGTACCTCTCCTTCACTGCCCTCAGGTCTTAATTAAATAAGAGAAGCCTGCTCTGGACCTGGTCTAAATACCAACAGATTGAGAAGAAAGGAGACCGCAGTTGTTGGATGTTGGATGTTTTCTCTTTTCACGGTTCAGAGTGATCAATGTGTTTTGTTGTGGATTTTCTATTGAAAGACTTAAAGAATAAAAAGGAAAACTTTAGCAGAGTTGTCTTTAGTCCAACCATGATAGTTTATTTAGAGCGCGCACACAAAACACATTTTATAGCAAACCAGAAGGCGTGAATGCCACGTCTACAGTAAAGAAACCAGTAAATGGCGACTGGACCTTGATAGATTAGCTTTATAACAGATAAATTGTTCTTTGTCCCAACACAATGTTCATCTTTGCACATCCTGTGATGACAACGGGCAGTGGACAGTATCTGGACATTGACATTTTGAAAGGGTGGCATGACAACAGTTTTTAAAGCACCTTTTTTTGCAATGGGTAATGTTTTCCTAATAATTGTATTGCATGGTGACCTCATATATACTGCTACTTCTACTGCAAACATTTTACTATTATAACTACTTATGGCGGGTCAATAGAGGTACAAGTTTGAATAAATTGTAAAATATTTTTGAAGTTCTTGAAGCCTAAGAACTAGTACCATCCCAACTTGGCAATATTGGGGGGGAAAAAAATCTTTCTTTAAGTAATAATTATTTTTCTGCAACAATAAAATTCATGTTATTTTATAGAAAATATATTGCCCAGTGGCACCTCTATTAATTACAGTATCTATAATGAATGTCCTATGTAGAAAAGACCTCGGTTCAAATATAAACTGTTCAGTTGTTCAGCTGTTTGTCCAGTTAGTCGGTCAAAACGTCACTTTAGTTTGTCACTGTCACTTTCCATCACACAAAGTGTAAACGCTGATCTCAAACGTGGCTTCAATAGTTCATCCCGACATGTTGTGGGTTCAAAAGGTGGTCATCGGGGTGTGGTCTGACGCTCAGTGCAGGATCAGAGCGAGGCCACGGGGAAGGCCTCTCTCCACCTCGCTCTCATCCTGGTTACACTAATTACATTACCCCCGGGCAGACGGATCATCAAATGTTAATGGGGCGTGCACAGCTTTAGCGCTGAGCTGCACATGACATGCCTTCAGAGCCTCCTGTCTCTGAAGAGCACTGCCACTGAGGACAAGACAAGCCACCAGTGTTCAAGGTGAAGAGAAGTAACATCAGAGTAGGATTAGAGCAGGATTCAAAACTTTTCTGGAGGGCAATTGGAAGTTCAAATTAAAGGGCCTGATGAAAAAATGTTGTTGATCATAACTGTCAAATATTGATGTGAAATACTCATTGTGACCTTTTCCACTGACTTTTTAGAAAACATTTATAAACAGATTTGATTATGCACAGGCAATTAGCCACTGAGACTGAGTAAGAAGATGTGTGATTATTAACAATAGAACTATGTTAAAGACTTAAACTTTAACCATTGACCAATAAATATGTTGCTCATCACCAAACGTTGCTTGTTGAGAATGTGTTTCTTGTTTCTTTAGAAAGATAACTTACTGAAAGAAACATGTACACATTTGCTTGAATATTTTCCTTAACAAGACCATGCAGACATCCATCTAAAATGACGTTTCCTCATTAAAGATAGATAACTTTCAATTCCCAAAGGTTTTCTTGCTTCAGACATCTCGTGGCGGCCTAAATTCCTGAAAAGTTTATTTTAGTTGAGTTAATTAGGACAAAGTTGCACTTGTTTAGCGCATTTGGCGCAATCAATCAATCAATCAATCAATTAATTACTCAATCATATTTTGACTAAACTGCATTGAGTTACATGGCTGGTCCACATGGTTACATACTGAGGTTGAGTTTTTTTTTATACCTCATGTCACATTAACATCAACATTCTGAAAGTTTGGTTTCAAAAAGGACATGCAAAGCAAAATTGTGACGATTCATATAATAATTTGGATTTGATTGCGATTAATCTTGCAGCCCCAGTTTCAGGCTCCTCTAAAATCTTGAAAGAGCTCTACAAACGCTTTGTTTTTCTCTGGGTTGGGCTTATGTTGCTTTCGATTATCTTTCCCCCTGCTGTGAGATTTGTAACTGATCCCTCACGCAGCGGCGGAAAGCAGACAAGCCATTTAGTGACGCTCCCTATGGGACACGCAATACAATGGGATAATACAAGAGGCATAAATAACACAACATCACAAACACAGTGAGACGGCAGCACAGCGGGGAAGATCAGATGCTTCCTGTCAATCACTGGTCGACTCTTTCTGCCCAAGTCCACTGTTTCCCCTGCCTGGCCAGATATAACACACAGTTTCCTTTAGGACCACTAAGACTGGATTCAAATGATATCTCTGTAAGTTCAGATGGACGTGATCAGAGGTCACTAAAGTAAAAAATTGTACTAAAGTAAGAGTAACGTTACTTCAAGATAATATTACTCAACCAAAAGTGCAAAGTAGTGGTCCAAGGAATTACTCAAGAAAAGTAAAACAGTATTAGGGGAAACCAACTGTCTGGATGTGACATAAAATACATCATTTGAAATACATTTAATTAGAAGGACATAACATTAAAGAATGCTCAAACTCTGGTATTTTCACAGGATAAACAATCAGAAAAAATATGTTCAAATTATTTCATATTGTCAACATGAAGCTGATTTACTCACAGTGGGACGAAAGTACTGTTACACTGTAAACTATATTAATTAAGTAGTAAAAGGAGGCAGTCAGAAAACGACTCCAGTTTAAATGTAAAAAATCAAGGGAAGAAATTACAAAGAGGACTGAGAGACGCTGCAAACAAGGACTTCTGTATCAATGAGTGGATCCCTATACGCTGTTAAAATGAGGGTTTTCTACTTGGTAACGACCAATGATCTTCTCTGTTTCCCATGCATCATTGAAATAAACAAATCTGATTATGCGGTCTTCTTGCATTGTTGATAAACAAATAAAAATCAATACTCAAACCAGTATCAATACCTGCTCAGATGAGTCTAGTTTTGATACTAGTGTCGGTATCTATTGTAGCTGGATATCCGTTCTTTTTTCTTTTGTTTTCTTATTCTTCTACTCTTCTCATTTCTGTCCATGTCCACTATTTCCTCCCCCATCTCCCACCTGATTAGGAGAGCTATATGTTATTACAGAAAGTCGTCTCATTTGTGCCGCGGGTCAGCACTTCCTATTCGGCCATGGTTAAATCACCTCGTTATCGCCCCATCAGCTCAGACTGGACACTGCTCCAACTCTGTCCTGCCAATTTACAGACTGAACGCACTCAAATGCCAGCACACTTCAAAAATGGGTATTTTTACGGACTTCATCACATTGATTTTACAGGTGTGGCATAAGCCTGGTTCACACATGTGCGAATGAAGCCAGAGCTGACTTCCCTGCATTTCCCTGGTAAATAAAGCCAGAACATTGCCACTGCCACTGCTTGTTTCTTTGGTTACACGCTTGGTTTCTCAGGTTAGACTGTGCAGATAAGTCACATTTTCATGTAATGCGATGATGCAGAGACAATTGCCAGGTTAAGTGTGAACAGAGAAAACCTGGCAATGTTCTGGGACTGAAGCATGTGTGAACGGGGATCAGAGCTGAGTGTTTAGGCAATCTGCACGTGGCAATTTACTGGGAACTTTGTGTAAATGGGGAAACAAATGATGTTCTGCCGTTTAAACAGTATAGCATTTTGTTGGCGTGTCAAAAATCAACATTAGGGGTATATTAGTTATTATTGAGTCACCCAAGCATAGAGAATAAATACATAATTACAAATTGTGCTGCAGTTTTAATCTGTGTTGCCCTCATCCAACAGCTCACAACAGCATCATAAACGCTCCTCTAATGACAAGGTAATGGAGCCTGTGATTTCAGGCAGTAATGCAACAGATGAAATCAGTAGTAAGTAAATAAGAGGAAATAAAATATGAACGGAAAGTAGGTTTTGATAAGAGAGCGTTGCAGGTTATAGATCAGGTTATCACACATCAAAATATCTGATATGACTCAATTACAATTTCACAAAATGTACGAAAAATGGCCAAGAAGGTACAAACTTTTTCAAGGCTAAATCTTACTTTCAATCGCAATCCAGTATTCACAAAGCTATCTTAAAACCCTGTAGACATTAGGGCTGTAATCAATTAAAGAAATTCTTGGTCGACACAAGACACGCCTTGTGCATCGATTAGTTGACTAAGCTGTTTAAACTATTATCTCTATGATCAGACCAAATATATGACCTAAACCGCACTCACTTGTCATAAAGTATTCATACAAATAAATATAAATAAGTAAATCAAAATATACTATAAATAAGTATTCATATGAAAATGTAGTTGTAAACTGGACATTTGCATGTAAAAAGACACAGAGAAAGACTCAAAGAGACAAATAAACCATCATCATCTCAGTAAAACAATTATTTGACTAATACAACGCTACCGACTAAACATCCCTAGTAAACATATTGTTTTAAAAAGGTTTATAACTCAATAATTGTACTTTACTCACCTTCCTATCCTTTTGAGTCCAATCTCACATTCAAGTTTAAATAAGATAAATCCTCTCGAATTCTGTAGCTAAACTTGACCTTTGCAAGTGCACTTCGAGGGCAATGTGACCAATGAATTAGATTTTGATTCCATCATTTCCTTTAAATCTATTACAGATGACTTGTGAATGATGCGTTCAGTAGCGGTCACAGCAGGCTGCACTTCAGCCCGTGTGCAGCGCCGGGCAGAGTCCGCTGCTCTGTCTGTAGCGGTAAAACATACTAACACACCCTTGAGCTTGGTCAAACTATATCACATCAACCTGACCTCGCAGCCAACACATTATCTTTTGTTCTGCATATATATTTTCCTCTGTCAGTGTTCATTGGTGCTGCTAATACTAACCCAATGTAGGAGCATTCATTTCGCCGTCACATCCTTTCAATAGCTGGGCCAATTTTGTGGCCAATCAAAACTGCCAGTCACACTTGGAGCTCTAAATGTCTCACAACTCTTCACGCACTGGACTGGCTTTACACATTTACACATCCCTGTCTGTCCATCACGCTTCGGCAAACTCCTCATCAGCCCGCCGTGACACGTAATTCATCAACGAGGAAAGAAATGGCACGCAAATAATATTGACCTTGGTTAGCAGAGTGGGGAAATGTCACACGTTTATTTATTTTTTCGACAGCACTCTCGGCGTAGCTACGGTAACATCAGGACACACGACGAGTTGCAGAGCTGTGTAATTGCAGTCTTTGAGCGATTCTACACTATCAAGAGAAACCACGGACTCACGACAGGCAATTATGTCTCAGTGAAATATAGGCACGTTGGCAAGGACAAAGTTCAACAGATTGATATTGACAAAAATGTATATCTTTTGTTTTTTTTGGCGTATGCCGATGATATTCACACAGTATTATGTCAATCCAACAGAAATGTACAATTAAATGTATTAGTTGAGGTTTGATAGACAGACAAATGTGAAATGTCTGTAAAATGAATACCACAAGTGAAAATATCACATTTTACAAAATAACTTTCTTTTTAATTAGCTCTTTTTGTATACATTTTTAAAACAATATATGTTCCACGTAATATCCTAATTTTGCATACTTTCAAAATTGCTCTCTTATCCTGCCCTATATTAAATACTGTACTGAGATCTGGGGGGATGTCGATGGTAGTCATCTTAAAGCTCGAAGAAAACTAAAATCTTAGTAATCTTAATAATAGATAATAAATAGGACAGAAATAATCAATGAATAAATGAATCAATGTATCACTCAGAAATGAGAAATTATGGCATGAACTGGACAAGAACAGGAAAGGTGCGACAAGTCAACTACAATTAAAAAAACGTTAAAAAAATGACTTTATGCATGATGTTGAACGATGCAGGTTCCTATGTTTGTGAATTCTGTTCATTGACAATAACAATACACCTTTTCTGATTATGATTCTGGTTCTGGTTGGTGGCTGGAACAGAACTGCCTTACTTCAGTTGTCTTGCATTCAATTCATGGTTAAACAAACATAATTGTGTTGCATAAACAGGCACATGCGCACCCGTGTCACACAAATGAAGCCTGCGTAAATTCAGCCTGGAAGACCTAACTCCACCATCTACATCAAGGCCACCTGCTCAAAAAACGCACCCAGTCCAGCCTGTCCGTCTGTGAGAGTTCAGATCCCTTCTTCACCATGGAACTCCTCCAGGTTTCTGGTAGTTTCTGGTAGATTTTCCTGGCCGAGAAGGAGGGTCTAAGGACATTGCCCCTTGCACCTGCTCCCCATCTTCAATCTAATACAAATAGATCATGGAGTGCCCATGATCGCAATGTCTTCCGCCGGGGTCTGAGCGCCAAATAACCCACGTCATAAAGCTTGCTAAACAGTCCTTTCTTTGTCGTCTGAGTCTCTCCAGGGTGAAATGTACATGCACATGCACACCTGTGTCGCAATGTTGTGGCTGAATATGAACTTCACTCACACTCTCACAAATTTAAAATCAGACAGTGACTGATGACAATAACGCTTAAAAGCATTGACAATAATTCAGAAAAAGTTTACTCGTTTAAGCGTCTACTTATCTAAGAGGCTATAATTAAAAAATACACCATGTACGTTATGTAATTAGAATATGATTCATACATGACGGGCGCACATTCACACTTGGCGGGCGTTTGCCTATGTATGAGCACAAATTAAACACACTGACATTAGTATTTACATGGTACATTAATAGTTTGTAAATTAAGGTTTAATACAATCCCTTAGTTATCTTTGGTTTAGCATTCTCAACAATGCTGTTCATGAATATTGCAAATGTGTTCAAATGTGAAACATAAACAGGTACACCAAGCTGCGTATGCCACATATTCAAGCACACGCACGTTTGTGGTGTATGATTATGGATATTACTCTACAAACAGGTCCGTAAAAAGGCACAGGCCCCGGCTGAGTGCGTGGGCCTTTTCATGGACACGTCTAGGTACAAACAATGCATAAATTATGGCATATGGACAATTAAGGAGGGAATGTATTATATAAGTAATGTGTTAGATCTATGGAATAAGGAATGTGTATACTCTATAGGCTGTGAATATGAAATGGTTTAGGGAAGGCACACATAAGCTATCACTTCAGCCTTCCCTTTGATGGTGACGCATGCTTGCCCTTATGACGCGGTCTTGCCCCACCGCCCGTCAGTTTGGAGATTCGAGGAAAGGAGATAGTCTGTAATATAGCTAAACACTGCGGGAATCAATCAAAAAAAAACATTCTGGGTACATATATGAAGCACAAATAGCAATGTAAGAAGGTTAAAAGCTCTGAAAAGTCGATTTTGCATGTTATGGGACCTTTAAATGCAAGCCTCGAAATAACGGGCTGGACACGGTCAATGACCGGCGCAAAAATCAGTTTTGACCGACTCCAAAATCAAGGCTCCGGACACAATGACCGACGCAAATTTTTCGCCGTAATATATATTTTTAAATAGGCAAAAACAGCGCGGTGAACATGCCCAAAGCGATTCCTCTGCACAAACTCGGGCGCGCTGTACTACAGACCACGATTATTGCTGTAGTTATACAGCGGAGGAAGGCAGCGGAGCATGTGCGCGGGCATTTCCATCGCTTAAGTTTTGTTTTGACAGACATGCCACTTCGCAGTCTTCTCGCTTCTCATTGGCCGAGAGGTGTCCGTGATCTAATGTCGATGAAAGCGGGCATCTGATTGGCCGCTGCGTTCGGTTGCGTTCGGTTGTACTCGGAAATGCCCGGTCTAATTTTGCGCCACAAGTGATATCGAGGTCAATCTCCTCAGTTCGCAATTCAGTCTTTTTAAAGTTGTTTGCAACAAAAGCTGTAATTTTGCACATTAGGGACAATGTCAATGTGGAAGTATCCAAGGGCCCCGCCCCCTTTGGAGTTGTTAACATCGGGGCAATGTATATATGTTAGTAGTTTATTTTGTAGGCTGTGATTTTATATATTCCACAAGATCTCCTTGTGTCAAATGCTGTAAACTGTATTTATTATGTATCTAAGAAACATTATTATATTAAATTAAACAGTATTAAAGATCATGATCTCTGGTTTATAGTCATTCTGTATTTGTGCTCTTCATATCAAATAACAGATAAAAGTACTTTAAATTGTTTTACATGCAAATAACCAGGTTTAAAACAACACATTTATCTTGTTCTTATGACGCCGCGATGCCGCGCGCGCTTGTGGGCCCCTGAAATTGCTGGGGGGCCCCTAACTTTTTCAGGTAGGGGGCCCCCCTGGCCCCTAACTTTGAAAATCTATTTCTCAGCCTGTAAATGATAAAGAGACATGTTAATAAAAGTTCATTTTTCATGAATTATGTTATTTTGTTTTCCTTTCCTTGTGACCGATTCAGAATTAGCCATGACAGGTACCAAATGATCGGTACCTGTCATGTTGACAGGGACGTAAACATTATTATTTCAAGGCTTGAAATGCCATGTAAAAGTATAATGTATAATAATGATTAAAATAGTCTCTCTACCGAGACCACCACAGCAAATCTCTTGTCTTACCTCTATGTTCTCCTATTGTCTGCACCCAAACAACAAACTACCTTCATGTCCTCCTTAACAACACTCATAAACCTCCTCTTTGGTCCCGGCCACAAGTCCTTTCATACTTCTTTTGTAATTGTTAACATCTTTACCACACAGTTAAAAACCATCTCAACCTGGCCTTTGACTTTGTTTACAACATGATCCGACTTCTGAAGTCACAACAAATGACATTGCATTAGGTTTGTCAGCCAAGAATACACACTTCTCCAACACTTTTTAAATACAATCATGGACAAGCACGGTCCATTCATACAACATGGTCCATCAAATCAAAACAAACGCGGCTGCTTGCGAGGAAAAAAGACTGAAAAATGGTTGATTCATGCAATAACAAAGAGCAAAGCATAAAAGGTTGTCAATCTGAGGTAAGAGAAGTTTGATTTTGTTCTAAATGATTGACGGCCAACAGCGAGCGCCTCCCGTTTCCTTTATGTCGCTGAAATAAACAAACCTGATTGCACAGTTCTGAGTTTGGCCTGAGACAGCGGAGAAGGTTGTGACCAGACTGAGGTTTTCTGAAAACTACATACAGAGAGAATCAGTCCGGATCGCAGCCAAACAATGCACTGCAAGTCAATTCATTATTAATTAAGTAACGGTCAGCAGAACAGAACCGGCCGCTGGAGGTGGCAAACGCATGTTAATGGTTTGAGCTTATAATATTGACGTCAGGTGACTGTCGCTATAGACACTGGGGAGGGTCATGTCACCGCTCATTAACAAGTCTTATCAGCTGAACCATAGCCACCTTCAGCCACTGCACTTCTCAGCACTATTCATCACTTTTTCTAATTATATATAGACATTCAGCATGATTTATTTCGATATAAAATAACAGCAACATCTGGGCTTGTAGTACCTGGTCTACCATCTGTGGTCTGGTGGTCTCGTGTCTTGGCTTTTAGTGAACTATAACACCTTAAACCACTGCTGGCTTTTTATTACAAGTCAAAAGGATAAGACCAGGCTGAAGTCACCGGCTTCAGATCGGTGTAAATCAGAGCCACTTGGTGCAGCAGTAAAAGGCATTAACGAGATGGTGCATTGTGTATTTTTAGCTTTTCACTTTGATTACTTTATCGCAGAAGTGTTACTATTTCTGTGCATTTCTTTGTCACACTTTAAAAAAGAAACAAGGCAGTGATAAGCTTTGTGCCCCAGTTTTCACTCTGAAAGATTTCTGAAAAGAAATATGAAATTGAATGTCACACAATAAACACCGCAGTTTAATCGTAATGTCATTCAAATCTCCCCACACCCATGAATGAAAAACAACTTAAAATAAACACTTTTTACTTTAGTACCGGTAGTAGTTATAGTAGTATATATAGTAGTAGTTATAGTAGTATATATAGTAGTAGTTATAGTAGTATATATAGTAGTAGTTATAGTAGTATATATAGTAGTAGTTATAGTAGTATATATAGTAGTAGTTATAGTAGTAGTTATAGTAGTATATATAGTAGTAGTTATAGTAGTATATATAGTAGTAGTTATAGTAGTATATATAGTAGTAGTTATAGTAGTATATATAGTAGTAGTTATAGTAGTATTTATAGTAGTAGTTATAGTAGTATATATAGTAGTAGTTATAGTAGTATTTATAGTAATAGTTATAGTAGTATATATAGTAGTAGTTATAGTAGTATATATAGTAGTAGTTATAGTAGTATTTATAGTAGTAGTTATAGTAGTATATATAGTAGTAGTTATAGTAGTATATATAGTAGTAGTTATAGTAGTATATATAGTAGTAGTTACAGTATAGTAGTAGTTATAGCAGTATATATAGTAGTAGTTATAGTAGTATATATAGTAGTATAGTAGTATATATAGTAGTAGTTATAGTAGTATATATAGTAGTATATATAGTAGTAGTTATAGTAGTATTTATAGTAGTAGTTATAGTAGTATATATAGTAGTAGTTATAGTAGTATATATATTAGTAGTTATAGTAGTATTTATAGTAGTAGTTATAGTAGTATATATAGTAGTAGTTATAGTAGTATATATAGTAGTAGTTACAGTATAGTAGTAGTTATAGCAGTATATATAGTAGTAGTTATAGTAGTATATATAGTAGTAGTTACAGTATAGTAGTAGTTATAGCAGTATATATAGTAGTAGTTATAGTAGTATATATAGTAGTATATATAGTAGTAGTTATAGTAGTATATATAGTAGTAGTTATAGTAGTATTTATAGTAGTAGTTATAGTAGTATATATAGTAGTAGTTATAGTAGTATATATAGTAGTAGTTATAGTAGTATTTATAGTAGTAGTTATAGTAGTATATATAGTAGTAGTTATAGTAGTATATATAGTAGTAGTTGTAGTAGTATTTATAGTAGTAGTTATAGTAGTATATATAGTAGTAGTTATAGTAGTATTTATAGTAGTAGTTATAGTAGTATATATAGTAGTAGTTATAGTAGTATATATAGTAGTAGTTATAGTAGTATTTATAGTAGTAGTTATAGTAGTATATATAGTAGTAGTTATAGTAGTATATATAGTAGTAGTTATAGTAGTATTTATAGTAGTAGTTATAGTAGTATATATAGTAGTAGTTATAGCTGGAGCACTCAGAAATATATTTGGGCCACACTGGCTCGGGTCCTGGTCATTGTTTGGGCTCATTTAGATTAAGGATGTAAGGTTAAGGTTAGGCACGTAGTAATTAATATAAAAATATTATAATTCAACCATAAATCCACACAGTTCGGGTTACAGTTCAGTCCCTGGTCCCTCTCGTTCTTCCTGCCGCTGTGTTCTTGGGTAATTAACCTTTTTTCTTCATGTTCAATTTTATTTTTGGCTTATAAAAATGCTTTAACATAAATAGCTTTTAGTGATTTTCATGAACTTAAATATATAGAGGAAAAAATTATCAATTTCTTCCTCCATATTCTAAAACCTATTCTTGGCTACGGACCTCTCGATTCAAAAACCCAAACCACTGATGTTTGGACACTGAATCTCGATCTATCGATTAATTGCCAGGCCCAATAGTACCGGTACACATTTGGACTGTTAATACAATAATGTTAGTATCTAAAACTCTATCTAGGGAAAATGTGTTATGTTATACTTGCTTTATTTACCAGAAAATACATTGCTGCTGTGATGTGTTATAGCAATATCTATCCCGCGTGCAGAACAACATTCGATCGATGGACTGCATAAATTGACTTTTATGTCTGGCTTTCAAATGCCCACCACAGAGAGTGTGCCACGTGAAAAGCCACTTCCAGGAAAATGGGCCGAAGCGAGCCCTCTTTGGACCGCTGTGGTATATGGATTTATGCAGCGACAGGAAATTCACAGCTGTCTACTCCCTGACGTCTTTAAGTGCAAGAGGGATGCAGATGGCAGGGTTATTGAGAAGCCAGGGTTGTGTTCAGACTGCTTCACACCAAGTTTTACTACCCTGGGCAATGCCGGATTTAAAATGCTTCAGATGCAGCAAGAAATTGATTTATTCATGATAGGTTGACTCCGTCTGAGCTGTGTTTTTGTACCGTTTAAGATATTAATAAAAGCCGTTGCAGTTTGATAAGTAATTTTATCGGGTTCTCTTGTCAAAGGTAGTTTAAAAATGTCTGCAAAACTCATACTAAAGGTCTTTGTTGTGTGCTTAAGATGAGATTGAAGAATGTTTTTGCTATTCATCAAACTATTTGATTGATTTGGCAGAAATGTTATAGCAAATTACTTGACATATACAGGCAAATAAACATATATATATATATATATATTGAAGTTCTTCTTGTGAAAGATAACTGTAGACACTGGGCACAATAGTATTTAGCTGCGTCTCGCCCGGATGATCAACGAATGACGGCTGAAATGGGGACAGCTAAAAGTCTGCTGTAAAGAAGAAACAACAACTTCAAAGCATTTTTATCGATGACATCAAACTCGACAAAATTGTCAATTGACAACTTAATGAAGATAATCATGAGCTTCGAAGGTCAGTTATTTGAAAAAACAAAATAGAAAAACAAAGACTGTTTAAGTAGTTTCAAGTGTGTTATCTTGGGGTCTGGATGCAGTAGAACCTCCACTCTCCCTCCACAACATGAAATGGTGTTGTTGTTTGTTTTATGTTTAAAAATAAATAGTAAAAAGAGAAAAAGTGTTTTAATCTTTGAGGTTAGCTCAAATGTTACGCCTAAGTGAAAAAGGATCAAACCATTGCCGAGTAAATAAAGAAATTAAAGAGTTGCTGCGGCTGCTCCAGCTGGTTGATCCCGTTTGGATTTCACGAGCTTTCAACTCGGAGCAAGTCAGGGTTAAGTCCGATCGGACCTGCACATGTCTCACTTGTCCCAAACACGCCTACTGTTGTTATAAAGCTGCCATTACGTTTGCCCTTATTTTTTACCATACCACTGTCACCGAGTGTATACAGTAGACAGACAGGAAGTTATTGACTGGAAGAACCATCTTTCACTAGTCATCAGCTGATTAGAGAGAGCGCCTGTGATTAAGGCTTTGAAACTGGTTTTGTTTCTAGTTCAGATTAAATTGCCAGTTATATTGCTTTAAATGTAGTTTATTTTTGGTTTTAGTTCAGTAATTGTTAGCTCTTCTGTTATGGTTATTTTGGCTAATGTATCCTCTATTGCTGTTGGTGCCTTACAGGAGAGTGGGCTCCAAATTTGAGAGTGAGATGAGACAGAGAAGGCAGTTTCGAGGCATGCTGCACCGGTTAAGTCCTTTTTTTTTGTCTCTTATGTTTTTTCCTCCTCTGCATGATTACATTAATTTTGTCCATGTTTCATTTTGTTATTTTTTGTCATTAAATGATCTTTTTGAGCACTCTACTCCTGATTGATGTCCTGCCTGGTTTGAACATCCAGTGTTCAATGTTCTATTGTGTAGATTTAAGTAAGTAAAACTACACAATAGAACGCTTCAAGTTAGATACCATAGTTCACAAAAACTTTTCCAGATTAAAAGGACAAAAAGAGACTAGTATTTGCATAAATTGGAACATAAAAGTTTGTTGCATCTAAAATGTTGACCTCTTTTTCTCGGATGTCCTACTGCAGTGTCTCTTGATTTACCGAGCCTTTCCTCCTAATGAGTGGGACGTTCTCCAGCAACATAAAGATGTCAAACAAAAGGAGAGTTCTTCGCTCTCCTCATTTTCGGCAACATGCCAGAGCTGTCTGATGTACGTCTGCCAGCCACTTCAGTTATGCAAACGACTTCTGCAAACTTATGCACGACATCTTTGGGTTTTCTCATCTGAACGCGCACGATGGCCCGCAAGCCGTATAGCGATCATTATTCTGAGATATTTCCCTTAATCTCTCCTACTCGAGGACAGCTCTCATTAAACATTCAGCTCAAACCATCCTCATACTCCCGGCCTCTGATAGCACATCACTACTGCCTACGGCACCTGAAATGCCATCTAAAAGCAATAAGCCGGAGAGGTTTTTTTCAATCACACAAGGATTTTGGGCTGCATTGCGAACGGCAGTGTTGTGATATTGCCTCTTTAAGTCAGCTCGAACCGTTTAATGGTTGGCTTCATAGCAGACACTTGAAGCGCTGACTGAAATGACAATTACGAGTTGAAAAGCAGTAAACCTGCATAGCAGCACTGCCCTTAATGATTACTAATAGAGGTGGGCAATATATCAAAATGTAGATGTGCTTGAATCCAAATTATTGATCACACTGAAAAATGCTACGGAAAGAGCTGATTGAAAATAGGGTGTAAGGTGGTATTTCTGCACATTCTTCTGATAAATAAACCTCAACTAATGCATGTTTTAATATATTTCAGTTGGATTTACACAATATAGTCTGACTATCGTTATCGGAATATCATTTTTTGTCAATAACTAACAACTTGGCCGCCATGATGCTGAATTTTGCATCACAATTTTGCAACAACAGGTACACCCCAAACTATGCCACAATAGAAACTGCAATTCAGTTCATAAGATTTTCAAATAATATTGTATTTGTGTCGGCGTCCTCTCTTACCCCTGAAGGAACTTTAAATTGTTTTGGTTGCAGGCGAAACAGAGCGCCCACACATTTTAACTTGTCAAATCCATCATAATATTTATGTGATTCTTTTATGCTCTTTCTATATGGTTGTTATGTCCTTGGGCAAGACACTTTTATAGCATTGCCAATGTAAGAATTCAATTCAATTCAATTTATTTTTGGAACGCCCAAAATCACAACAAGAGTTGCCTCTGAGGGCGACAGTGAAAAACGGATTAAACAATGTCCATAGGGACGTGGAGTTCCACAGTGAAGGAGAGACAGGCGGACACGAGATAGACAGTGGAGCTGGAGCCACGCAGGAGGGGAACCAGTTCTTCAGGAGTAGAACCAGGTCTATGAATGTGGTGTGTATGTGAGTGAGTAATTATTATTATTATTATTATTATTATTATTATTATTATTATTATTATTATTATTATTATTATTATTATTATTATTATTATTAGTCTATTCCTATATAATGTAATTAAAGAGTTGTAGTTAAACAACTTTGTCACAACCTACAGGACAATAATTTCTGTCTGAAAATTATTTTTAATTAGCTGCTAAGGATGAATTACTCTCAATCCTGGTTCTGTTGGACCTCAGGGTTTGATCGACCACAACATTCTACTGCAGAGGTTAGAATGTGATGTAGGCAGTGTTCTCGCTGGGCTGAGGTTGATGGATGGTGGTGGGAAAAACCGTGCGAGCGCCGTAGGCGGTGCAAGCGAAAAGTACTTAAAACATTTTCTTAATATGGAATTAAGATCACGTGCACGGTGATCTTAATACCTGGCGGTATCTTTTGGGCATGGCGGTGACCAGCCGAAACAAGGCAGCCCGCCATGCTAAAACCCCTCGGCGAGAAGACTGTGTAGTTGTCGGAAGGACAGTCCTCAGCTGGTTTAAATCATATTTATCTGATAGGTACCAGTTTGTTAATGTAAACCAGAGCTCCTCACTTTGTTCTAAAGTAACTTCAGGGATCAGTACTCGGTCCAATTCTGTTTACTCTTTATGTGCTTCCGCAGATGATACACAGCCGCATTAATCACTGAAACCCGATCAGACCGATCAAGTAGACAGACTTAGTGCTTGTGTGGAGGAAATAAAAACCTGAATGACACTTAATTATCTGCTTCTTAACCCTGAAAAACAGAGGTTATTCTACTAGGGCCCAAAACGTCTGCAATACGCTTTATCTGAGCAGATAGTCACACTGGACAATGTCAGTGTAGCCTCCAGTTCCACTTTAAGAAACCTTGGGGTCTTATTTGACCAAGAGCTCTCATTCAAAGTGCATATAAATCAAGCCTGTAACACGGCCTATAGTTCTCTAAAATCTTGCTTGAAAGCGATGCTGAAAAACGTATCCATGCATTTGTAACATTTAGATTAGACTACTGTATCTCCCTGCTCGCAGCGTGTCCTAAAAGCTCCATAAAAAGCTTTCAACTGGTTCCAAACACAGCAGCAAGATTACTAACTGGAACTAAAAGAAGAGAACACATTACGCCGGTGCGCAAGTCTCTTCACTGGCTCCTGTTGAGTTTAGAATCAAAAGAATTCTCCTCCTGACTTAATAAAGCCATAAATGACATGGCCCCATCTTACCTCAAAGATGCTATAGAACCATATCATCCAAACAGAACACTTCACTCTCAAAATGCTGGCCTTCTGGTGTTTCCAATAGTCTCTAAAAGCTCAGTAGGAGGTAGAGTGTTTAGACACCAAGCTCTTGTGTTATGGATTCAACTCCCTGTTCAATAAAGAGACTGCATCTGCCTCATTAACATGAGGACCAGGCTTGAAATATTCCTTTTTGAAATAGCTTAAGGTCAGGCGAACAGAAATATAAACCTTCAGTTTTCTCCTTTTTCTCCTTCTCTGCCCGTGCTGGCCTGTGGATCCAAGAGCTTCTTGGCTGCCTGGAGGAGCACTCTCTATTCTGAATGAACAGTTCTTCATCTGTCTGGATGAAACCTCTCTCCCCCTGAGTGGTTCTGGCTCTGCAGTCTATCTACAAATAAAAGCCTGTCCTGCACCATCTACAGTCTGTCTGTCCATGGGAGAAGGATCTCTCCTTCACTGTGGTTCCACTTGAGGTTTCTACTTTCTTCCAAAAGGTTTTCTAGTTTGACCTTGCTGAGAAGGAGGCTTTAAGGACAGAGGATGTTGGGACATTTCCTAATTTCCTATGTACATTGTTTAATCTATTTTTCACTGTTGAATTTAATTTAATTAAATTGAATTGAAAGCAATGGATATTTGTCATTATTGCAATATCTTTATTACAATTATATCTTTAGTGAGTTAATGTGCAACCCTAGTCACAAAACTGTACACATTTGTAATAGCGTTTGTGCATTTCACATGTGTCTTCTCACTGAATAATCTGGCTCTCTTGAAAATCTGCTGTTGTGACAGAAATAGACTGAGCCAGTTCAAGATGAAACCAGCAGCTTTTATTTCACCAAAAACTGGGAGTGTCTAATGCGTAATCTACATCACAGTTATTACAGGTCTGTACTTTGAGACTCAAACAGCAGCACACACGCCTTTGTAGGACAATATATTTGTATCTCCTATGTTTAATAAATTCCCTCTCTAATCGATACAATCCACCCTGAGCACTTTGATGGTTTGGACCTGGGAGTATAGATATCATGTTGTTCTGATTAATATTGTATATTTGGTAACTGTGTGTGCTTCTGCATGAAAAGGCACTTTGGTTGAATGAGATTAAATTGCTTATGACATTTAATTCTCTTTTGGAGACAGCCCGCCACTGCAGCAGACCATGGAAGATTATAAGATTTATCTCCAAGAAGAGACTGTGCTCGAAGTCTCTAAAACCGTCTTTAATGCCCGTGTGCAGTAAAAATACTCCCCAAACTGACAATTGGGCCACTATAGTGTAGACTTCAACAAAAAAATCACCCAAGCGTTTTTTAAATTTAGAAAGATGTGATACACTCTCCGTGTATAGACTTTAATACGATGTTGCTTTTTGATCCAGCATCAACATTTTGAATATATGCAGAGTAAAACAAAAGTGGCAATTTGTTTCTGAAGCTTTCAGACATTCTTTTCATGTAAATATGTAGCCTATATTAAACTTAATCCTGAAAACTAAGGTTGTTTCTAGGGGAGTGTTTGTGGGGGCTTTTTTATTAGTGAGCTCAGGACTTTTATAAACAAGAGAACAGTGTTGCTGTCATTCCCAACCTGCAATACTACAATTTGACCCCCCAAAGATTCACAGGGGGTCCCCAGTAGTTCTTATAAAAGAGGTCCAAATCGTAGATTGTGTGATTTTTAATAAAACAACGGCAAATCTGTATCTTATAATCATTACTGTTTTATAACATCTTTATTAGCCAGATTTGTTTTTCTAATGAGACAACAGTTTCTCAGGTAGGAAAAGGACGTTTGGGTAATCAACGCACCCATGGGTAAAATAGGGAGAAAATAGTTGAGAACCTCTGCTCTGCATATTTAATGTGTATTGTGTAAAGGTTTTCCCAAGTTTTCCCAAAACTTTTCCTTTGGCCATGTGGCATTGTCCACTGACCTATAGCTCTTGTGATAAACTATGGCCCCGGAACTTTCGATTGCAGCCGGTGCCTCGCACAAATAGTCTAATGTTTGCACTTACAATCCCACAATAGTGAACAATTGTTGCGTTGCGTGCGCGTGCCGAGCCCTACCTGCCGCCAGCTGCATCCAGCCGCAGATCTTGTAGACGGTGCCGGTGCTGCAGAAGAAGAAGAGCGCGAAGCAGCCGATGCAGGTGAGCACGAGCGCCATGGACATCCCGATGAAGAAGGACGCGGCTTTAAACGCGCCGGACGGGATGGAGCTGAACTCGGTGAAGCTGCCCTGGCAGGTCAGGTCCCGGGACAAGCCGTTGCCGATGCAATAGTGAAAGAGGCCGAAGTAGCCCGCCTGCGGGGTGTCCATGCCGTCCCCGATCCAGTACGGCTGGATGAAGCACACCACGTTCACGATGGCGAACAGGATGGTGAAGATGGCCCACAACACGCCGATGGCACGGGAGTTACGCACGTAGTTGGTCTGGTAGATTTTGGCCGCTTCAGACGCCGGGAGCATGCCGGTGCTGGGAGCCCCGGGCACCATCCTCTGAGGCAAAACAGAACTGCTCAGATCAATCAGTAGTTCATTCAACAAACTGAGGCGTGAACCCTGAACGCACCATTCCCATAATAACACTCATTTACTAAAAAATAAAATAAAAATAACACATCTGCCACAGCTTCACTTCGTCACATCCGAGACTCGGTCCAAACCGTAACTGTGTCCACAGTCTTTCCACTCATCACTCTCACTCACCGCGGTTTATTTCTTTTTACACAAGGGGGGGAAACGGGCGTTAATCCAACACGTAATCCCAACTAAATAACGGAGGATTGACGCGACAGCTCGCGCGTTTGCTCCGCGGGTCCTCACCTCACCTGCAGGACTACATCACCGATCCCCCCCCCCCCGCGGCGGTCGGCGGCTGTCGGTCGTGGTTTGTGTGGCCCGTTCGCGGGCGGTGAAACGCGGCGCTCAGTCTCCGTGAATCACTGCTCGGCGCCGAGAGCCTTCAGCAGCCGCTGCAGCTCAAGTGAAATGAACACAGTTGGATCAAACACAAGGACCAGCCCTCCGCGTTTATCCCGCGCTGACGTAATGACAGCGGCACGTCTCAAAACAGAGTCCACCCGAGGACTCAAAAATATATACGCTTTGCTTTTAAAAAATAAATACTTTTTTTAAAATACGTTATATATTTAATTTTGTTATTATCTTGCCTTCTGATAGCTTAGTACTTGTTTTTTCCCGTTGTTATTAGCCGTGTTGGAGTAGCAGCAATAGGCTTTCTCCATTTATTATTGTAATTTTATATTTAGCTTTGTTTTGGACTGAGAAATGATTTATTTTGTCATAGAAAGGGGCCAAAACTACATTACCCACAGTCTTTTGCCTCGAATGTGATTGGCCCAAGCTGGCAGGAAGTGAAAATGTGACGGGAAACAGAAACACCGGCGGGAAACAACAACCAACAACAGAGAAGAAACGCGTGGACTCTGCTTACTCGTGTCCAAGGAGTTTTTTCACGCGTTATTGTGGTTTATTTGTTGAAAGTGGAATGACAGGACCGCTGCAGCATCGGGGATATGATAAGGAGAAACTTCAGAGGGTCGCGGAGCTGTGCCCGTGCAGAGAGGTCCAGGCCGGGCTCCTGCTGTCGCTCATGGGACAGGTTGGCCTCTGTTCTAAAACGAATTTATTATAATTATGTCATTGCCACCTCTTTGTCTCCATGGAGATGTTAGGCGTGGGTTTCTATTTCTTGCATATCTCTTTAAGTGATATTTGAGGACTTTTGCACATTCAAAATATATTTAGTTTTGAAATGTTACTTCTGAAACCCATGGATTGCTTTGGCTGAAATGTTCCACAGTATGGCATTCAACACATCTATCTAAAATGTATTTCTGTGAGCGCAGTTGCCTCTCCACAGATCTGACTTGTAGCTTGGCCCGGTTGCATCACCTGCTTGTCTCCATGGAGATAAGTGTAGCTTCATTCAGTGGATTATTCTAGACAAAACATGACATATTTGTGGCGACCAAAGTGGCAGACCTTCCACCAATACAGTTGAATAAAGCGCCTATTAATGAGTATAATGACTTGTCAATCAAAAGTTATAACGTGTTTGTTTTGTTTGTGTCTGTCGTTTGTTTCGTTGCAGCCTGAGCATCACTGCTTCCCTTCTATTTTCATCTATGGACATCGAGCCTCTGGGAAGAGCCATGTACTCGATACTTTAATGAAACAACTGGAGGTAAGCAGCTGTGTCATGTCTTCTACTCTAATTAAATGTCTCCCCTAGCCTATCTGTCTTATAATTTATATTTTTTATATATATCATATATAATTAGCCTACCCCTAATTAATTACTGACCAGTGTTAATCGTATACACCCTAAAACTATGAGCAGGCTGACTTTACAACAAACACTGTTAGCCCTGAACACGTGTATACTGTCATACCCATGTGCAATACTGACATAATCATGTGCAATACTCTTACATAATGTAAATTATATTGGTGCAATATTCTCCATCCATATAACTGCCTGCTGTAAATAAGTTACTTTTGTTACTATTATTAATATTTTGATTTGTTTTACTTTTTATTAAGAATATAGAGGTTTTTATAAGAGCTTTTCTATTAAGAGTGTTTTATTTAAAAAGTTTTCTGTAAGTTATCTGTTTTCTTCTGTGCCTACTTTGTGTTGTAACACTGGAATTTCCCCATTGTGGGACAAATAAAGGTTATCTTATTTTATCTTATCTTCTCTCTTACCAGTAAAACATATAGACTAGTGTTGGCACAATACAAAAATGTCAATGGCTTGATACTCAATGTTGATTTCAATACCACAATCATGATTTTTTTCAAACCACACACTCACACCCACAACACACTTAGTAATTTGCTTTACTTTGATTATCGATTGGTATCCGGGCATCAAAACTACAACCCTAAATAGAACTATGCGCACTGTATCTGCTCCTAACACTCAATGCTGTTGTCAAATGCATCATTCTGAAGTGTAGTGAAATGTGAGGAGATGAAAACGCGGTCACATGTTCCACCTTAAAAGCGTGAAGTGAGGTTTGCGATGATGTAGTCGGTAATTTATTAAAAATTCCGCGCACATTCTCTGACTCGCTCTGCTGCGCCACGTTAGCCCATCTGTTGCCATATCTGAGGCCTACAAACATTGTCCCGGTGCGTTGTGTATGTTTTTAAAATATAATATAAAAAATAATATAAAATACCAATACCAGACAAACGCTCAGGCAAGGAAACGGTAGCTCCCTTTTAATCTTTGTGTTCATTGTGTTTTTGCAGTTACCACACGCCTTCGTCAGCTGTGTTGAATGTCTCTCGGTGGCTTTGCTTTTTGAACAAGTGCTCCGGTCCTTCTTCGGGGCCGATGCCGCCGCGACACTCCCCCGAAGTCCGACGCTGTCCGACTTTGTCCGCATCTACAGGCGGCATAGCTCGGAGTCGCCCGCCAAACAGACCAGATACATTGTGAGTGCGAAAGCTATTCATGTCGACCTCTGCGATCAGTGGAAATGTTGTTGTGTAATGTTAAATAACTTCAATAAATGATGTGTCGCTTTGGGCTGTGCATGAAAAGATCTTTTTGCTTTGTAGATAATGGAAAAGGCTGAGATGTTGAGGGACGCAGAAGCCAACCTTCTTCCTGCTCTTCTCCGTCTTCAGGAACTGGTGAGCGTAGTGAGGTAGTGGGTTGCTACGCTTGTCGTCACAAACCGTATTTCCCGGAGTATAAGTCGCACCCGAGTATAAGTCGCACCCGAGTATAAGTCGCACCCAAGTATAAGTCGCACCCGAGTATAAGTATAAGTCGCACCCGAGTATAAGTATAAGTCGCACCCGAGTATAAGTCGCACCCGAGTATAAGTCGCACCAGCCAAGAAATGCATAATAGAGAATAAAAAAACATATATAAGTTGCACTGGAGTATGAAATGCGATTGCAAGTGTGAAAATAACAAATAATATCACATATAAGTCGCTCCGGAATATAAGTATATTATTACAAATATAAGTATAAGTCGCACCCCAGCCAAAACTATGAAAAAAGGTACAACTTATAGTCCGGAAAATACGGTAAATGTTGCTCATCTCGGTGATCAAGGCAGATATTCTACTTCAGATGGGTGAGCTGAGCCTGAACACTTGCATAACAGACCTTCCCTTTTACTTTATGTTTGAAACCTCAGAGCTAATTGTGCTTTGGAATAAATGTATCTTCAGGGGAGTTTTCTTTCAGTGCGTCAATTATACATTTTGATGAATAAGCATCTGAATTACATACGTTTGAACACTGGCAGCATGTGTTTTATGTGTGAATGATGGCACTTCTCTCCGTCTTGTGCAGGTAGAAGACAATGTTACTGTGATTCTTCTCAGTGAGATTGTGTGGGATAAGTTCAGACCAAACACGGGTTGTTTCGAACCTCTTCTGCTGCATTTCCCAGACTACAGTAAAGGTAACATTAAGCTTCTGTCTGTCATGTGATGCTGCCAAATGTGCCTGTGATTTTGTTCTTGCACTTCTCCTCTAAGTGTGAAATGATACTGAAAGTTCCGCGCTCTCACATCTCTCAGTATGTTAGACTTTAGCTCTGCTGGTGTTTCTTCTTTCAGGTGAGCTGCAGCAGATATTATCAAAATACAAGCATCCTTCTCATTCAGCTGAGTTTTACTCCTCCTACATCAACATCTTGTTGGGCGTTTTCTACTCCGTGTGTCGAGACCTCAGAGAACTGCGCCACCTGGTCAGTCCGTCTCACTCAAAGATATCGTAAACATTGTTCTATTTGAAATAATTGTTTTACCTCTTTCTCTCAAACAGGCTGCTCTTAATTTTTCAAAGTTTTGTGAACCACTGGAAGAAGGCAAAGGTATTGAAGAGAAACCAATCGACCCATTGCACCAGTAAACACTTTTCATTATACATTATGTGTGCTACATATTTGATAGATCTGGTATAACATTTTATTCTTGTTAGTTGCAGTTGTAGATTTATGTGGTAAAAAACACAAAACAATCTGTACTTATCACTCAAGCAAAAATGTCTTTAGTAAATGTTTTACTGCCCATTATGGGACAATCATATCTGAGAGGAAAAATGACCATTTAATAAATATACTGAAATGTACATGAAATGTATTTATTTATTTTTCAGTGAAAGAAAGTGACACACACAAATTATGGAGAAACATTGAGCCTCATTTGAAAAAAGCCATGCAAACAGTTTATCTTCGAGAGGTGTCCAGGTTTGTATTTGTTTTACATTACTTAAACTTTTGGGGTTTTTCCTTATATGTTTTTAAAACATATGTTCAGCCTTCAGTGGGAGCAGATGCAAGAGATGGAGGAAAAAGAAGCGGGAGCCGTGAGAGGTTATTATTGACGCCATTTAAAATTAGTTTAATATAGTTTATTTGCCTATGAATTAATCTTGCATAATGTTGTCTTCAAAGGCTTATCAGCTCACACTCATGTAGAATTGCCTTATTACTCCAAGTTTCTATTGATTGCCGCGTACTTGGCATCATACAACCCAGCTCGCACAGACAAGCGCTTCTTTCTCAAGGTACAGTCTTGACTAAACAGCGTATATTTAGTTTAATTTGTATGTTTAATTATTTTTTCTCAACAGCATCATGGTAAAATTAAAAAAACATTTTTTTTAAAGAAAAATGAAAAGGTAACTTCCTGTTTTATCAGCTTTAATACATTATAATATGTATTTGCTGTTACGTTTGATGCATTTGGACTCGATTGTTGTGCACAGACCAGTAATCATCTCCTGGGACCGAAGCCCTTCCCTCTGGACCGCATGCTGGCCATCTTTTACAGTGTAGTGGACAGCAGAGTGGCCCCCACAGCCAGCATATTCTCTCAGGTCAGAGCTTACTCACTTTGAAGTAGGGCTGCAACTAACCATGTTGTTTATTGATTAGTCTAGCAAGTATTCTTTTGATTAATGGATTAGTTGTTTATAATGCAAAGGTTACGCAATGAAAATATTTTTTATTATGTTTGACCTGGATGAAGCTGAAGTGAAGCTGTTTTAAGATCCTGGTGGAGCACATTTATGGACAAAAGAGTGTTTTAATCAAATATGCTAAATTTACACATTGTCCACATTATTTTCATGCACAATTTGAGTCATAACATCTTTTGTCAGCTCATGGCATGTTGTGGACCCTGTGTTAGACCTGTTAGTGATTATTGGATTACCATATTGGTTGACATTCAATAAGTGACAAGTTGTGATTAATCAATTAGCTTTTAGCCCTGCTTGGGAGGATACAATTCAAAAATCTGTGTTTATTGGTTGTTCGTGCTACTGGAACATTTGCAAGTGTTTATATTTATTGGCTTGTTTGTCCTACTATACTTAGGACTCACTATATTAACTGCTGTGTGTGCTTGGTATCTGCTGTTGACTCCTGTTTTTAGCTGTGCCTTTGACTGAAAATATGTCACCTGCACTCTTCTCTTTTTAAGTTATTTATATAATGATTGTTCACTTTTTTGTATTGTATCTTACTACATATGTTTCTATAAAGCACTTGCAATTACTTTGACTTGTGCTCTATAAATGAACCTGCCTCATTGGCCTTGAGAGTGTTTCTGTAAGTCGGGCTCATGCAGGTGTCCTCCTGTAGATCTCCTCTCTGGTGACTCTACAGCTGTTGAACCAGGTCAGTCATGATGACCAGCTCGATGCCCCGAAGTACAAGTGTGCCGTTTCTATGGACTTCATTTGTGCCATCTCGAGGTATGATCATGTTTTATTTCTCAAGTCATTTTTGCATTCGACAGTGTAAAAAGACTTTGCTAAACATGTGCATAACTTGTGTTTTTCTAGGACAGTCAACTTTGATATTGTCAGGTATTTGTACGACTTCCTCTGAGGCGGCTGTGCAAAAGAAGAGCTGACACACACTGACAGTAAGACATAAGGAGCTTTGCACTTGAATGCACTTAAGCACACGCATCATGTGCAACTGGAGCTCAGACTGGCTCGTGCTGAAATAATCCAGTGATAACACTGCCCTCTAGTGGCGACAAAGTACATCAGGAAAGAAAAATCTATATTATATTTTACAACATTACAAAAATAAAAGTAATGTTGATATGTGACTGTCATTTTCCATTAATAATACATATCTGTCAGAATTGTGGTAGGCTAGGTATAGATATAATGCCTCAAACAATGCAAAAAGTACTTTTTCCAAAATGTAGTGGAGTAGGAAGTACAGATAACTGCTTTTAAATGTAGTGAAATAAAAGTAAAAAGTATTCCCAGTACTACTTTTGTACGTCCATAGTATCTACATATTAAAAATGTTAAATGGAAAAAGATTGAGTATTTTTTTTTTTTTTATATAAAAAACAAAATGTGTACAAAAATATCTAAACAATGACAAGGACATAAACATAAAGTCAAGTTGAATCATGTTTAAATTGAAACAAAATTAAAGCTGAGTAAAAGTTATATTCTTCCCTCTTCATCCTGAAGGGAGCATCTCTCGTTCAAAGTGACCTTAAGCGCTTCACATGAAGTCCACATTTAGAGCAACAAGCCAGCTGTATAAACCTGACCTGGCATAACATGTCGCCCTGGCGACGGTCGCAGGATCAGGACCTAAATGCTGTGTCTTCTGTTGTGGATCATCGCCACAATGTGAGTGAGATCCAAACTCTTCATCATCACCTCCATGAAATCTTCATCATTGCGAGCTCCAGCAACAAACTCCTCCAGGGACAGTTCACCTGTAAGGACAACGCTCTTTCAGGAAATCTGGCTTTGCAGCAATATTTTTTCTGTCGAGCCCTTTTTACTGCGTGTGTTTGTGCCAACACGTCAGACACTCACCATCTCCGTTGATATCGATCCTGTCAAACACTCTGTTGGTGAATTCCTCTGCTGTACACTCCTGATTTTCATTTCCATTGATTGCTCGAATCGCCTGAAGCAACAAAAACAAATGAGCCGTGGCCCAAGGCGCTTCACAATCACGTGTCGAGTGTAAAATGTACCTTTATTATGTTGAGCAGCTCGTGTCGGTCGATGCAGCCGTTGCCGTCCACATCATAGAGTTTAAAATACCAGCGCAGCTTGTGCTCCATCTTTCCACGCATCACCAGACTCAGGGCAGCCACGTACTCCAAGAAGTCTATGTAGCCATCCTGTTGAGTAAACGACAAACATTCAGAAGATGCAATTAAATCTTTCTGTTTGTCGGTAGAAATGGACTGTGCCAGAATGGGGCATTAACTCCAGGGACTGTTTGAACAAGAAACTTTGCTTCAAAGCATTGTGTCTCACAGATAATCTCCAGTTAAATCATGCATATGATTACTGCAGTGAGCTGTGGGGAAGACTAAATATAGCAGCACAGTCTCGCAAGACGCCTCTGAACTAGGGCCGGTCTTAGGGGACTCTTTGGGGGCCAGAAATCTATATGCATTGTATTGCTGCTGTGGCCAATAACAGATATTTGCTGATATTTTTTGTAATTCTAAAGCAAGGCCCACAAATGTTAAGTTGTAGTAAAGTTCATGGTTGGCATCTTAGAAAAAATATCTATGACAAATATTGGCTGAACTTATTTTCTTGCCAATACCGACATCACAAGTAATGATGATGAAACAGAGATATAGCTATAGACATATATGTAGAGAGAGAGAGAGATTGAGCTTTATTAAAGCCCATCCTAATTAGAATAAGATTTAGAACATGTATGAAAAACTCCTGTATTTTAAGGATCAAATATTAATTTGAGACTTGATTATTAAAAAGATCATGAAACCAAACCACTAACACCAGATAATTCAAGACTAATTTCATATCTGCACTAGGTTTTTGTCATCTGAATGTTTCAAATCTAAACTTGAAATGAAAATGATTACAATTTGTATTAATTTGCCATAACCTCTAAATGCAAAAGCCTTACCTTATTCATATCAAATGTGCGGAACATTTGTTCAATGTAGGCGTTTGCCTCTGGGTCCAGACCCCGCAGTCCAAAGAACTGTTTGAACTCGTGCAGAGTCAGTTGTCCCGAGGGGCACTCCGTCATGAACTTCTTGTACCACAGGTGCAGCTCCACGGCCTGCAGGTCGTCCACTGTGGAGACATTGGAGTTCCCCATTTCTGCTGAGAGCTGGCTCAGGACACCTGATGTCCAATTGGTCTACTGTGAGACAGAGGGGCTCCCTCTTCACAGTCACACAACTCTGGACATTGGGCGGGCTTTGCCACTGCTGGGGCGCTTTTATAGTGGACTAAGTTTAGAGGTGAGCCCAAAGTGCCCTCCTTCAGTCTGATCACTGTCTAATCCAGACAAACGGGCCGATGAGGAGCTTATGCGTCCTCAGGCATGTTCAGGTTCCAGAGATGTGCTGACTCATGCATGTCTGGATGTTCTCTATCTCCATGTGACAGGACAAATTATTGTATTTGACCTGACGGTTTATAAATCTCAACCTGAGACTGTTGGTTCAAGCTGTACAGAAACAACAAATGAGTTGAATTACAAATGTTATTTTTAACATAAATCCAGATCCTGTACACAGAATTCTTGTTGGAAAAAAACAAGACTTTATTTAACATTGATTGGGGTTATTGTTGTTGGTAATCAAAATTAGTTGTAAAAATGTATAAAGGAAGTAAATTAAAACTTTACAATGTAAATATGTACATATTATTAGTATTTAGACAGTTCATGTACTCTAAAACTACATTTATCCATATTAGGTTCAGTAATATGTTGATACAAATGTTCAATAACATGAAAAAAAGGTTAATAGTGGTGTGTAATCCCACATTTGTCAAGGAGTGTTCCATTGTAGAAAAAGGTTGTTGTAGTCATGTGGACTTTTAGAAAAAAAACGTTTCGACTCTCATCCAAGAGTCATTGTCAATTTGCAAATTTAGACCGGGAACTCGGATATTTATTTTATTCATCTCAGAAGAAAAAGTTGAGTGAGTCAAAACGTCTTGTTTTTTCTAAAACTGAGTCCAGATGATACAACTGAACTTTTGTCTTCAATGTTAAAAGTATAGTTCAGAGCTGCCCGGTGGTCCAGTGGTTAAGATGTGCCAGGATCCACGTGCTGGCCACAGTGTCGTGTGTTCGAATCCTGTTTACTGCATATCCTCCCTTCTCATCCTCATATCACTCTAAGCTAGGGGTGGGCAATTATTTTCCTCCGAGGGCCATATTCGAATCCGGGCAAGTAGCGGAGGGCCGGCCCGCGATCATTGGTGTGAAAAAAAAAAAAAAAATCCCAAAAATTAAATATCAAATAAAATATTTGATATATTTGACTTTGGTCAAATATAGGCTATTGAATCTATTATTTAATTCATTTCACGTCATATTTATTAAGGATACAAGTGCAGACAGCTGCCTGAGGGCAAAAAAGGAAAAAAAAAATGTTTTGTTTTTTTATATTACTTGGACAAGCTTGGCGGGCCGGATTGAAAGACCCGGCGGGCCGGATGTGGCCCGCGGGTCGTAGTTTGCCCACCCCTGCGCTAAGCTGTCCTCTCTAATAAAGACTACGGGCCAAAAAAATCCTTTAAAAATATTTTTTAAAAAAGATAATAGTTCAATAATTGATGTCAGGTTCAGTTTGTTGCTGAAATTGTCCAACGTTAGATATGAATACATTCCACACTATAAAAATATAAACATGCAAAACATATTAAAGATATACCACAGAAAGATAATCTATAGTGATTTGTTCCAGTTCAAACTTTGGCACACTGTTGCCACAAGAAACAATACAAAAAAGGTTATTCCAGACTAACTGCTTCATAAACAAATTACATAGTTATACAAGTGGTTCTCCTCCTGAAGAACTGGTTCTCCTGAAGAACTGGTTCTCCTCCTGAAGAACTGGTTCTGCTCCTGAGTGGCTCCAGCTCCACTGTCTATCTCACGTCCGTCTGAAGGAGTCGGATCCATCCTTCACTGTGGAACTCCTCCAGGTTTCTTCTTTTACCCCTAGGAGTTTTTTTGTAGTTTTTCCTGGCCGTGAAGGAGGGTCTAAGGACAGGGGACTCTGGGACATCGCTCCTTGTCCTTTTGGACATTGTTTAATCCATTTTTCACTGTCACCCTCCGAGACAACTGCTGTTGTGATTTTGGGCGTTACAAAAATAAATTGAATTGAATATAAAAATACTTAACAAAACTTTGGTAAATATGTGACTTTTTAAATCAATTCTTCTTTAGAGTTTTGTATTTTAGTGGACTGCAGCATGGCTGAGGTTGCATCACTTGTAAACACTATCACGGCTCCTACAAAAGATATCACGAAAGTGCAAAATCAGACCTTCAATAGATAAACACGGCCTGATAATGGCCAAACACATGTAAAGTGTTATAGATAAAATAAACAGGACTTAATAAGGCCTCGTTATCCTTCATCCTTCAGAGTTTACATCTTCAGTCTTTTTATATCTTAAGTCTTGAGTTACTTCAGTATTCCCTCTGGCTGCCTGTCGGGGGCTGCACACATCTGTCCGGCCCCGGGAGGCCCTCTCCTCCGGCCCCAGGTCAGGAGGCTGTAGAGGGAGTCAAACATGGAGGTGGTGTATTGGGCGAAGAGGCCGATCCAGCGCAGCGCCAGCACCATCCACCGGACAGAGCGACCAATGAAGGCCACAAACACTGAGGCGTAGTGGGCGAGCAGCAGCAGGCTCCTCCCCAGCGCCCTGCCTCTGTTCACAATAACACTCACTCTGGGCTCATGCACTGCCATGTCTCTGCTTCCTATTTACTTTACGAGATAAATGTGTTGGCGTTTCATTCAAAGACACATTTTTTTTCTCTTGATGGTCCAGTTGCACTTGTAGACGGCCCCTTGTTTGCGCAGCTCCTCCGTGTTTGCGCAGCTCCTCCGTGTTTGCGCAGCTCCTCCGTGTTTGCGCAGCTCCTCCGTGTTTGCGCAGCTCCTCCGTGTTTGCGCAGCTCCTCCGTGTTTGCGCAGCTCCTCCGTGTGACCAATGAGCGCACAGAAAGTTTCGTTTCCGGGTGTGTTTGGTGATGTGGCTGTGCTCTGGGAAACGCAGCCGAGGAAATAAACCCAATAAACGCAGAAGCATTTAGCCGGGTCGCACTCGTACAGGTGAGTCAAAGTACATCCTTCATACTTTCGCACATAGCGCATCGCTCCTTTGACGCATTGAGTCACAAAAGAAAGCTCAAAGCGGGGGCTAAAAAGCTTCTTATTCACTTGTTATTGATGCTCTGGCGCTAGCATCATGCTAACTTCACCGCAGCCAGAGCGAAAACGAGCGTAATCACGTAGTGTCCCCTTCATACCTGGCGTCTATCTCGAGACACGGATGTTTTCAACATTCTTTTTGTCCCTGGTTGTACTGAAACATCGCTGCTATTTTCGCGTTAGCTAAAGTCTTTGCAGTGCACAAAAAACACGACGCAGCCGCAGTGGTTCGTGGCTCTCGGGAAAGTTCGGCTGGTTTCGTCTTCGCCGAGGACACGGGAAGAGGTCCTCCGCCAGTGTGTCATCTGATACAAGCGCGTGCAGAGATGCGCCCAAACTTAAATCACTAAATACTATGCGTCATATAAGAGAAGCACAAATGTAGACTAAATTATAATACGTCACAATATGTTGCGTTATAATTTTCAGTGCCAGCTCAATGTTCAGCCGTCTGGCAAATGTTCTCCATGAGCTCTCTGGAGAGGAAGGCGCTGATGGAGACTCACAGGTCAGATGTTCTTCATACTTATCGTTTCTATATTCATAATAAAATTTCACTTTTGGGGCGAAAGAATGGGTAAAATGCAATAAAGTGTACCTTAACAGTATGGCCTAAAATGCATCTTCTTTACAGAGAAAAATAGTGAAAAATGCAATTCTTTTTTTTTTATTAAAGAAAAAATGAATGAACCTTAATAATTATTAATACAGCAACAAGGTACTTAATGTAATAAGGGCTTCACAAGTCATATAGGCCTAACCTGGGCTGTTGACAACAGATAGAAACTCTTCTGATATTACTCTGGCATATTTACAGCTGTGTAAAAGAAAGTGTAAAATGTACTTACTATTGCCCAGACTTTTAGGCAAGGGGGTGTCTTTAGCACTTTCCATTGACATCTCTTAAAAATCTTCCCATAACACTCAGATTGTAGGTCTGCACTTTAAAGACCTAAATCAACATTTTATTTTGAATGAGGGGTTCTTTACTGCTTATTGAATATATCTGCTTAATTTGAATGCAAATCCTCCAATTTTTTCATAACTTTTCTAAACCTTGCAGCTATTACATTGACTTTGTCTTTATCATCCTTTCTCAGGGAGTACTTGAGCCTAGACCTCCTGCTGGTGACGACCCCGCTTCTGAATCTGAGGCACCGGAGGAGGCTATGGAGAGGCTCGCTCACTTGGAGCAGCTTGTTGTCCAGCTAAAGGAGCTAATCCGGGATAAGGACTCTCAACTGCTGCAAAAGAATACAGATCTGACCAATAAAGATGCTCAGATTAAGGTAACTATTCACCTGGGGCTGGTTTTATTAAATATATCCCAAGTCCATTTATACATTAATTTTCCCTCCACAGAGTGAAAATGAAGCAGCTGAGGCTCGCTTCACTAAGCTTAAGTTACAGGCCAAAGCAAAGATGGCATCTCTCACTAAACAGATTAATGAACTGAAGGGACAGGGAGGCGTAGCAGTAAGTCAAATTTGTCTTGGTATTATTGTTGGCACGTGAAGTCATTTCTTTTGTTCATTGTAATTTCTTTATCAGACTCCGGACAGCTCATTTACAGGAGCTGGTGAAGCTTTAGCGGAGGAACTGCAGGAGCTCAGGACTAAACTGAGTCAAGCAGAGGATGAAAACAAGAATCTTCGAGACTCACTACAGGCCACAGAGCAACTTCTTCAAGACAAGGAGTCTGCTCAGGCAGAAAAGGTGCAAGGAAACACAGCCACACTAAAGAAACCAACCCTAATCTCACAACTAGTCAGTGCCAATAATGTTTTTGTTTTGTCTTTGTCAGATTCAGCTATTGCAGGCTGTGGTTTGTGAAAAAGATGTACGTTTTCAAGAACAGATCCAAAAGCACGAAGCGGAGCTGCTACAGGTCACTTCAGAGTCTCACAGTAATGGAGAGCTTCAACAGGTGTGGCATACAGTTAGTTTATTTACTCATGTTTTGTATTCAGTAGATGTCTTCTGACCTTGTTTGTAAATGGTGCTATACAATACTCTGTGACAAAGCAAAACAAAAAGTGAATTCAGGGAACAGTGTGGCAAGTTAGCGATGTGAATAGAAAGCTTGGGTAAAAAAACAAAAAAACATCAATTGTAATTAAATTTGAGGTGTGAAAGTATGACAAGTATGAATTCGCATTCCATAGTATGAATTCGCATTCCATGGAATTAATTCATTCCATGGAATGCGAGGAATCATTGTTCTCGCCTGGTTTCTTATTGTTATTATTATTCATGGTTTTCTGCCACAACTCTGGCATTTTTGACCCCCTGAACATCGATGAAAAGTCCCACATGGGGGTATAGACTCGATCGGCTCCACCGGTGTTAATTGTGGTACCTTTTTTAAAGAGCGCTCTTGTAGTGTCTCCTCTGTAGTATTAAAATTAAGATTCTTAGTAAAAAGTGTGGAACCAGAAACACTTTCTTCTTTTTTTCACTTTTTCCGTGTTGACAGGTGTCTTGTTGTGGTCAGGGTCGTGTGTGTGTTTGCTCCAGGCTTTTGGTTTTGTGGGATCTCCAAACGACTAGCACATTTCCACCGTTACTCTGGACGTGTCCATGAAGCTTTTGTGAAAATGTGTCAACGCCTTGTTTGCGTCTTCCTCGGATTTGAACCCGTCAAAGCCAAACTTTCAAAACTTGCCATCTTTAGTGAACTTCAGTGTACAGTCAGTGAGCGTGCCAAAAGCAGCAAACATAATTCGAAATCTCTCCTCCTTCATCCCGTTGGGAAGGTTAACAATGAGTCGCGACATAATTTCCGTGATTGTTAATCGCCCAATTAAATGTTTAAATGTAGATTTATTTAGATGTCAACCAACACGCATGGCTCCTCTAGGCCGCCATGTTTTCCTGCTTCTTCTTTGACTGGACTGTAACGTGGCGTGTTGACATCTAAATAAATGCTAAACCTAAGATGAGGCCAAAATTATCTCGACTTTACTTCTACAATTAGAAAATGTAACTGCTCCAACCAAATTAAATACCTTTTGAGCAGGTTTAAGTTGAGATAGATCTATTTTTACCAAGCAAATCAACTCACCAGTGCATCTTTGTTCTCTCCTGTTCATTCATGTGTTTGGTCTGTGCCCTGCACACTTGCAGCTCAATCTGCCTAGGGCCCCATCTGCTGGCTGGATTGGAGATAGCCTACTTGGACCAGAAATTAACTAAAGATAATAACAGAGTGGGAAAGAAGAGTGAAAGGAGAGACATTAGAAGTAGGGCTGGGCTGGACTATTTGACACATACTGTATCCTCCCTTTTAAAGAATATGTCTGCAAAAGTAAATACATGGTCATATTCATTCATTGACTCTAGAGTTAGTGTACAGTCAGTCCAACCGCTTTGTTGCGTCCCTCTTTAGACCCTTCACGCGGCCCAGAGGAGGTGTGAGGAGCTGGAGGAGACTGTGAGCTCTCGGTCTCAGGTGCTGGAAATGCTTCAACAGGAACTAAACAGTGCTGATCAACAAAAACAGGTATGGTTCCTGTTCGACAAGCCTTGCTTGTTTTTGCATTGTTTCATGTATGCGTGTTTGATATTGTTATATAAAAATTCATTATATTATAAATTCATTATGTGTTGGGAGGGCAGCACCTTTTATTTATTTTTATTCCATTGATTTTAGTGTGTTTGTTTGATTTAATTTTCTATTTGATTTTGTTTTTATATCTTCTTTTATTACTTTTATCCTATTTATGCCTCTGTAGTCTTTTACCTCGCTGTGAAGCACTTTGGAACCCTCTGGTTGTGTAAATCGTGCTATATAAATAAAATGGATTGGATTGGATTTAGAAAACATTTATATTTGCTTTTTAACTATAATTTTATGTTTTTTGTTCTTGTTGCAATTAAATACAAATACCCTCGTATCGTTTATCTATTTTTCCCAGATCTTGACCAATCAGTTCCGTCAAATGGAACAGGAGCTCACAGAGTCAGTCAGATTGAGAGAGGAGGAGAAGGAACAGTTGATACAGGCACAAGCCAACATTTCCTCCCTTAAAAACAGCCTGGAGGTCTGGGAGGCAGAGAAAGCTGAGATGGCCAGGCTCCAGAGTGAGGTGGTTGCACTGAAAGATGCTGAGCTTGTTAGTCAAGAAGCTCTGCATAAGGAGAGGACAGAGGTCGCAAGGCTGGAGCAAGAACTGGCTCAACTGAGAGAGTCTGAGGAGGCGCTGGAAAGAAGCCGGACAGAAATGGAGCGTGTTGAAAGAGAGCTTGAGTCTGTTAGGCAGGCAGAGACAGAAAGTGTGACTGCTCTGGAGCGGGAGAAGTCAGAGGTGGACAGGCTTAACAATGAACTGATTGCACTCAGAGTACAGAGAGAACAGTTGCAGGAGCAGAGTACAGCAATGAATGAAGTTTGGAGGCATTTACGTTCTCTGGATTTGGGAGAATCTACAGCTTCAGATGAAGGCCCCGTTTGCATTGACCCTACTCTGTTAATGGAGACTGTACAGTCCATTGAAGCTCAGCTCTTACAGTTCAAAGAAGAACACACGAATAGTGATGAGAAACGATGCCTGGAGCTTACCCACAACATTGGTATCCTTCAAGGTTAGAGTCTCTATAACTTTAAAAACATACCATTATTGGAGTAATGACACTAATGGTCTATCTGGTCTTATTTTCAGAACAATTGGACAGACATGCCAAAGATGACGTGGAAGCATCATTCAAAATTCAGCATCTGGAACAACAAATTAAAGAGGTCAGTGACTACAGAGGAAATTAGCTCGACATATTCGCTTTTAGATCCAAAGCATGAACTGGCATTAAAGTTGGTTGATTCTTTAAGTAAGATGATAAAATAAAAGATGTCCTTAAGACATGGCTCGTCTGCACAGTTCTATGATCCTCAGTGTCTAATCCCTCCTCACTGATCTGCTATGGTGTCGAACTAATGTCAACTATAGATCATACTATAAAGTGTTATTGTTTTTCTTTGGTACTTTTAGTGTCTTATTCGCTTAATTCAACCGTGTCCAACAAGTTAAAGCAATATTTGTTCTTTACAGATGTCTGAATCTGGTCATGGTGCTAAATCTTCAGAGGCAGATACTTATACAGGTACTATAGGGCAGCCATTAAGATAACAAATCAACTAAAATGTATGGAGAATAAATACATGTATTGTTTTCATTTCTACAGAGCGCATCTCTGTCCTGGAACAACTTTTAACGGAGAAGGACGACGAACTGTCTGCCTTAAAAGCTTCTCTTGCCCAGAAACATGAGTCTGCTGAAGCTACAGAAGTTCAAACTTTGGTTCCGAATCTGAAAGACAAAAACGATGCATCTGCTCTTCAGGACCTCTTGGAGGAAACCCAAGATGAGGAGACCACATTAGTAGCTGAGGATACCTCTGTTCTGTCCGCTGACAATGGGAGTAGTCCTGAGCTGATTGGGACACAGTCAGAGTCCCCGGAGGAGTCCAAAGCCTCTTCAGATGAGATGGTGGCAAGTAGCGACTCTGAGGTGGCCCACAGCAGCTGGACACTTCTAGAGGCTGTGAACCAGGAGGGAGGACAGGAGTGGCCATCTGTGTTACAGGACTTTAGTCAGCTGCAGTCATCATGGGAAACCACAAGCATGGAGCAGGAGTCGTCCACAATTCAAGTTGAGTCTTCATCAGTGATTATTCAAGAGACCGTGGAGGTTCACCTGACCCAGCAGACTTCCTCTGTAGCGCAAACTGTCTCTTCTAGCCATGTCTTTGCTCAGGTCTTGGCTGAAGAGCTACAAAAAAGATACAGTGAGCTGCTGGCAGAACTGCAGAGGCTTAGGCAGGAAGCTGGTGAATCACAAAAGAAAATTTGTGCTTTGAAAGAGGACACCGATACACTTATTGTTGCAAAAGAAGCTGCAGAATCTCAGACTTCCTATTATGAACAAGAGCTTAACAATATCCGAGAAGAGCTGAATAATGTTTCTCTGCAAAGCAGTGGCATAAAAGAAAAACAACACAATGAAATGCAACTTTTAGAAGGGCAAATAGCCATTTTAAATAATCAGTGCGAAGAGAAGGAGGAAAAGATAAAGGCCTTGAAAACAGAACTAGGAACTGCACATGAGTCATTGTTAGAGCAGCAGAGCCAGGCACGGATGCTTTGTGTCCAGCTGGAAGACCGAGAGCAGTTCTCTTCTGAGCTCGAGGAGAAGCTGAGGAATGTGGAGTCCTCACAGAGCAACGATATCAACAATGAAACACTATTAAAGAAGGATTCAGTGATCAGTGAGCTACAGCAGCACCTGAGTGAAAAAGAGCAGGAGATTATAGTGCTCAATGATAGTATGTCTACTAAACTCATTCAAGCACAAGAAGACAGATCTTTGGTAGACAGTGAAATGAATAAATTGAAAGAGGAAATGCAGGAGCTTAGAAATGTAGTAGATGAAAAATATACTGGTCATAGCCCAACATCTCCAGATGCAGAACCTCTGTCAACTTTACAAAGAAAAAACGAAGCGCTAGAAACCCAACTTACCAACACTAAGAAGAAATTACAGGTGGCCCTTGTGCAGCGCAAAGAACTCATGAAAAAAGTGGCCTGTTTAGAAGAAAAAGTTGCTGACCGGGATGTTGGGGTGGAAAAGGAAATGGACAAGTACGGAAACAAAGAATTTGAAGAAATGGAGGCTAAGCTTGCTGAACTTCAACAAGCTTTGAACGCCAAAGAGGAGGCAATTGAGAGTCTGGAGAAGAAAATAAGCCAACAGGATCATGTTCTTGCTGAGACACTTTCCCCAAACAGAAATATAAGTGAGGAAGATGAATGTTCCCAGCAAATGAATATGACTGTGTTACAATCGCAAGTGGCCTCTCTTGAAGCCGAGTGTGACACGCTTCAGAGGAAGGTCCAGGAAGCCCAAGAGTCCCGCAAAGACACGCTCCGCAAAGCCAAAGAGAAAGACAGGCACCACCGAGAACAACTAAAGCAACAGAAAGAGGATTACTCCGAGCTGATGGGACGGTTTGAAAAGCAAAGTGACGATAATGAAGTTCTTCTCCAAACTTTGAGAGAATTGCAAATGAGCCAGGTGCAAGAAATCCAGTCTTGTCAACTGTCGCAACAGGAGGTTAAAATCTCAGAGAAGTCTGCTACAAATGACTGGGGACAGGAGGACTGGGTTGACTTTACGGCCCCTGAGCCAGTAATGGCCCAGCAGCCATCTAGTGATGAGAAGAGACCAGAGCAGGGTCAGGGCGCCTCTATTCAAGTGGAAGAGTCAGTGGATGCACTCAGAGAAGAAGTCTATGCTTTACAAAAGGCTAATACTGAATTGGAAAATAAATTGGCAGATACACATACTATTTTGTCGCTCAAGGACACAAAATTATTGGAATTAACAAAAGATCTGCAACAACTGAAAGAAAAAGAAATGCAGATAGATATTGTTTCTGAAGAGCTGAATGCTCTTACTGAAAAATATCAACAAGCTCAGTCTTGCGCCATAAGTCTAAAGGCCGAGATGGACGCCGCTGTCCAAAGGGCTTCTGCGGAGTCTGCATCCTCCATTGCAGCCCTTCAGGCTGAAGTGACTGATTTTAAAGTGTTTCTTGATAATAAAAAACATGAGATAATTGAGCTCAGTCAACAACTTCAAGAGCAAACCACTTTGATACACTCATTGGAGACGGCTGTATCCCGTAAGGATGAAGTAATTGTCTCTTTACAGGAAGAACTGAAGGCAGAGCAAGAAAAAACTCAGAGATTAGAGGTGGAGGTCCCACAGAAGCAGGAGGAAGAAAAAGACAGTGAGACAAAGCTACAACAGCTGCAAAGAAAACTGCAAGCAGCTCTGATTAGCCGTAAAGAGGTGATCAAAGAAAACAAGACTCTAAAGGACCAGCTAGCCACCACTGAGCATTTACTTGCTGAGCTGAAGGAGAAAATTACTGCAACAGAACAAGAGCTGGAGAAGATCCAAACTGAACGTAAGAGATTGATCAATGAGGTAGACCGATTACTCCTAGAAAACCAAAGTCTGGATTCTTCCTGTGAGAGCCTTAAACTTGTAATGGATGGCATACTAAGTGAAAAAGACAATTTTCAGCGAGAGGCTGAGCTTGCCAAAGAAGAGGCTACTCGCGCCTGCAGAGAGTGGGAGGAAAAGGTACAAGGCATGAAGGAGGAGTATGAAACTCTGCTCAAGTCTTATGAAAATGTGAGTGATGAAGCAGAGCGTGTGAGACGGGTTCTGGAAGCTGCCAGACAGGAGAGGCAGGAGCTAGCATCCAAAGTGAGGGCGCATGAAGCATCGAGGCTAGAGGCTCAACGACAAGCAGAAGAGGCGCAAAAAGAAGTGGACACAGTGAAAGACAAAATGAGAAAGTTTGTCAAAACAAAACAACAGAAAATACTGGAGTTGGAAGAGGAGAACGAACGACTGAGAGAACAGCATGAAAAGTCCCCAAATGTCTCTCCTGATGACAAAAGCCTTCAGGCTGAGCTTGAAAAAACATGTGAGGAGCTGAGAGCTTTACAAACTGAATTGGAGGAAACCAGAACTGAAAGAGACGCTTTAAGCCAACACATTGAGGAGTTAAGGGAAGAACTTGGACAAAAGGAAGGTAAAGAAATGATTTTGAGCGAGTCTACAGCCCCAAGCACCGCTGCAGTTCCAGAGGAGATTGTAACTGATCTGATTGCAACTAAATCTGAGCCATTAGAAGGCCATAATGAAGGCCAAGAACATGAAGAAATAACTTTAGATTTATCAAAAACACACGTCATAGATGGAAATTCCCCAACAGAAGAAAAATCTGAACTTGAACAAATGGAAAACAAAATGAAGGAAATGGAAACTGCTTTAGCTACAGAAAGAGTTCAGTGGCAGACACTGGAAGCTGAATTTAAGGTTCAATTGGCTGCTCTTGAACATGATATTGAAGAGTGCAAAACAAAGGAAGCCACTTTAGAGCAGTCACTTCACCACAGCACTGAGCGAGAAAAAAGTTTGATAGAGGAAGGTGTCAGCAGAGAGGCACAATTCAAAGAGCTCCTTAAAAACCTGGAAACTGAGAAGGACAACCTGGAGGAGCGTCTGATGAATCAGTTGGCTCAGCTCAATGGCAGCATTGCCAGTTACCAACAGGAGGCTGCAGACCAGCGGCTGCAGCTGGAAGAGCTACGGCGTGAAGTAGAGACACTGGAGCGGGAGCGGGCTGAATTGGAGTCCCAGTACCAAAGTGAGCAGGCCCACGCCTTGAGGCTGGAGGAGGACATGAGGCAGGCCCAAAGGCAGCGGTCAGAGGCTGAGGCACAGAGTGGGCAACGGAGGGAGCTGGAACAGCAGCTGCGTTCTGCTGAACGAGTGAAAGAGGGAAGTCAAAGCCGATCACGGCAGCTCGAAGAGCTGCTCCGAGAGAAACAGCTGGAGGTCCGCCAGCTTCAGAAAGACTCTATTCAGTACCAGGAGAGGATCAGTGAATTGGGCCGAGAGGCTAAGGCACTGCAGATTAGTCACGATGATGTGCTGAAGAAACGGCAACAGGCCCAACTTGAGTTTTCTAAAACTGTGGGGGATTTGAAAAGAACTGAAGCAGAATTGTCTGACTGTAAATCTCAGTTAAATGATGCCTCGAAACAGTTGAAGGAAGCTTTGTCTGATAAAACGACTGTAGAGCTAAAGACCCTGGAGAAGGAGGCATCTCTGAAAGCTGAAGCTGAGGAGACTCTGGACTCTGTGAGATTCAGGCTGGGAGCTGAGCTGAAAGCTATAGAGCTGAGACTAGAAGAGTCCTTCAGAGAGAGGGAGAAGGAGGAGGACGCCACAGCAGAGGCCAGAGAGAAGGCAGAGGCAGCGGAAAGACGGGCACAAGCGATGCAAACTCAACTGGACGAGTCACTTGCCAGATTAGCTGCCTTCTCTCGCTGCATGTCCTCACTGCAAGATGATCGAGACCGTATTTTAGATGAGGCTCGTCAGTGGGAGAACCGCTTTAACAGTGCTCTCCAAGGTAAAGAGGCTGAAGTTCGGGAGGCTGAAACTCGTGTTAAAGCATTGACAGAACAGCTCCAGAAGGAGACTGCGCTGAAAGAAGGACTTCAAATCACTACTGGAAGGTAAAACATTTTCATTTAAAATTCACTTTTTAAAATTTAGGTTGATTTCTAATCATCCTCCCTACAGTCAATATTAATACATATAATACGATGTGTTTGTTTTTAGTTTGGAAAAAGCTGACAAAGAATGGCAACAGAAACATGAAGAAATGGGCAACAAGTTGAAAGCCAGTGAAGAGTCTCTTGAAAATGAGAAGAGCCGCCTGGAGGAGACCACCTCTGAGCTGCAGGCTGCACAGAACCAAGCCCTCGGCCTTCAAAAGGAAATAGAGAGTTTGCATCAGAGGACAAGAGCGCTGGAGGAAGCAGTTGTTCGTTTACAAACTGAAGTGGATCAAGCCAGAGCTGAGCTGAGAGAAAGAGAAACTGAAGAGAGACGTCTGTGTCTAAATTTGGAGCAGCTAGAAGCGGATCTGCGCTCCTCCAAGGCCCTGACTGAAAACCTGCAGACGGAGTTAAACGAGAAGGAAAGAAAAGAGGTTGAGATGCTAATGGAGAAAGAACAAGCTGTCACTCAAGTATGTATTTAATCATTAAGTTTAATGTATAGTAACTAAAAACGAAGCTCTTTAGTATCAACCCTTTCATGTTATTACAGGCTGCGGAGGAGGCCAGAAAGGAGGCTGAAGTTAGAGCACAGGAAGCTGAGAAGGAGCTGGAGCAGAGAAGAGTGGAACTGCAAGAGCTTGCAGACAAACTGCGAAACGTTGAGACCGAAAGTAACCAGAGTAAAACGAGACTTGATTCGTTCACAAAGGCCATGGGCTCTCTGCAGGATGACCGAGATCGAGTCCTTAATATGTACAAGCTGCTGGAAGAGAAACATCTTCAGGTAATTGTACATTATAATTGATATATTCACAACAATAAAACAATCTTTTGTATATTTATTGTTGACTTCATATCGCAGGTGATGATGGAAAAGGATGGTCTGATCCAAGAAGCTGCTGGTGAAAACAACAGCCTGAAAGAGGAGCTGCGCTCGCTGCTGGTGCAAAGAGACGACCTGTATGCGGAAAAAGCCAAGCTGGCTGCTCAGCTTCATGGATACCGTGAAGAGCTCAATCAAGTCCTAAGCATGAAAGAGTCTCAACACAAGCAGCTTTTAGCAGCCCAACGCCAGCGCATAGCCACTCTCGAGAAGGAACATAAAGAAATAGAGAATCAGCTGAGGAGCCTGAGTGTGGCTAAGGACACAGAAGGGCACAGTAGACTGGAGATGGAGACTCTTAGTCAAGCAGCTGAGTTCAAAACACCTTCACAGGCGGCTGATGCCCCAGGAGCTGAGGTGGAGAAGCTCAGAGAGCAGCTGCAAGCTGCAAGAAAACAGGTGACTGCTCTGGAGGACACTCTGCTCACAGAGAGGGAAGCGCAGGAGAGCAAGAGCAAAGAGCTGGCAGAATTGAAATGGGAGGGAGGTGTGATGCGCACAGAGTCTGAGAGTGCTCAGGAAAGGGTAGCAGAGCTGGCCCAGGACCTGCTGGTTGTTGAACAGAAACTACTGGAGCAGAAAGAAGTCACCACACAGCTCAGAGCAGAGAACCAATCCTTTGCTAAAGCCATGGCCTCGCTTCAAGATAGCAGAGACCAGGCTCTAAATAAGGCGCAGGAACTGAGTCTGAAAGTGGAGGAGTTTGGCAGAGCGAGCAGCCACACAACGAAAAGTGGATTAGCCAGCTCCATGGGATCCACTGGGGAAGTGTGGGGTCTGAAAAATGCTCTGCAGGCCCTGCAGAACGACAGGGAAAGACTGGTGAGATACAATCTGATATGATAAATCTGTGCACTATTGAGATTTTTGTGAGTCCATTATGTTTGCCGTTGCTTGTTTTCCATCAGCTGGAGCAGCTTGAATCACAGGCCACTGAGCTCAAAAAGCAAAAGTCAGAGCTGTCCCGGCTGGGTGCAGGAGAGCTCATTAAAGTCAGTCAGGAGCTTTTTGAGGAGAAAGAGAGGAACAACGACCTGCTGGGAGTCATTGCAGAGCTGGAAAATGCTGTCAAAGTGGGCATGCAGGAAATTGACCTACTACGGTATGTTTCAATCATTTCACTTATCTGATATTGAATCGAAGGCAATACTTGTGTATTTTATCTTCAGTGTGGAACGGGTGGATATTATGGCTCAAGCCGAGCAGCTAAAACAACAGACTCTTGCCACACTCTCTGAAAGAGACCAACAACTGCGCCATCTCACTGCTATGCTGGATGAAGTTCAAAATAAAAAAACTCAACTTCAAGAAGAACACTATCAAAGACAGGTATGCAAGTCACGTCATTGCTCTGGGTGTATATAATTGATTTAAAATATGGTTATGTTGTTTTAATTATGTTAATTGTGACAGGGAGCAGAGGATGGTGCTCCTGGTGCTCCACAACAAAAGTCTTCTGCTCTGGAGACTCAGGCCTATCGGGAGGAGGTCCAGGAGCTGCAACGGAGGTATTATTCAAACAAATTGTCCACAGAAGTCAAATTAAAAACATCTGGTGTAAAGCTTATTGTGAATTTTCACACCAGATTAGAACAAGAGACCCAGCAAAGGTTAACTGCTGAGGAGCTACTACAGGCCACACAAGATCGACTAAGTCGGTATGAACTGTACATAAAGTAAAACATGTATATGAGCATTTGCATCTTCGGGGGAACAAATTTCATGTGGCTTTTAGTTTAGCACATTCAGTCACGTTAATATTTCTATTGACATTTTTAGTCAGGGCCAGGCTAAATGGCAGTTAGCACTGGAAGACGATCCCGCAGAAACTGCTGTCTTTATTGAGCCACCGGAAGGCGCTGTCACTAGAGTAAGTGAAGCTATTCATTTGTCATTATAATTTCTGCTCTTGAGAAGACTTGTAGCATGTACATTGATCATAACCCTGTGTCACGCTTTTCAGAAAAGGAGAGTTGGTCCAGGCCTGGTGCGGATGTTGAGAGTGGCGTTCTGCTCTCGCCAGCGCACGCCTCTTCTGCTCAGCCTCTATCTCCTCACTGTGCACATCCTGCTGTTACTGTGCCTCAGTGGATACCTCTAAAAGCCTTTTCACTGATGGGACACATGGGCCACATGGATTAAGTCAAAACCTAAGCCATTTTTTGTTTTTATTCCACACAAGTGTTGCACTTTGAAGTATAATTTTAACTAGCCAAAGTTTACGCTGTAGATGTTTGGTATGAAATGATTTGTCATCTATTTTCAACTTAATTTCAATGAACAGTATGTTTTATGGTAAGCTGGGGTCAGAAAGGGACTGAGTTGTACATTTTCCTTAGCTTGAAAGGAATGAGTAGATATTGAGAAAAGTCATTTGGCTATAGGAGTGTTCCTGTGCCTTTTGAAACTTTAATACTTGATACAAAAGGGTCACTTTATGTTAATGGCTTAAGGGTTTGGGACATATTACTCTCGTCCAGTCTCTTCCTCTTCTGCTCATTTTATGCACAAAAAAAACGGAGCACAGTGCAATTACATTCCTTTGAGAAGATTTTCTTTATGTCCAATTAAGGGGACATTTTACCAGGGAACACTGCTTTTATAAACTTATGTTAGATGTCTTACTTGGGATCTTCAGCATTCAATATTAAGGGATTGGACCAATACTGTAAAAACTCAACTGATGTTGCCTGTTTTATGGCTTAAATGTGGAGTACTGAAATACATTTTAACTGTACATTGCATTTTTAAAGGGCTGAAAAGAAAAGATCAGACGTATACCCTGTTTAAATGAGTTTTGGATTCATCTTTTAATTGGTTTGCTGTACTATTTCTAATTTATTATGCTATTGCAGGGCATTCTCATGTATTGCCTACTTTGTTACCTGGCCTATACATTAAATAAATAACCCATAGACAATATTATAGTAAGGTTTATTACGGTTGGCATTAAAATCAATAAAGGGTATTTTTATGTGTAAAAGAATGTGTTCTGGCTGGCTTTTTTTCAATTCAATCTATATCTGCCCATTGTTAGCGGTCCACAAACCCTGCACAGCGTTTCTGACCCCGTGTGTTGAAGTCGAGTGCGTAACAGTGTCACTGTGTGCGCCTGCCCCCAGCACCGCCCATCACACAACTGTCAAAAGATCTTTTACCAATTCACACATCTCCACCACACGGCTCGCTGACACTTTAAAGGTAGGGTTGTGTTTAAAGGAAGGCTTGTGTTCAGGTTTTGGTTAAAATTAATACTCTCATCTGGGAAAGTTGTTTTGCACTATTCATGGTTTTCAGCTTCCTGTTTAGTGTTTTAATTAAAAATATTAAAAATATCTGTTTTGTTTTGAAGTGTTGATTGATTTCCATCACTCTGAAACCCATGGATAGGTTTTGTGCTTATTATGCAGCAATAACATTCCTAGAACAATTTCAACACGCTGAAATGTTGCAGATTTTGTACCAACAGTATTATTACAATAGAAAACAACGAGTGCAAAGTTGTGGTATGATTGGTATAATGTTGTTTATCCTTTACAGATGTGGAAATCAGTTGTAGGCCACAATGTGAAGGCAAAGGAGACTAAAGGCGATGGAGATGACTGGGAGACGGACCCTGACTTTGAGGTAACTAAGCAGATTTTGATTTGACATTGTTCATCTGCTTGTTTTGCCCTAAGCACATTGTTTTTTGCAGAATGACATCACAGAGCAGGAGCAGAGATGGGGAGCAAAGACTATTGAAGGATCGGGGCGAAAGGAGCACATAAGGTGACTCTCATAACCCGTCACATAATAAAACTTTGAGGTAAATGTGGCAACGTACTGCAATAGGAAGAGGAAGTGAAGAGAGCAGAAGTAAGTCAGCAAGTCTGCCCTAATAAGGAAACTACAGAACTACCAAGCATCAGTCATATCTGTCATTTATTTAAACTGCTAAGAGTCAGAAATTAAACTTAACTTTGACACTGTACATGCAAATATTGAACACAAAGATATTGTTACTGTATTGACATTCAAATTACTGTTTTAAGAAAACCACAATGTATGTATCTTAAAGTGCATTACGTTCAAATTTGTCAAAAATCAAAGGTTTTGTTGAAGTTTATGAGTTTACTTTGCTGTTGCACAAAGATAACAGAACTGACATAAGAGGTATTTCCAAGTGTTTGCATGCAGCCATACTGCCTGTCTAATTTATACTATAGTTATTTGAAAGTAAACAAAAATACTGTGAAATGTTTTTCTTTTTAAATTCATGTTTAAACTACCAGAAAAAAAGTTCCTTGAGTAAATATTTAACCTGACTTTTACGTATGTCCTTCTGTTCTGTTTGAGAAATTGGTTGAATAATCAGATGTAAATGTTAATGAAGCCTAAATCATTATTTGGTTACTGATACGATGCAACCTTTAAACATGCATTGACAGTGTTGCAGACCTCAGACAGAAAGTGGTGGTGGAGCATGAGCGGGTGAAGCAAAAAGAGCACATTCCCAAAGCATCATACGGTTATGGAGGCAAATTTGGGGTGGAAAAAGATCGCATGGACAAAGTTTGTAATGCAGCATTAACACCTTTATCCTTTGCCTTGACGGTTTTGTAATTTATAATTTGCTTCAAATGAAGGTGGCTCTGGGACACGACTATGTGGCAAATGTGGAGCAGCATTCCTCACAGAAAGACGCATCACAAGGATTTGGTGGGAAATTTGGTGTTCAAAAGGACCGTGTTGATGAGGTCAGTATCAATTTACACTCATTAACAAATGGTAAACAATGACTATACTTTTTTCTTTAGTCAGCTTTGGGTTTTGAATACAAAGGAGACGTTCAACAACACGCATCCCAGAAAGGTATCTGAATCATCTTGTACACCAAAACTGATTCTTGTAAATCACTGGAAATAACAATGTGCTTTAGATTATTCTAAGGGTTTTGGAGGAAAATATGGAGTAGAAAAAGACAAAGTGGACAAAGCCGCTCTAGGATATGACTATAAAGGCGAGACGGAGAAGCATCAGTCACAGAAAGGTGAAAAATGTCCATTTCAAAAGTTAAGGTGATAACAAAACATACATATATTTACTTGTCTTCTGATGGCAGATTATGCTAAAGGATTTGGAGGTAAATTTGGTGTGGAGAAAGAAAAAGTAGATAAGGTTGCCCTTGGATATGACTACAAAGGAGACACAGAGAAACATCAGTCACAAAAAGGTGAGTACAGACAGTAATACTAATATATTTTTGTCATTCTGTTGATGGTGAATTAATGTTTTTAATCAGATTATTCAAAGGGGTTTGGAGGAAAGTTTGGAATTGAGAAGGAAAAGGTCGACAAATCAGCCATGGGTTTTGATTACAAGGCTGAAACAGAAAAGCATCAATCACAAAAAGGTAAAGAAAATAGCTACTTTGTGTTTTTAGAGGGCACAGGGACATTAAACTCATTACACCGTTCACTGATTTCAAAATTCCAGATTATTCAGCAGGATTTGGAGGCCGATATGGAGTACAGGCAGACCGCATGGACAAAGTCAGCATCTTCAACACTCCATTAATTTAGTATATTAATATGCATTAAATGCACATTTCATCTCATAAATCACTTATCACTTCAGAGTGCCACTGGCTACTTGGATATTGAGTCTCCTACTTCTGCTTATGAAAAGACCGTTCCCATGGAAACATGTAAGTACACTTATAGAATTTGTCCTCCATAAGAAGTACTTCATGTATATTACAAGCGCCTTGTCTGTGATTCAGCGAGTGTTGGTGCTGGTAAACTAAAGGCACGTTTCGAGAGTATGGCCAAAGCTTCCAATGAGGAAAACGCAAAGAAAGTAGAAGAAGAACGAGCAAGAAGGCAGGCTCGAGAAACCAAAGAGAGGGAGGAGGCTCAACAGAGACAAACGGTAATTCATCTGTACACTGAAATGATAAAGTTTTATTTCATACTCCACCAACTTTACTATGCAACAGTATGCAGGTCACAAAATCTAAATGCACCAAAGATGAAAACATGTTGCTTATTTCAGGAAATGAGTGGAGAGGATAAATCTTTTCCTCCACAAGCCTCAGCGGAGTGCGCCAAAGATGACCCTGAAGACCACCACACCCACAGCACAGAGATACAGGAAGAGCCCGAGGTGAAATATCAAAATGAACTCAACTTGAATTATACTAGTGACCTTAAGAGTGGGGTCTGTTTCAAAGCAGATTCTTCAAACTTTTCTGGAATTATATTTTTGAGCTTGTGTACAGAAGGAAGAACTTTATGAAGCACCTCCAGCTCTGCCTCCACGTCGAGAGGATCCCATAGATGCAAATGCTCCTTCACTTCCTCCAAGGTCAGCAGGAGTGGACAAGGTAGATGAGGACAAAGGGGAGTATGAGGACCTAAGTGAGCCACAACCAGCAGGAGTGGACAAGGTAGATGAGGACGAAGGGGAGTATGAGGACCTAAGTGAGCCACAACCAGCAGGAGTGGACAAGGTAGATGAGGACGAAGGGGAGTATGAGGAACTAAGTGAGCCACAACCACCTTTAGCTGAACTCTCAGGTTTGTTTATTAGTGTTGATTTAAACATACTCAACATCTGTTAATTTGGAATATGTTCCTTCAGCAGAGGGTGAAAATGAGTATGAAGACCTGACACATGGCCTGAAGGTCAAAGCCATTTATGATTATAAAGGAGGTACAGGATTCTTAATTGCTCGCAATTTTTTTGTACGTTCTCTCACAGCTGTTGTGTAATTTATCCCACAGAAGCTGATGATGAAATCTCATTCAACCCAGAGGACATTATTACAAATGTGGAGATGATCGATGAGGGCTGGTGGAAAGGACACTGCCATGGGCGCATCGGTCTGTTCCCAGCTGCATATGTGGAGTTACTGCAGTGATGTAGTTTTGTGCTGAATACTTTTTTTTATAAATATTCAATTGCTTTTTTTTCCCAATCAAGTAGTATAATTGAGCTGGTGTTAAACTTGTTTTTTTATTGAATAAAGTACTGTTTAAAGTAATAAAGTGAATAAAAAAATCTGCAGTATCTGATCCAGCGCTGCTGGGGAAACGCCCATCATATCTTCAGAATCAGAATGGGTTTATTTTGAGCTAGGTTCAGAGTCAGGAGGAAACTATTGTCTTAGTTTGAAAAGGAGCAAAACACAGAAAGGCAGAAGTAGTGTGTCCTTATAAACTTACAGGGACAGACCTTTGCTAAAGTATCAGACTTTTTCAAACACAATTTTGGTCAAACAACAAATCCAGATGCAATTCTGTTTTAAGATCCATCGAACATAATGTTTTAGGCTTAATCAGTCTCTCTGTATTGGAATATGTTACCAAGCAATGCCCTTCTTCTTTTTGCCAGAGCCACCTTTCTTAGACATCCGTTTGCCTTTCATTTTTTTGGCTTGACGTTGACTCATCCATGCAGGATACTGTCCATGTTCATCAAGCAGAGTTTTCTTACTGCGCTTGCTGTCCAAATCCATTGTCTCACCTAAATAAAAAGTGAATGATAATGGATACGTAACAAGTCTGGGGAAGTACAGTTGCTCAGATATCTTGCTTACCATCTCCTGTTTCTTCTGCCATGTCCACGTCTGTTTTTTTCTTTAATTTGGCAGCTGGCACCACAGTGGCGATCTCCCCCATGTCTGTCATAACAGCCTCTCCTTTCACGTCCGTACCCAGAGCCTGCTTGAGACGGGCCAATTCTTTTGGGGCATTTTTCTTCCTCTTCTCTGCCCGCATCTTTCTCTTCCATTTGCTTCGCAGACTTTTAGCCATGTTAAGATCTTCTGTAATGTTATCAACAAAAGAGCAATGTCAAGAGTACAATGTCTAAAGTACAATGCCATAGGTTTCAAAGAAAACAAAACAAAAATAAAACAATCAAATGTATTGCAAAGACAACTTTCAGAGTAAATTCTTAATCACCCCACAGCTCTACTACCACGCAAGTTAGCATGCATGCTAACTCCAAGAAACCGAAGTCAATTTAAGTCAATAAATCAACACCAGATCAAACATCAATACCAGTATAAAGTACACATGTGTGGCATTAAATGACATGCAACAACTTACTGTATGTGGTTAAGGTTTAGATGTTCTTAGTGGTAGGGAAGACAGCGAATTCTGCACGTGTTTACAAGCGAGGGCATTTACGTTACGTACACACCAACACAACGCAGCGTGATTGGTTAACGTTGAAGCGTCAGTAGCATGAACTCTGATTGGTTAGAATCTTTTGTTACAGGAAGTGCGATGTAAATACATTTTGTGAATAGCTTTTCCTCTGTAAACTATGGACATCTCGTCTAATGACAGTATAGCCTCGGCGTTGCCTCATTGCCGTGCTACTAACACCTCTCAGTCTTCAAATGTGAATTCAATGCACAGTTTGTTGGAGTCCGCTGCAGAGCAATTTATTTTGAACAAGGATTTTGAGACTGTTTTTGAAACTTGTGATGGAGCTCTGCAGGATTTAGCCAACATCGAACAAGAGGATGAAAGGTAAACTCGTAAACTATTGATTTTTTATTTGTTGACGTATCAGTGGTGCGATATTTTTTCAATGTTTGTCTTTCAAGGTCTGAAGAGATTAAGTCTGGCTTTTGCATCTTGGGGATTCAGGCACTGGCTGAATTAAATGAGTGGTGTCGGGCTCTTCCTTGGGTTCTCCAACAGTATGAGTTCCAGGAGAAAATACCTGCAAAAATTATGCAAATGTGGTATAAAAACACTCGCTTTTTCCTATAAAATTCAGTCTATGCAACCAAACGCTGTAACAACAACAGTTTTATCAAATGTTTTAGCTCAACACATACTAGAACCTTTGATACAAGTTTACTCAAATGTCATTGTTGCATGAATTAAGAGCATACATCAGATAATGTTCTCTTTGTTTTTCAGCATACTACTCTATTCCAAAGTTGGAGAGGCGGTTGTGATGTTGGATGTAGCCAATGTTTGGTTACATTGCGTGGTCAACAGCAGGGCTTCTGGGTTTGCAGCAGTCATGGAGCTGTACCTTTTACACATTCTCATACCTCTGGGACACTTGGAGGAGGCCCGCGAGCTGATTCAGGGAAGAGTGGGGAGCTGTACATTAACCATGGAGCAAAGGCAGACGGCCCTCGACATTGTAGACGAAAAAGAACTTCAAAATAATCTCGCTTTAAATCCTTCAAGCTGCTCCTCAACGTCTCTTATCACAACCAAGCCTCAAGGTGTAACAATGACAAGTAGAATGCATCGTAAATCCACTGTTCAGTCTTATTTATATTTTATGTTTTACAGGGGCAATACTGCACAAACTTGGAGCCATTATAAAATATTTGTACAAAAAGTTATTGGGGCCACTTTCCGACAGTTTCCGTCTTCACAAAGTCTTTCTCGTTGCTGTTCTCCTTTATATGCTTTTTATCCGGATGGATCCAGGTCAGATCCAGTTTGTTTCATAGACACCATACAAATATTTTTAATCAATAACATGAACATAAGTGGTATTTATTCTTGATTTGTGCTTTCAGCTCTCCCGTCTTCTTTTCTGTGGATTTCCAAACTTCATAAACTATTCGGACAGTTGTGGACCGCTTTGTTTGGACCCTATTATCATGCCACAAAAAAATAACCATATTGTGTTTAATGGTTTGATTAAAAAAAACATTTTTGTAATAAATGGTTCATCATGTCTTAAAAGCTGTTTGACATGTTCATCATTTGTGGAAATAAATTGATTGAGTTGTAGAATATACCTAATAACACTTAAGTTACAAATATATCAGTGGAATTGGGCTAATATTACATCAGAATATGAGAAGATAGCATGTAGACTAGTCCTATAACATAATCAAACTTACATCTTATGAGATCCATAATATTACATCCATTGTTCAACATAACTTCTAAACAATCAAATTCCTTAAGTTTCGATTCTCAACTGAAAAAGATCGAAACGAAACTGAAACTTTGTATTTAAACCAAACAGCGCATTGGAGTCGTCATTGTGCAAACTGGACTCCACAGCTGCGATGGCGATGGCGAGACTTGGTTGTTATTTCTATTCACGGAATGTAATGGGTGAGTAAACTGAGTGTCTGGTGTTTTAAAAGCCACAAAACATCATCATCGTCATGTTTATGTCGCGTTACTGTAGCGGTTCAACTTCCGGTTCAAACTACTGCACATTCTGTTATTAATTAGTCCTTCCATAGTCCATAATAATGAAATATTGGTCCAGCGATTTTATGCCATGTCCTTCATGTTTTCATTGATGTCTTACAGGAATACGAGGTCTCACAAACTACTGTCTGTCCTGTTGTGTGAACACATTACTGCAGACTCTCTCTGCCACTTGTGAACTGGTGGACTTGCTTGGCAGGTAACAACACTGGAGCAAAATATAGTGCCAGCATTATTTTTGTTGACACTTTTTTTTATCAGAAAACATACCAATTGTCCATTGTCACAGGTGGGATTCAGTTCACTTGAGACCGGCTGATGGCTGTAATGTCCCTCTTGAATTAAAAAGGTTTCTTGTTGCTAATGTGAGAAATGAGCCTGTTTCACATAAAAACTTCCTGCACTCTTTGGATAGAAATGGTGTTCAACGTAAGAGCCATAAACTTAGTATGATGAGTATTTTAATCCCATTTTGACAGTCAATGTTTATGCAGTTCACACCCAACATGACGCTGATGAGGTTTTCCTGTTCATCCTCAACTTGATTCAGAAACAAGTGGATGACAAAAACCTGGTTAGTAGTTTATTCATACTATTCACTTGTTAAGTATTTACAAAATAGTATAGTTTTATATTTATTACAGGCTGAACAGATCCAGATGTTGTATAAAATATCACTGGAGACCTATGTCCTGTGTCTGGAGTGTGACTCGGTTCAAACCAAAGAAAACTACGTGCTCAGCCTTCATCTGCACGTGAAAGAGGGCCACACATCACTGGTAGGCCAATACCACCATCACTATTGTGTTATTTACTATTACTTTATCATTACAGTCTTAAAAATAACAAACAGTAAAATTGTGTCACAGGAACAGTGTCTAACATCATTCTTTGAGGAACATGAACTCAGAGACATAAACTGCTGCTTCTGTGTTCAATGTGAATGCAAGACCCCAGCCAAACAGGTATGTACCATAAACAGATGCACTTGCTAAATAAATTTAAAAAAACAAATAAACATATACATCATATTTGTTTTTCAGGGGGTTCGGCTGCTTTCCCTGCCACCCATTTTGTGCATGCAGTTTAAACGTTACCGTAATTATGGCAGGTTCACACAGAAACTCGATTACAAGGTGACTTTTCCTGAAACGTTTGACTTCTCAACGACAGTACATCAAGCTTTGTCCAAAGACTTCTCTCAGGTACTATCGCCTGTTATTCCAGACATATTTGTGCATATATCTGTACATTGTTGTATATTTATCTTCTTGCAGACAGACTGCCTGTACACTCTATATGCCGTAGTGGTGCATTCGGGGTCTGCAGGATGTGGTCACTACACGGCTTATGTTCGTCGTGGAGAGGGCCAGAGCTGGTACTACGCTGATGACAGCAGCACTCACCAGGTTTTGCCCACAGCCAATTTCTTCCCATATTTCTCACAGGCTTTATAAGTTTAATTTGCCATATTTTATCTTACTGATTTTTTTATTTCATCAAAAGGTGTCATGGGAAAATGTGCAGTCATCTTATGGAGGAGAACACAGGTAATTTAATCTGCACTGATCTAAGCATGTAAGTTAATGATGTTTTAGATTATTAGGGTGTTAAAGCATTATTTTTAAAACTTATTTTTATAATGGTCACTAACTATCATCTCTGAAAATAAATGGAGTTTAAAGATAAAAATAAGAGCTAAACAAAACCACATTGATCTTTTTGTTTGTGTTCTGGTCCAATCTTTGAATCCTTGAAACAATGAGGAATGGAGCGGTCGCGCCTTCAGCAATTAGAGCAAAACACCTGACTCTCATCTGAGCCTTCACTTGCTCTGAGAATTACATCTACAATTTACTTTTAACAATAGTCCCAGCTCAAAAGGCCTGACATCATGGGCATTATATCTCAAGACATAGACTTTGTTTTGAAAAAGTAAGAGGAGAGGTGACCCTGATCTCCCAAAACATTTGAATTGAACTCATGAAATGCTCCTTTTCCTGTTCCATAATCATTTAAGTCATTGTGTTCTTGTACGCCAAAACCATGCCTTGTTTAGATTGCTTTTTTCAATTGGCGTACTATTTTCATTTTTGCAGACACACAGCGTACATGTTAATGTACAGAAGAAAGCAGTAAACTGACAGACTGACAAAGCTGGGATAAAGTGCAACAAAAGGACAACCTTATAGGAAAGCACAAGTAATCATGTATTGTTTTTAAGTATTGTAATTATTGTAATTTCATGAGTTTTTGATGACGCTAAGATACATTTATTTTGGGGAACCAGTAGGTGGTGGTGAAGACTTAAAACTTGACTCTTTGGTCTCAGACCACACACTGAGAATGATTATGGTTGTTTTAACACACTGTTTAGTAGTTAAATACTCTCTGTTTGGGGGGAAATACCTGCAATAAGGCCTAGTGTCTAATTTTCTGAAACTATGGTGTAAAATAAAGGAGTTACTCATAGCTATTACCTTAATTCAATTCAACGCCCAAAAGCAGTTGCCTTGAGGAATTTGTCAAAAGGATAACTGTCCCGGCGTCCCTTGTCATATTATTCAAATCCTATTCATTTAAGCTACTTGTTTTCGAGTTACAAAGTTACTTTTACTATATGTGGTGCAGTGTGTTACTTTTCTGTGGATAGTACATCACCTACTTTGTGAAGATGTTATTGCTTTACTGGGATGTTACAGATTATGGCATTAAACATCTAGCATGTATTACATTGTAGTACTTTTAGATTCTGTCTCTCACAGTGGAAATGCACCTACAGTGAAAAATTGCTCTAGAGCTACTACCGCCCCCTTGTGGCACCTGGTATTCACAGCGGTCTCCCATCCATGTACTTACCAGGTCCTGCTTTGCTTCTGACAGCTGACTAGAACGGACATTGACAAGGTGGTGACCTGTAACTTGGCTTAATTGATCCATCAATCTAACTGTTCAATGCCTTACTGTGGAACATTCCAGGCCAAGCCTCAGTGGCTATATCTGATTGTAAATGTCTGAACTTATCATTGACTCAGAAGCAAAACAAGGCTGGGCCTGGCTAGTACTTGGATGAGAGACTGGGACGCCTCACCAGGGGACACAGGGAGGCGGCTGTGGCCCTAATGCAACTTTCTGTTGTATTTTTAGGCAAGGAACTTCAAACACATTCCCTGGAATGAATGTGAGTGATTTGTGAGGGTATGGCACAGATTGAAAGCCTCACTTTCGTCAGTCTGCCCCAGGGCAGGTGTGGCTGCAGTAGTAGCTTATCACCACCATTATAATCATCATGATATATATCATATAAACATATATAATTATTTTAAAAAGAACAAACTCAACACAAACACAACATAACTTGACCAGATAGTGAAAATAAAAATTCCAAATAAACGTTACTTCTGGAAAAGCACCTTTAATTATTGAAGTACATGAGGTTTTAGTATGGCTGTTCAAACTCTAACTGCTCTAAAATGATTACCACCTCAGCGTTGTGGGTTTGCTTCTCGGCCTTGACCATTTTTCTATACCCTCGCTCTTCCAGTTTAATGCTATAACTGTATGTCCAAAAAAGGACGTTGCTAAATGCTACCTCATTAAATATTACCTGGTACCTTGTTGGATGCAGTTGGTAAACCATGAACGGTCTGCAGTCGGACATTTGGCTGCCGCTGTGGCGGTGTCGCCTCTGCCGTTCTCACTGGTCTAGTTTGGAGTTGGGGACCGTGTGAATGTGCTGCTGTGCTGAGGTCTGACAGAGTGGAACATGTCTGTACACCACCACAGGCGCACAGGGCCTCTGCTTAGTCATCTCACTGCCATGAAGCTCAGAGCCACTCGATCAGGAGCTACACCACTCGACCGTGGAGCAACCATATGTGCATCGGGGCAGACCCATTTCCCCCTTTTGCATAATGTGATGGCAATTATGAAAAGTGCACAAACAGACGTATTTATCTATTGTAAAGTATTATTTTAACTGCAGCTTAAAACAACATTGTACTCTTTTTACATTTACTGCATCATAACGCCCAGAGAGCAAACTTAGCGGATTGACGAGGCCGAGGTCCAAGGTGAATTTCAGAATCAGAATCAGAAAAGGTTTTTTTGCCATTGTCAATGAACAGAATTCACAACATAGGAACTTGCTTTGGTGATTCGGTGCAACATAAATCAATGAAAAATAATATTTACAAAAAAATTAGTCACACAGCACCCTCTAATGAGAGACTGAACAATTTTATAAGGTTAAAAATATGTCAAACGTTATTCAAACAAATCTAGAGACTAGATTTAAAGACTAAAACGTTGAGACACCCTTGTGCCTTTCTGCACCATTGTCTGCCCTGGAACCTTCTTTAGATGCTCCAGCTCCCCGGGGACTCTTTTGGCCGGAGCACCTGGCAGACAACTTCATTATTACAGGTAACTCTTCTGCACACAAAACAATTCAATTAATTGAACTTTGTTTTAATTGTTTTTTTATTTATTTATTGTGCACATTCACAATAGCGCACTTTGCATAAGCAGTGAGCAAGTAAGAAGTAAAACTAATAATAATAAAGGTATTCCACAGTATGGTGTTTAACCTTTATTAAATTACAAGTGTTAATATTCCTTAAAATACCTGAAAAAAACCAAGCATTACTGCTGTGACTTCTCCACAGGTCTGATCTGTAACTTGGCTTTTCTCCACAGAGGAACGTTTAATGCTTTACTGTGGAACATTCAAGGAAATTAGATGGTGGAAAGTGTATATTCACCAAATTGCCCTCCACCACTGTATATGTGATTTGTATTTTTTGCCATGGCAAACAAAGAAATTCAAACTTGTTTGTTTAAAGTTTATTTTTACCTTTATAACCTGTTAGTTGCTGGAGAAATAGCTAAAGGGCACTTATCTTTTGCAGCCTAGTGCTTCTATGATCATCATAACATTAGTAACAGAGTCTTAAGCCAGTTCACTGTCCACAAGACAAATAAAACTAAACTACGCCATCAGTCTCTGTTCACCTAAAGGTCTAAGCATATAAGTATATTCTGAATGAAGGCTTTTCATTTTTCAATCAGTGACAGATTTAACAGAACGTAGACACTGAAGACAAGGCTGGTGACGTGCCTTGCCCAAGGACACAACAATAGTAGATTGGAGCTGGGATAGAACTATTTTTCAGTTTAGTGGGGAAATTCACATTCTCAAAAAGTACTCGAATAATTACAAATTACATAATTACAAAAGTGCGTTTAGATTGTAATTTTTTACCTGGTCGCAGTGTTGTTAAGTAGTGCAGTGTTTTTCAACTCTTGGTTTAAAAGATGCTTTGCTCACTAGCCACCAAACTATTATGAAATGACACCAATTAGGGGATAAAGAGAAGTGTAAATGTCTGTCACTCTGACTCATGTATCCATCTATGTCCCCTTTCTGGCACCACATTTTTTTTGGGATATTATATTGTATGACTTGGTAAAATCAAATTAGATTTTGTTTTTTCAAGACACACCTGACAGTCCCTTAAGGTACACTGGTTAAAAATCAAGACGCTGGTGCATTTGTGGCAGGGTCTGTATTTGGCAGCAAATAATTTTCTTTGGACAAGTTTTGGAGCTTCATTAATGCTTTTTGGACTTGTTGATGTGTGTTTACCAGTTACTAGGTGAGCACACCACTGCAGTGCATCGAATATGGAATTTGGCCCTTTGAGAAGCGCTCTTAAGTGTTCCCTTTTCTCGTGAGGCTTTTAGAGGCTTATCATCAGTTGCTGAGTCTGACTTCTTTTATATGACCGACAGACTGCATGTATTCCAAATGTTGTCACTATCAGATTGAGCTTAATGTAATGTCTGCTGCTTGTGGTTCTATTTTATTCATCTTAACGGGAAATGGCTTGAGTTCTTTTGCTGTTCACTTCTTCTTTCTCCTGAGTAGTTTTTGAATGGTGGTTGCACTGTGTTAAAGGTGCCTTTTGTAGCATTTTTGGTGGGGAGTACGCCACCTGCTTGTGGCAATGGAGATGTTCTTTCTGGTTGGAATGTTCCACAGAATGGCATTAAATGTATCAATCTATAATTTATTGTATTATGAAACTTTTAAAAAAATTTAGCTATAATTTCCCCCAATCAGATATGAGCTTTTATGACAGAGATGTTTCTCTTTGTCAAACCCAGGGGCCTTTAACAGGCCTCATCCTGACCCACATCACATACACGATAAACGACTGCTCGTCCATGGGTTGTTACATAATTTCACTTTCACTTTTGCTTAGTTAAGATTTTATGTGCAGGTGGTGATGAAGGAAATGTTGGAGTAAAAACTGAAAAGGAAAAGTCCTATACTGTGCCAAGTAGCAGGCATTTATTTTAATCTCTTGTGCAAAGAAATATGTAATATGCAAAAACAAAAACCTTTCTTTAATGGTAAAGACAAAACACATCTTTTTGTTCAGGGGATCTGCAACATTTAACAGCAGTTAGTTTTTTCAAATTAATGAAGGTCAGAAAGAGGCGCTACTACTACTACTACTACTACTACTACTACTACTACTACTACTACTACTACTACTACTACTACGACTACTACTACGACTACTACTACGACTACTACTACGACTACTACGACTACTACGACTACTACGACTACTACGACTACTACTACTACTACTACTACGTAGGTCCACTATTTGTATTATAATAATACATTGTAACATTAAGAACCCCTTTTGGACCCCTAGGCACTGCTTGTGTTGCCTATGCCCACTGTTGAAGATATTGGGGGTCTATTGTCTATTAGCATTCGATTTTGGCAATATAAGTGGCCCCCGAGAAGCATTTTGCGCATGGCCCAAACAAAGCTACAACAGTCCTGTCTGTCTTATAGGTCTTAATACTTTACATTGTGTGTGTGTCTTTATGGTTCTGCAGTTTGAGCATTGGAGTCCAATTTCTCCTCTGGGAGTTCATAAAGATTCCTGTCTGTAAAGAGTGAACTCTGGTCTGCATGAGCTTCATTCACGTGCTCACTTGTCTTCCTCCATATTCTTGGCTGTACAAACGCAATAAATACAACATCTGCTGGGTTTTCGAGGAAAAGGATGTTGAAAAGTTGAGCCACATTAATAGCAAAGAAAGTGAATGGTTAGATCTGGTTTGGTTTCCATTCTGACATTTTGATTTTCTTTGATTTGGTCTAAATTTCAAGTGACACCGCTACTTAGTGGTTAATGGGGCCTATTGGTTTTCAGTTATTTCTATATCTAAGCCCTGTGCTGTTGGGAGCAGGTTGTTTTGCATTGGGGGAAAGTTGAAGCCCGTTTTCTGACCCCAGGAGCTCATAGGCCACCCCTGTCGTTAACGGCTCCATCGTTAGCCGTCAGTTTACACTCCCAGCTCGTCTCTTATCACTGAGATGGCCATCGGCTCAGGTTTCTGATGCAAAGGTCTGGCCTGTGTGTGTCAATGTTACGCCTTCCCTTACATACCTGCCACCATGTCAGGGCACATCCACATGTTCTCATTCTCACACTGCAAATAGTTCTTATGGGATCGAAATGTAATTTTGCTAATTAACTAAGATCTACAGTAAAATGTGTACAAAATATTCAATTGTGTTTTTAGACAGTGTGTGAACCTTTGTTACAGAAATGGCAAAAGTAGCCTACGCAGTTGCTCATAGAGCATCTTCTTGACTACCGGTAGATTTGATTTATTATTTGTTTCATACTCTTACTTATCTTCATCACAGCATTTGTCATCATAAATCTCCAGAATCATGTTGCGTCTTTTTATAAATTAAATCTTCCTGAGAGGTTTCAGAGTACAGGAATGAATGGAATTGCACCTTGAGGCTAACCGCTGCCTCACGATCCCAGAGTCGAGTCTGTGATAAATTCTCGACAACCTGTTAGCTCCAGCTGATGCTCACTGTGCTTGTGTATGCATGCCAATAAGTTGCTATACCATCGCTCCTGTTAATGAGTAGCCAGGCCGGAAAGAGTACTGAATACCTGTGTTTAGGTATAAGTTCCGTGAAATTAAATCAATCATCTGAACCGTGTCTCTAACTCAATAAAAATGCAGGGCTGTACAGCTCTTAAAATACTACTTTATTTTATTATGATCAGTATTTTTATTGTGTTAGTTAATATCCTATATATTTATTTAATTAATGTGACTGATTACACACATTTAAGAATTGCATTTGATACTTGATACCTACAATTGATAAATGACTTATGTTGAAATCATGATGATTGGCTACAAACTGCTCAAAAACATTGCACATTACACTAACGTGGTGCCTGTCTAATCGCGCAGGTATTTCAAATTATACCCTTGAATCAAACTAACTAAGTACATTATCATATTGCATTTGAGTATTTGTTTCCCCTTTACTGTTGGAGCAAAACTCTCTTGAGACAAACGGATGCAAACAGTGTGGCATTCTTCCTCTTCTCCTTGGTGCCACGTTAAAAAGCTTGACCTGGTGTTGCGGTGTGTGTAATACAGCCTGGGCACCTTGAGAGCGGGCTATCCTTTGTCAAACCCCTGTGACCTGCGCTCTCCTTCAGCCTCTCTTATTTCCGCACAAAGACACTCTAATGCCAGGTAGCCGCTGCTGGCATTCTTTATGCATTCCTCCACGGGGAAGTTGCCGGGATCAGGATGAAAAATGCCCAAAACAAAGGCCTACTCTCATTCACAGGGTTTAGGGTTCTGTGGGAAAGTCCTGGCCAGGCCGAGGCTGTGCGGCAGAGGAATGTGAAGCGGGGCATAGCTCACACAGTCTCTATGACACAAGGTAGACAAGGTAGAGAGGTCTTCTTACACATGGCAGCCTGCGAGAGAGGCAGCGAGGAGACAGATAGCTGCGCTGACTACAAAGTGTAGTTATTCGCACATGTTCTTACATCTGTATTTCAATATTTAAAGGTGTGCAATGTAACTTTTCTGGTGGAGGGTATGCTACCTGCTTGTCTCCATGGAGATCTGTTAACATGGTATTACGTTTATCTTTCTCACATTTATCCACTTGCAAGTTTTTTATTGTGCAAAAATACCTTCAAAAACATAAACTCTTATGGCCGTTACAGACCGGGTCGTCCCAAAGCGTCCAGTTTACATTCAAAGTCTATGTAAACGCGCATCGAACGCGTCCTGCGTTTTTCATGGAAAATCGCGCCGCATATTCATGCATTCATTTTGGTGTTGGACGTTCTCGCCGCTTTGGACGCGCGTCCGAGGCGTCCGACGCCGAAATGTTCAGCTTTGTCCAACTTTCTGCGTCGGAAGCGGCGCAGCAGCCAATCAGAGATGACGCTCCACTGACGTGCTACGCACGACCCGGAAGAAGACCCAAAACAAACCCCGCCACGATAAAAATAAAATCTTTAGACGCAGCTCTTGGAGCAAATAATGATATTGACTAAACTCTGCTCACCTCTGAAGTATCTGCGGGTCCCAGACGGGCCCCGGTGCCCATCGCCTCCGCTTTTGGACTTTGTAAAGTTAATAAAACAAAGCTATGGTCCGCCATTAAACTCCATTTACACCACGAGAAAAGCAACACAGCACAAGTCCTCCACTGCGCATGTGCGCTGAGGCCTCGGACGCGCGTCCGGGGCGTCGAGAACGCGCGTTGGAGGCGTCAGTCTTCAAATGTACAAGCGTCCAACTTCTGCGTTGAGCTCGAATTTGACGCCCGATGTGTACGTACCATTACTCGCAGAGCTGACCTGTAAAGTGACATGGGAGCATCACTTTGCTCTTTGCCATGGAGATAGGCAATGCAATATTATTTCCATGGAGACGAGCAGGTAGACTCTCCATCACAAATATTACGTGGTCCACTTTTAAAATTGTATGAATTAAGTTTTGCTTTTAGTTGTCCTCGTTTCCTTATTTTCTGTAATAATAAAATCTAACTCTTTATTACCATAATCTAATCCCCTCGTCATATTTCCATTCCTTTAAATTAAACTGTAATCTAAAGTAAACAATGGTACCTAAAAACTTAAACGACAATAGTTGAGGGGGACTATTTCTAGCTACACAACCATATGTAATTCCTATAGTCTTGTCTCAGCTCACAGTTAAAAGTAGGCAGTTTAGCCATACGTCCTGTATGTAATGTATGTACTGTCAAACTGCTTTTCTCAATAGTCTCAATAGTCCACACTTTCATTTGCATCACATTAAATCATCATTGTTTTGATCAGAGATAGACCGTTGTTGACTTTGTACTTTATCTTGATTAATTCACACGCAGATACCATTGCATAAACAGTGAAAGCTGGCATTTGTTTATGGTGCGTTTAGCCTGCTATCAGCCCAGCCTCTTTGTCTGCTGTGGAGCTCAGCGCTCTGTGTGGCTGTGGGATATGGGAGATAGAGCACATGGCTAAATGAGAGGAGATCTGCAGCAGCCCACAGGCCCCTCCACACTCTCTGATGTGGCTTCAAAACTTCCTCGGAAATGCAAGGTCTTATGGGATAGCACTTAAGTAGTCCCTGGAGTTTGGAGTTTTGAATGTGCGCATGTGGCCCTGTAGTTCAGTGTTTGTGCCGCCAGTTCTTTGTTGAGGCTTTGATATGCAAAGACTCAAGTTGTAACTCTCTCTGGCTTTATTGAGGAATGAGGGAGTGCCGCCACAAACAAAATCTTACAGCAAACCATACCTCACAGATTATTATTTCTGTACAGGTGTGGTAGACTGATAATACGTGTGCGTCTGAAAACTTCACTTCCGCCCTGGAGCACAATGGCATTCCCAGTGTTTTCTCATGGCCTCTTATCTGTCTTATTCAAACAAGGTGCTCTATTCACCTGATAAACAAGGAGCCTTATCTTGTCTGTTAAGCTCCTAAAGGCAGTGGTGCATTAGAGCCCACTTTAATAGATCATAAAGGATTAGAGTTTAGATGGAGAAAATGCCAATGTTTATGGATTTTTAGCTGCACTCAGATTGTTTTAGACATTTTGTGCATGAGTATAGAGGCCCGGCCCTCTCATCTGCAGCCTGTTATGGCGGAGCGGGGCGATGACATCATACTGGTCTCGGAGCGGCGGCTGGTAATTGGGCTGCTTTCCTCCTACAGCAGTGCAGGCCAAACAGAACACACAAGTGGAGCCAGGCAATGCAAGTCAGATGGACTGGGTTTTTCCAGAGGGGCTGCTGGGGCCTCAGCACAGACCGAGAGCCAAGAGGCCTCAGAGAGGGGTGCACCCATCCAACTGTAAATGTCAGAAATGAATGAAGGGCCTCAACTCAAAATGAAATCTGATATAACGTGCCCCAGGCCATTTTGTTTGATGTGCTTCACAATCCGGCACTGTGTCGACGGCTGGATAACTGTGCCCATTCTCTCTTATGTGACATTGCTAAAGCATTTTCATGTGTTCGTGGAAGTTTAGTAAGAGCCAACGTCAATGAGCTTCAGCCCACACAAAGTTCCATTACAGTCAGACTTGAGTTTTTGCACCTCAGAGCGACTGCCATCCAACAGCCAGCCATTGTTTTACTTTAAGGAACAGTCTGCGTTGTAATCCCATATGTATTTTCTATCGCAGAAGTTAAATGCATCTGTACAAAATCTGAAGGAATCTTGTGTTTGTCCAGAAGAGGAATCGAACCAGTTTTTGTGATCCATTCAAGTGAACCGACGCACCACTCATAATAATTCATTGAGAAATCGTGTCCGATATGTGTTGGATACCTGTATCTATAAAACAGCATCTGTCACAAAGGCAGTTTTGCTTCCTGTTCTGTAGGACTCATCCCCTCATGTGTTTGCATAGACTAGTTTGCATACAAACCCATCTGTTATCTTCAAAGGAACAAGTTGTGAGAACATGGTGTCAGAGCTTGTGTGGGAAAACATGCTTTCTAGTCATGTCTGAAAAGGGTGCAGTGCTCAGCATGTTGGCACGTGCCCTTTCGCCTGTCTACATTTCCCTCTGCTTGTTTTTCTAATCAGTTAAAGACAGTTATGAGGGGATGAGCTGGACACAGGAGGTTACAAGTAGATCTGAACAGCAGTGAGATGCAACTCGGCGTCTGTGGTGCACAAAACATGAGTCTGCAAAACTGTGAGATGCGATTTGAGTGTCGCTCAGTAGTTTCACTTTGCATGTAAAGGACCAAGCAGTGAAATAGGTATGTGGTCATATACAAACTAGTGTACATCATTGCTGTAGTTTTAAAGGTGCACTATATGACTGTGGATATGTAACCGCTTGCCTCAATGATCCACAGTATGGTGCTATTATTGCCTTAAAATTTTCCTTTGAAAAACACAGAAGCTTTTCTTCTGTGGGCTTGCCTCTCCACAGATTTCACTTGTAACTTTCCTCTATGGAGATGGATAAGAGAGCTATAAAGTATACTTGTGGACTCAGACACAAAACGTTTGATTTCTGTACTAATCATGTTCAAGTTCCCACCTGGATTTATAGCCTCTAGATTAATATTTTTTCAGCTTTCAGGGTTTGGCACACTTTGACTAGTGTGAAAGCATTTTCTCAGCTCATAATACCAACCCTTTTCACTTCCTTTCATAGACCCACGTCATCAAAGACATACTGTAGCAACTGAGCAATGTTTGAGCAAACAATCACACACAGCTTTATAAGGAGCCCGTCGAGAAAGTAACTGACTTGTACCCCTATAGGATGAAACTAATGACAGCTGGAAGTAAATTCAGATTTACGGTTGAACATCTAGGAGTAAGTATCTCCCAAACTGCTGTTCTTCTGAGATGTTCCTCTGCTGGCCTCGTTATGTATAATTGACCCACATTAGAAACATGGGGCAGCAAAGAAGTTTATTTACAGTCTATACAACATTGCAAATATGTTTCGATGACAGATGACCTCAAAACACATCACTTATAGCCATATTAAACCCTTGAAATGTCCAGAATGGTAAACCTTTACTGTGATGCTTTGTCAAGTTTGTATTAGTGTTGAAGATTTGCTGGTGTATCCTCTCTGCTGGTGAGTTCGCTGTCGAGGCAGAAACTTTGCCGCAGGGAGAAAATGATCATAACATGCGAGAATGCATTATCACTTTCTCCCACTTGTGCATAGTCACCCCACAAGTATGTCATGTATTTTCTGGTGTTTCTTATCAGGGAGAAAAGACTGAACACATTTCAAAACTTGCACTGACGTGGCATCCGAACGCTTCTGTCTGTCACTCCAGGATGATTAGCTTACACTATGCAGGACATGTACTCTAAAATATCTAAAACATCACCTATCAATGTCCATGACGTGTCCACCATTCATTAGAGCAGTTTTCTGGAGGTCCAGCTGTTATGCGCCATTTCTGTTTGACCTCAACAGTGTTCAAGCAAGCCCAGCTTACAATACAGTAATTCATAGACAGATCTATTCAGTGAAAGGTTGAAATACATTGTAATATTGCCTTTGATTGCCTTGGACACTTTAAAATTATCAAAGCACTTTACATTACATTATTCATTCACTGACAAAAGTGAGGCTGAATATCTGCGCCATCGGCCCCTCCGAATAATTCATTCACGCACACACCCCATGCTCACATAGGCATTCATAAAGTGTAGTGTCATGCCCAATTATATAACATCAGTATTCAAGTATTGAGCTCTAACCACCACAAAATGAGCAAAATGTCACTTACACTTTTTCCTTTCCACTTTTGCTGGTTTCTTAACACTAGCAATGAGTTATTTGAACGTTATCCTCATTTACATGTTTATCTGTAGTTCAAGGGCTTTGATGAATTGCATACATAGTTTCACTGGCTCACGATTTGAAGTGTTGGAAACAAATTCAGTGCCCCCTATCCACATGTAAGAACAAATATGAGTCAGCCAGCTACATCTGTGCAGATAGAGAGGGAAGCCGCACCTTGAAAGCCCTAGCAACTTTTCATGTCTCGAAAACAGCCACATGTTTCAAAACTCTCCTCCCACGCTGCACATTTCACACATTCCTCAAGAATGTTTGCTTTTTACAAGGTCAAGGGAATGAATCCAATGCGGAATCCAATGCGTCTTGGTCCTCAAGTTTTTTTTGGGGGGAATGTATACTCTTTTGCACCTTCATCGTTTTTTTTCTACACTTACTAAAAAATCCTTCTTCCCCTGGTGTATTTCTGTCTGACCATGAAGCCAGTCTCCCTGTGCTTTCATTTCCTCAGTGACAGGGAGAGCTCTGACCGTGGCCGCAGCTACAACACATGCCTCACTACTTCCTGTTATTAGCGATTACATAAGTTTGGGAAACAAAGACATCCTAGATTGTTTGGGAAGCCCCCTTAAATTTCCATGAGAATGAGAATTTCCAGTTGTACATTTGAGAGTTTGTGCAACTGGAGTCAGAGATGCTATTTCCCCATAAGGCATAATACATTCAGACTTTTACTACAGTTTTGAACATATACCAGGTAAAAACAATGAAAAGTAAAGAAAGTCGAGCTTGTTATGGGCGTTAGGGGCGTTAGGGACGTAAGGGGCGTGTCTGGTTGTTACGGACACGTCATTGTAGGTTAAATTCCAGCATATATATGCTCAGAATGAATGGTCCTGTAGCATTTAGGTCACTTGTGTTGCAGTCATGGACAGTGCTGAGGGTGCAGGGTGATGCAGACGGAGCTCCCCAGAGACGAGGCCCTGGTCCATGGGAAGCAGTGGCCAAGGATCAACAACATGAGTGCATCTTTAGGCTACTGCACTGTGAACCTGCTCTGTTCCCAGCGCGGGACAGCCCACAGGGTGCACCCTGTAACTCCCAGACTTTCGGTGGGAAGAACTAATGAGTTTTGTTAAAAGCTTAATCTTTTCTCCTGGGTTGTAACTATTATTAACCCGCCTGACAGACAGCTAAACGAGGCACTCCTTGTGGGAATGTTGGTATGGATCAAATGTCATGCAGAATTGAGAAATGATTTTGTGAGTTTGCAGCTTGTTGCGTCTTGATTGCTCTGATTTACCTGCTGCTGCTCACAGGAAACAAAGGCCTGAATCTGGTTTGGCCAGCTTTGTTCAAGACAACACTCCAAGTCTTATTTTCAAGTTCATTTACATTTACTTTTTCTATAAACATGTGGTAGTTGTTCAACTGATCAGCATGTTTTTTTTTGTTAGTTATAAGATACAACCCTCACCCTGCATAACCTTAATAACCTAAATTCCAATTTTCTCAGTAAACAGAACAAGGATGGAAGTATGTGGCTTATATTTTCTTATCTTATATTTATCTTATCTTATATTTTGAGCGTAATCACAAGTTACAAAATTACTTACTTTGGGATTATTGTTAGTATTAGTATTGTAGACCTTACCAAAAGGATATTACCCAATTACAGTCAAGCAACGTAGTTGCACAATCTGAAAGAACCCCAAATTGACACAGGGAGAACATGCAAACTCAAATTCAAACCAAGACCTTCTTATTGTGAGACAAGAGTGCAATTGCTGCACTACCATGCATTCTTCCTAAAATCTTTCTATGGAGACACGACTACTGGAGCGTATGTGTTTAGTTTGGCTTCTGTTCAGAACTACCAATGTAATGTCATGTGACAGCCAATATTATAGAAGCCCTGACTTCTTCTACAGATAAGAAGTTGATTTTCCCAACAGGGTTCAGTGCATTTGTGTGTGTTTTGGAGGAAACACAGTACAGTCCCTCTGTTGGCCCTGCTGAATTTAATCAACCAATGATATCAATGAGGTGAATTAGGACTGAGGCTGACTCAGCTGTACAGAGCTCTCTTTATGGTACTGTCTGGGTCCCAGAGACCCTGGCGTTAGCTCACATCACCCACCAGCCCCCAAACTGTCCTAAGCCTGCAGCAGTCGACTCTGCACCTCTCACTCTCCCCTTCGTCCCACAGTTTATAAGGAGCATATCACCTCATAGAGCCGCTTTCTTTCAAAGAGCTCCCGTTCAGCCCCCCCATTTCCTCCATGCTCTCAGGAGGGAAGTGTAAGTGTGCAGCAGTGAAAATGCTGCAGAGCTGAGGGGAAGTGGATGAACGAAGAAAGCAATGTTATTTGTGGAACAGTGGGGCCCGCTGGCTTAAAATAAACGTATTCAAAATGACTTACTGGAAACGGCTGTGCGCTCTGCTTCTGATTAATGCCTCATTTTTCTATAGGCACAGGCAAAGAGTGTATGAGAGAAAGGGCAAGACTGAAAAGCTAACTTTTGTTTGATCCAAGGTCATTGAATGGCCAGCTGCTGGGCCCTTCTATCTGCCCCAGGGATCTTGTCTTCCTATTGGACATCCTGTCTCTGATGAATTGTCACTCTTCTCATCACACAGAGGAAGCGTGGCGCTGCCAGGACACACCCACACATGTCCTATCTAGCCAATCAGCAAGAAGCAGTTGTCCAGCATCCCTTGCACTTCGAAAACCGCAGCTGCCACAGGAGCTTCTTTTGTGTCCTTTCCTTCCCTAATCTCTGAGCACACACTTGTACACTTGTGACAGACTGTCGCTGCCTCCTGGCCACTGCCCATCTCAGTCACTGCACCGCCCAAAGACATCTGTGTGCAAATGAGCAGGAAAGCTGAGGGAACTTTTGAGCCAACTGCCAGAATAGGATGAAGAGTTATGTAACACCAAAAACTGTATAGCAATAGCATCAGTCCCTCTGCAGTCACATGCAGTGCTCCTAAAGCATAAACATGGACTTTTCTGTCTATGCACAAGGCTGTGTACAGTCTGGTATAAGAACACATGCAAAGCTCATCTTATCCAGATACATAGATCTTTCTTCTATGTTAACTTTTCTCTCCGCTAAATGGAAAGGATGTGACCTCACCTGCCTGAAATCCAGCGTACACTGTATGCTCATGACTGGATCCAGATTCACATTTTTGCGAAACAATTCTGTATCCCTTCACAACATGCAAACATTCTGTGGAAAAAATATCTCGATGAAGGCCAAAAGGGCCAAAAAACTTTGTCATTTTAATCGTACTTGCCATGTAGTAATAAAGGCTTTTTAATTTAATTACCTTTTTGAGTTCCATGTGTAGAATATTCATCCAAGTAGCAGTGTTTTTTTTACATGCATCCTAAATACATACATGGGCCTATTAGTGCATGTCTGTAAAGCATTGTTCAATATATGGAGCCCCAAAAGGCCAATTCAGTAAATGCTTCAGATTCCTTAAGAGATGATTGCATCTGCTCACCCTACGACAATGCAAAACTAAGTCATTTTCTGGCACCCAGTAAAAAACCCTTTTGTTTAAACTGGACCCTCTTCCTCTCCCTTATTACTCCAGAGCACAAGATGGAGAATAGACCAATGTTCTCAGCGACTCTGCAGGAATGAGGGACTCAAGCTGCCGGACGTCAGACATACACAGTCCTGTTAGAGTAGGGGGAGAACCAGCAACAAAACCGAAGAAGAAGAAAACCCTCTTGTATTCAAGGACTAGAATGAAAGCCAAGCCCGGATGTGACAATGTGTCCCATCATTGTTTCTTAAAATGTTGGCATTGTTGTTTGAATACTGCTTTTCAGTTTAGCCAAAACATTCTTGCATAGGACACATTTTGGGAAACGCCCTCATCTTCTTTGTTTTAGTGATTCTCAGTTTTATCTGCTAATTGGTCATGTTCATTCTAATGCCCTGTGTTTTTATTTGACATGGAAAAAACGTATGCATTTAGATTCTGTCAATTTTATTTTATCTTTATTCTTTACTTTCCTATACATGCCTATTATACTGTTTATATTTGTGCTACTTCTCCTTTTACGTTTACATCACACCACCGAGACCATTCATAATTTTTTAACAAGGTAGAATAAAACGTTTCTGAATCGTATTTCCCCATGTGTGGACAATAAAGGATTATCTTAATCGACTGATGGTGTCAATGTACAGTAGATAAATTCTCTATGTAACTTTTTTGGTCTCCTAGAAGATGTGGAGCAGTATGGCATTAAACGTATCAATGGAAACAAACTAGTTACGTACAAAATAAATATCTAGAAAGCCCTGGCTCAAACTTTGTTGATTTTATACTTTTTCAGACGGACTGCTTTTCTCAAAGTTTCCAACACCAGATTCCAGAACATGAACACAGCCTATAACCGTAAAAGTGATTTACACATTTATAATTTGTTTGATGTAGGGCAGCTCATAACGGTTATTTCTCCAGGCAAAGCTGCAAGTGTTTCTCCTAATTCTGGAAAGCACCTTTTTTTCCTTTATGGAAGTGACTGCAGCCGCTGTGTTGAGCGGTACTGAATGCCAGGCTTTGATGTGACACACACTGATAAAGACCTGCTGATAGAATGATCCAGAATGGCATGTAAACAGTTCAGTATGTGATTATCAATGCATTGCCCATTTTTTGTAATTGTTCCTTATTATCCAGCACTATAGGCCTGAAGAAGCCTTATGTTCAGCATTGGGAGTGGCTATCACACTGTTCACACCGCAGCATTCCTGCCATAGCAGCCTCCTCTACCACGTCAAGAGATTAGGATATTTGAAAAGTTAAATTAGTACAACAGTTTCAACTGAAAATCTGTCTTGTCCAAAAGCAAAAAATATATACATTTGTTTGGATATAAGAGATTGAGATCAACTAGTTAGTTTAAGGGTAAAAAATATTTTAGTTTGCGTTCAAACAGATTTCTGTCGATTACTTTGCAGCACAGTGTCACAGCAGTTAGCACTCTCCTTCCAGCAAGAAGGTCCTGGGTTCAACTTCTGGGTGGTGTGGGGCTTTTCTGTGTGGAGTTTGCATGTTCTTCCCATGTCTGCGTAGGTTTCCTCCGGGTGCTAGGGTTTACCGTAATACTAAAAGCATGTAAAATAGACTCTAGAGATTCTAAATCTCAGTGGGACTTTCCTAGTTAAATAAACGTCAATAAACTTTTGAGCATTAAGGCCCTAAACCTTTTGAAACGCAATATTTAATCTATTCAGAAGGTAAATGTGTTATAAAACACAATAATAATAGCTATTAATGGGGGTGAAAAATGATTTCGTTTTGATTAAAAGAGCAGATTTTACCCATGGACTCTCCAATCCCTCCAAACAGTATGGCCTGTATAGAGACCTCTCGTATCGAATTGCTCTCCATATTTGTCCATTAGAGTCATACTCTTTTTAAGGTGGTTGTGCCTTAATGCCAAAGTACGTTCCTAGTTTGGGAATTTTGTTTACTGACAATAGCAATAAACCCTTTTCTGATTTTTTTTGCATGTAATTGTAATTGGTTACATTTAAAAATCATGTGAGTATTGAGTGCAGCACCAGTCCCAATCAGCCTTATTCACGGTTGTCTCATGGCTGTATCTGCTTCTTTCCACACGTATGAACCCTCAAAAAAACACTGCACCGCCTGTTCTGATTGACCACAGCTCAAAGAATAGACAAATAGCTTAAATAGTTAGTTTAAAACTAATACATTCAGTTCAAACTATTTCACTATTAACTACTAACGAAAAACCAGTATTTGTAATCTAGTGCATTTTCAGCCATGTAACTGTATTTTCACCACTGTTTTTTTCTTTTCTTTTAATCCAGAGTTTTTAGATTTTTAATAGATAGATAGCATTCTAAGGAATGTGTATTTCTTAGACCAATTTTTGTTGGCCCACAGGCTTTCTGCTAAATTAGTCCAAAAAACAATTGTCATATTTTACAGACATTATACATACATTATAACCAAACATTGTCACTTTATACAGACGTATAATTAATGTTCCAAGCCTTATTAAAGGTGTGGAGGCTCATCAAAACTACAGTATATCAAATGCAATTTTTTTTTTTTAATGATTCACTACCTTGTCATGTAGTCATGTGGCCGTCCGCTTCGGCCCTTGGTAAAAAAAAATTGGACACCCCTGATCTAGATGGTTCTCAAAGTATGGTTGTAGCGGTCGCTGACTGTCCAGCTACGAAACATACTGACAGATTCATAAATGCACAATGAAGCTGATTGGACACAAAACTATGAACCACTGAATGCGATGTATGTGAGGGCTGTGGTGAAACAAGGAATCAAGATTTCAACAGACCCTCAACATCCTTTTCATGTCTTCAGAATACAACATGTTACCTCCCAAGATTAATGCACTTTACCATCACATGCACTTTCTAGTTGCCAGTATTAAAATATTCTTAAGAATCAATTTAATTTGTGTCTTTGCAATATTTGCCACATAACATTAAGAACAACAACAAATAAAGTCCACAACAGATTTCCCAGGGGACAATAAAATGTATTATCTTAAGTACAACCTAAGAAAAGATTTTGCTTTCCGACTACCACCAGATTTAAACCAGGTCCTTCCGACGTCAATATTAGGGCAAAACCAGATTTATTCAGGGCCACACTATGGCTACAGTAGATTTAAGCAAGAACTACCCCCAAGATAAGGCAAAAAATAATACAAATTTGCACCATTGTTAATCCATGTTAATAAAACTTGCTTGAAATTTCAACTTAATAGCCAATGTATGTTTTGATTTGAAATACAAAAATAGAAGCCCTTTTCAACACTGTTGTATGTCCTATTTACCCATAGTTCTGTCTTTGTCAGTCTCTTTGTCAGTGGCAGCCTGCCCATCTGCGGCCCCTGTGTTCTGGTGGGTTCAGTGGACTGGTATGCACCAGGAATCTTTGGATCAAGGTGATTTCACGCTCCTCCACGTTTTCCCAGGGCTCTGAGGGCTCTCTGTTACCTCTGTGCAGGCCGCGTTGTGTGATAGCGCCTGACATTTGTTATCATAGGGCACATGCACAAACAACACCTCTGCTTCCCTCAAGTACTAGTAACGCACCCAATGAGCCCAGTGGCTTTGTTCTGGTGACATGAAGTGGTAATTATAATGCTCACCTACTTGATATTCACTCTCACCTCAATAACCTCAATGGCAATACTGAACTCCTCTTTTTTTTCTCAATGGCGCTCATATCTCAGTCAGTTTTTGGCTGTGAATGAGCAGTTTGCAAAACAGCATAGGGGAAGTTAAAACTTCCTCTACTGAAATTGAAGAGGAAATTACATGTATTATAACTTTTACATCTTCTTAAAGACTACAATGCCTTATTTTACAGGTTAAACTAAGTAACACTGACAAAAAAGCCTCTTAATTCACAAGTTAATATTAATTCCCTTACTCATGCCAACATCATGCCATTCTGTTATGGAAATGGCTCCCTGGAAGAAGATCACACTCACAGTAGCCTACCGGCCACACCCACTTCCAGAATCCTTTGTGTTGAATGTGTGAAGAAAACTGTTACCACGAATATTTATCACACATTTTAAATAACAATCCAGCAACATTACCATTGCAAAAGCTGAAATGGCCTGACCTTTGTGGGTGTTTGTCAGCCCTGAGAACAGCTGACCACTCTCCAGAACATCCTGTCTAAGGCTCAAAGTTGTAGTTGAACTGTAGGCTGCAAAAGTGAAAGTTTCATGCTGCTTTTCTTCTACTTGTTCCTCTGTACGCAGCAGACTTGTTGGCTATAGGCTAAATATTAAAAACTATGCAACATTGCTTGATGACAGTAGGCCCATTGTTGCGGTTATGTTAGTGTATAGAACTTAACTTGAATTAATGTTCCGGAAGTCCTTTACAAACGGATGCTTTTATTGTGGAAGTTCAAGGCGGAAGTGCCCTGAGCTCTGCAGCGGTTCAGTCTCAGTCACTGCGCTGAGGAAGAGGCTCAGGCTCAGACAGAGGCGGCACGGCTGGGTTATACCATACAAACCTACTGTACCAGCCTCATGCTGCACTCCGGGCTCGTCTCCTGCCCCCCAGTGCTGTCGACAGCATCGTGACATATTTATTTTTGTATTATCTGTGCTTTGTTCTAAAGGGGAAGAGCAGCGGTGTCATGGAGTTGTACTGCCTCGAGTCGGACACAATCTTGAAAGCACAGCCTGACCCAAACATCCTCAATGATGACAGAGTGTTTCAAAGTTTATTAACTATTGAGGAAAGGTTGTTCAGAGCTCAGAGTTCGTATTTCCAGCGAGTCCAGAAGGATATCCAGCCTTTTATGAGACGAATGGTTGCAGGCTGGATGCACGAGGTTTGTGGACTTTTTCATTCATGCTAACTTCAATCTTACTTGGAGAATTGGACTTCAGGATCAATTTGCAAGTTAAAACACACCGTAACGTCTCAAAAATTAAACGTTTTGTTAGTAGACATTTGTCGTGCATGTGGATCTTTGTAGAAATTGAATGCGAATGACTCACCAAAGGCGTGGGACGGAAATTCCTTCAAGAAAACTCAGCTTTAGAAAAGTCATATGATAAATACGTTCTCTAATAGCATTAAAACTCTTTTTAACAAATACGTTAATGCAATAGACACCGAAGGCGATAATCTTAATTTACATGGTCAATATGTTCATAGATTCTATTTACAGTAATTATTATTATTTTTTTAAGTTCCTGTGCTAACCCCCAGATGGCCCAAACGACGTGCGTGCACACATTCACTTTCGAGATTCAATTTAAGTTACTTAGAGCCACACATGGCTATTCAAACTGTAATTTAACACTTGTATTATGACTATTGGTCGTTATTTTAAATATTTTAGACCAAACCTATGGTTTGGCGTTTTAAAATGTGGCCTAATTGTAGGGACTAGAACTTCCATCTTATAGCAAAGCTGGGAACAATTATGCTAAATATAAACACAACTTTGATAATTTTATCACTTTCAGGTTTGCGAAGAAGAGAACAGCAATGAAGATGTCTTTCCCTTAGCTATTAATTATCTGGATAGATTTTTAGCTGTCGTGCCAACCAGAAAGAGCTACTTGCAGCTTTTAGGGGCCGTGTGCATGTTTCTGGCCTCCAAGATAAAGGACAGCAGGCCACTCTCTGCAGAAAAGCTCTGCGTTTACACAGACCACTCCATCACGCCAAAAGAGGTGCTGGTAAGTTTCCTCATTTATTTATGACTCACTGCAATGTCACATTATCAGCAGATTTCACATCGAACAGGACTCTCTTAAGTTTTCTTTGTGAAGGAAACTGCACAGCAACATCCATGTGGGCAGGAGCAAGTGGAGACCCCTAGTGCCAGTAATGCAACATTAGACCACATTACATGTCATTCATAATGCAGCGTTTGGCCTCATGGTACAAAGGTTGTTTAAAGATTGTAAAGAATTTACTTTGATAGATTATGCTACAGTCAAATGAAAAATCAAGACAATATATTAAAGTAACACAATCTCTGAACTTCTTATTCAAGTTCCCAAAGACAACACAAGGATATTTATGTACAATATAATTGAGCATGCAAGTCCGGCAAGTGATTTTAAATTTTGTGAAAGCCAGGCACGTTTTGGTGGTGCAGTGACACGTCGGAACAGACCTAACTGTTTGATTGTGGTGTAAACTCGTTGAAGCTGTCTGAGACTTGTGACAGGAAGGAAGGGGCAAGCTGTCTTATTGGCAGGCCCTCTAAGCAGGGCAAAGCTTGTCACATGCTGATGAAATGAACACAAAGGATGCAAGGAATGAGAAAGGCATGCAGATAATAAGATACAGCAAGGAGAGATAAAGAGATTTTTTTCTCTTACACAATCATTTCCGCTTGGAATCGGGGCGGCCTATGATCTTTTTCAGTCACTGGAAGCATGGCATCATGCCATTTAACCCTCACTATGTTTATATAGAATCTAAAATCACACTGACTTACCTGTGTTTTGTGTCCTGAAGGACTGGGAGCTGGTCGTGTTGGGGAAGTTGAAATGGAACATGGCCTCAGTCATTCCAAATGATTTCGTAGAACACCTCGTACACAGACTGTCTCTCCCCAAAGACAAAGTGGCTCTGGTCCGCAAACACACTCTGACATTCATCGCCCTCTGTGCCACAGGTAAGACCTCCTGCTTTTTGTTTTTCCAATGTTGAGTTCATAATTTTCAAGTTTCTTTTGAAGGGAACCCAATAAAGCCAAACTAAACTCCTTTGCTCTATTCAACTTGTCATTTTCATATTTACTTGGGGAACCAGGATGCCAAGCTGCATGAAGTTGCAATTAAACTACCGTAGGTTATTGATAGAAATCTTCCAGGTAGAAAGAAAATCAAGCAATCCTCCTGTCGCCTTTCATCTGGCTTTAGGTCTAAAATTAATCTTGGAAGCTGTGGAGAAGGATGAACTTGGAGCTTTTCCTGAGCACACTTTATAGTGCTCTTTTCTAGTATCATGAATATTGTGGAAGTTTCTACTGGTGTTGTTTTTCTTTGTCGAGGAGGAATGTCTAAGGACAGTTGGCTAAGGACAGGGGATGCTGGAGCATTGATTAATTCCAATGAATATTGTTTAATCTGTCGTCCTTCAAGGATGCTGCTAATTTTGGGCACTACAAAAATAAATTAAATTGAGTTGAATTGAATTGGCAATTCTACTTGTCTACAGTTTGAGCCTCCTTGTTAAAAAGATACACATTTTGGTGAAATTAATTTGCCACCTTAATATGTCAGAATTGTTAAACGATGGCTTTTGTTGCATGCTCTGCTTAGAGCTACTTTGACAATACTTTTTCAGATCTATTTATTTTTTCAGTGCATCTGGTCTTACCAAAGTAGCCACAGTGGAAAAAGAAGCGGCTGTGGTTGTGCAGAAATGTAAATGTTTGGAGTTTTACATGGAGTGGAGATTTTATTCTTCTGATGGAGTCACTACTCCTAAGGGTCTAAGCAGTGCAATACCGGCTTCGGCCGCGGGGTCCAGTTTGACTGAGACCGCTGGTGTGTAATTGGAATTACCTTAGAATCACCATGGTTCTCTGCTCTGTCCTGTCTGCACTGGATCTGCTTTGGTTACCAAAGGACTTGAAAGAGAACATACGCTTCACAGTGGATACAGCCTATGGCCTGTTTGTGAGGAGGAGATTCCTGTTTTTTTTTCTTCCGGTTTTCCAGACTGTGTGTTGACACTTTTAAGTTTTAAACGTGGATGTGGACTTAAGGGAGTCTTTGCCGGAACTCATTGCTCAGCGAGTAGGAGGATTCTTACTCTGCTTTTCTAATCAAACCGCTGCCTCTGTGAGGGGAAACCACTGATCCATTTGTGCATCTGTCTTTTGAAATGTACACTGTGGGAAAGTAGCTTTCTGCTCCATAACTTGATGATTCTAATTTGAATACTATACTTAAGTTGCATGACCACAACAACTTCTGTGTTTTAATTTGCTTCTTATGCTTGGCTCCTCCTTGTTGTAAATTTATGACATTAAAAAGTATACTCATTGATTGTTTGTACTTTCCTTCATTGCTGTTTAGATGACCGCCTTGCTATGAACCCTCCTTCAATGATTGCCACTGGCAGCTTAGGGGCTGCTGTATGTGGCCTGCAAATGGACTACAGTGACTCCAGGCTGAGTCGAGACAACCTGACCGACCGGCTGGCCAAGATCACCAACACTGAGGTGGTAAGTACAAATAATGCCTTGAGATAAGCACTAAGTACATAATTATAGTAACAAACAATTCTTCAAACGAATCTTAAAACATTTACATTTCATGGCGGCTCTGGATTGGTGGCAGAGGGAATGTCTTTATTAAAACTCTGAGCCCACATTCTTGTGGTACGACACATGCCGTTTCTCAACATAGTTCAACTTTGTGGCTCATGTCCTCTTTAGCACTAATGGGTCAATTATTCAGGTAAAAGTAATTTGACATTCATTAATTCATTCTGTTTAGACACTGAGCTACATGAATATTGGTGGTGTTAAAAGCACATCAGTATCTCTCTTATGCCATTTCTTTCAAAAGAAACAAATTGTGGTAACCTAAAATCATCACTATTACAATGTGTTTATTATTACAAATAAGATTGAAATGATCTTTGTTTGAAAATGCACATATTGAAATCATGGATTTAAGATTCATGTTCTGTTTAACTTTTTCATCAATATTTGGTTATGGCAACTCCAAAGCTTCAAAAACATGACACTTACATTCAGTGGTAAGAAGTATATGACCGAAAACCGCATCACTATCTCTGACCGCATGGTTGCATTTCCATGGCAACCGGGTTCTCGCAATGCAGCCGCCACAACAGGCACTCCGAGTGCAGCCCATCAGGTTTCAATTATCCGTGCATTTCAAAGGAATGCTGGCCTCTTTGTGAGCCGTGTGCATTCTTTTAGGGTCCTGCTTAGTGAGGTAGACCTCCCACATCTCCCCTGGACCTGCAGGGATGAGAAGACTTTGGACAGACAAAAGACACTGGGGTTTCAAAGTAGCGTCATGGGGAAGTTGTCCAAAAACATCCGCTGTTCTTTTCCTACATTCAGTTTTACACCAAACTCAGAGGTTCAGGGAGCAGTAGGTCAAAGTCATTTCCTCCTGGCCTCCACATTAGACTGACCGCGTTGTAAACCCAGATGGGGAGGAGAGAGAGGCTTCCTACGCTACACCTCTTTTGTCCGTTCACTTCCCCCATGTACCACATTCTGCAGACACGCTGGTCTTGTGTCCAAGAGAAGTTCAATCCCCACCACACCACTTAATTTTTAGTTGTGTGTGCGCTGATACCCAATGTTCTGGGGCAGACGGGACCACCTACCACAGGGCCCATAATTCCCCCTTGGTATGCCATGCATGTGATCATTACTGTTAAACAATGTGCTCGCCAAAGGTGCCAAAAATGCCATAAAAACAATGCATGTGTGAGTATTTGGCCCTTTTGATTCAAATGCTTTTTAACATTGTGTGGAAGTGTAACAGTGCTCAACCTATTGTTTTAGGATTGTTTGAGAGCGTGCCAAGAGCAGATCGAGCGTGTGCTGGCCAGCAGCCTGCAGCAGGACCAACATCACCGACAGGAGTCTGGGGTCAGTGCAGGAAACAAGGCGAGAGAGCAGCAGGCCCAGTCAAGCACCCCAACAGATGTACGAGATGTCAATTTATGAACTCACCGACACCAGTGCAACGCTAGGATCCAAAAGGCATGTCCATGAGCATCTCTGTCAAGTTGCTTTACAAACAGTGATGTGACAACCTATGAACTCTTAGAAATGTGTATATTCCTAGTTTTCTCATGTTACCCCGTTCATAAGCAGATGATTTTATTTTGACCTGTTGTATGGGGCATACTGTATGTATTCCAACAAGCTATTTAAATGACAAATTCTTGAAAACTTGATACTCCTTTTAGGTTAGAGTGGTAACCTAAACATATTTTCATACTTGAATGAATGCCATAGTGAAAAGAAATATACATCATTCTTTAGATAACAAGCAAGATAACATATATTTTGTATATCTGATTAGAGAAGTGGGTGGTTAGTTTTCTTTCAAGTACCAATATACGGTCTTCCTCTGTGATTCACATACCTTTTGTAGTATATATACATAAATGATGCTGATGGCATTTATATCAAGCTGATTAGCCACCAGAGGGCGCTGCTGTTGCTGACTCAATGAGGAGTGCACCTCTCAGAGCTATTGTATGCCTGAGTGCTGGCAGAGTGGGCTGGGCCTGCTCAAAAAGGCACCACAATAGGATAGTGTAGTTTTCAACTGGGGTTTTTCCCCTAAATATCTGAGAAAAGGTCAGTTGTTTTAGCAGTTTGATGTGCTCAGACAGTATGCATTTGCACCAGTAAGGTGACTCATGCTGTCAAAATGTATTTTTTTTTCTGTGTGTCAGAGATGGACTAGAGGCCTCAGAGATTGTACAAAAAGAGAAAAGATCTAGCATGTTTTTATTTGGATGCTAACAGGTTAATGTTGGATGAGGGAATTGAGTGGTGTGTGTTGAAAAGGAAAGTAAGTGTATATCAAAAGAAAACTGGCAATTGGGATTGAATAGTTGAATGGAGGAACATAAACTTAAGCTACGTATGTACAAAAGCAAGAGAAACATACTGGAGAAGCAAAGAGATCTGCTTCTAGTATATATCCAGTATGAGGGAGACAGCCAGTGCCAGGGAAAACTTGGGTATGTGGCCATTTCTCCTGTACCAAAATATCAGTGAATTGAGTCAGTTGGAGTTTTGGAATCGGGGCGCATGGCTTGTAACAATGTTAATGCACTTTTTTAAACACTTTAAATTTAAGGGGATAGTTTTTGAGGCAAGTTAGTGGGCTATTGGGGCCATTTTTCCTTTTAAGTTATTTGATCGTTCTGGGCTGGATTCCCATGGGGTGTGCAGTAATCTTGAGCCGCACCCCAACAGGTTGGTTAGGCGTTGGATCTTCCATATTATAGTTGTGTTAAATGACACCATAATCGGTTGCAATGCAAACTACGGAAAGCCGTGTCCCACTTGGAGTCAGTGCTTCCTGTTGAATCTTACTTGAATTTTATGAATTCATAGCCAAACCTCCAATAGTTCTTCCAAAGAGTTTGTTTTGAATTCTGTTGTTCGTATTATGATGTTCTATGGAAAGGCTCATGAAACTGAGCTGCCATCATTTAAACTCGAGACACGATTAGAGGTTACATGATGTGAACTTGTAAATAACCAATTTTCCACGAGGAAAAATATAGTCATTACATTTTAGATAAAAGATCTCGGTAGTATTCGTGGTTGTACATGGTTTGTTTTCATGAAAGAACTTTAAAATAGCAATCGTTTATGCTTTTAAAGCTATTGTGTTAAAAAAATAAAAAATCCAAAGACAGAAAAAATATAATTCAAAATTTTCTTTGCTGCTATAAAGCCTTTCTTATCTAGTCTTACGCAACTATGTTTGTATTATTGTGATTTATGTGTGTGCTGCTATATTATGAAATGTACCTTTTACCAGTCTTCTTAATTAGCTTTTACCCATGTATGTGTTCTGGAGGGACCACCATGACAGCTCAGCGTGGGACTAGAAGCTCTTTGTCTATGCCAATCATTTGAGTTGCATGTTTTGTATCTTACTGTCGATATTACATTCTTGCTGCTTTTTGTACCTATTCTTGTGTACCTCAGGTTAATTGGATTAATAAAGCGAGAGCCACTCTTGCATTACCTCATACACTTTACACACATTTGACGGGTTTCACCTTTCTTCTTTTTTTTTTTTTTTAAACGTACACCAATTACAGTGCCTATACTTCAAAAAGAGGCAAATTTAACAATCTGGTGCTAAATCGGAAAGGTGTATGACATGACATAACCTGTTATTTCTACTTTGAGAATTTAACATGTAAATTCTGTTCTGTTGTGGTGTTCTTCAAAGTGTCCTGATCTCCATCTTCACTTTGTGGTTGTAAATTAATTCTGATGTCTCCTGACACAAACGGCCACAGTGTTCCTCAATTTCTCTTCAATAAATTGGCTATAGTAACTTTTGTCTGTGGGCTTCTTGGTCAAGCTGGTGTTGCCTCATTTAACCACTGTGGAGCTTTTACGGTTGTGTTTTTGAAGTATTAATTCGATTGACTGTGGCCTGAATCTCAACAGTTTACTTTGTTACCAGCTCCGTTTAATGTTTGGGCAAGTGTACTATAAGAGTGTACTATAACTATAACTGGTTGTTACTGCTTTGCCTTTTCCACTGTATGGCATTAAACCCCTCTATCTCCATGGAGACACGCAGATGATGCCACAAGGCCAAGTTACATGTCAGAACTGTTTTTCAATGTATTTTTTGATCAATAAGGTTGTAATTGAGTTAATGCTAGATAGATGATATGGCGACAAGCACTAGAAAAGTTATATAGTGCACCGTTAAGTGAATCATAATAGTTGAAAGACATATGATTAAAATAATACATAAAATTGTTTCTATTACATGTCATACTTCATAAATGACCCGCGCTTTCAGCCAATTGCGTGCGTTCATTATCAGACCACGTGATGACTAAGTGCGCCTCAGTAACAACCCGGAAGTAACGTGGTGTTCGCTTGCGGAAGGATGTTCACGTTCAGTTTAACGCTAATACGACAGTAAGTCTACTAAACCACATCTATACAGTATTCTTCTTTCTTAAAGAATAAGTGAATGAGTAGTGCTTGTTATTTTAATTGTCTGTGCTCTCATTTGCGCAGTGGAGAAACGCAGTACAACAGGGACAAACTTCTGCAAGGTACAGCAACCACCCAATATTACCCATAGACTGTATATTTTCTTAATAATAACAGCAACCCATACAACGTCTATAGATACGATGATTAATTTACTAGGCGTAGTATGAGGGGCAAAGTGCGTTGTCACCACTGCTTCTGCTGTAGGTCAAGGTGTGGACACTCCGCTCTCGGGGACAGGTTTGCAGCAGGGACAGGCTGCAGGACACTACCTCCAGGACATCACCTTCAACACGGTGTTTGTCAGCAATCTGCAACGCGCCGTGCAGGTAAAACTCATCATTAGGGTTGCAGTTTGTTTGGTCAGGAGTGAGTGAACTGTGTGAACTCTAGACTTCTACAGTACCTTGATTAATCCGCAGCATTTCACCTGGAAGTATATGTTGAATATTTTTTTCCAGACAGCTGAACTCATTCTAAGGAATAGCACTCACTGTTCTGGCACCGAGATGATTTTGGAACCTTTACTCAGAGAGAGGGTAACGTTTATAATCGATGTTGACATGTTATATCATTGTATTCTTAATTTAACCTGCTCATCTTACAGAGTTTTGGCATTGTTGAGGGACGTCCTAAGGAGAGCCTAAAGAACATGGCCAATGCTGCTGGACAGTCTTGTCGGGACTATACTCCTCCTGGAGGAGAGACCTTAGACCAGGTACTTTTTTGTCCCATTCTTAAATCACTCAAGCTTATAACAGATCTTTATTTACGTGCAATAGTGCCCTCTTGTGACTAAAAGAAGACCTAACACCTGTAGATTCTTCATGCTTGCTTCTTCTACAGCTCATTTATTTACCATCAAGTATTTGACCAATGCCGAAATCAAACATTAAAGCCACTGTTCAGACTCATTAATACACTCACTCATAGTATTGAGTATATATTGAGTATACGATATACTAGAAATAGGTACAACTTTGGTTTGTTTTGAGCCAATCCTTAAGCTGCTAAACTCAGAAATATGGTTTGGTCGGGACTGACTTTCAGAGTCATAATATATATGTTTATATTATATATATATAATTGTATTAATTGTATATATATAATTATATATATATGTATATATTATATATATAATTGTGTATATATATATATATATATATATATATATATATATATATATATATATATATATATATATATATATATATACATACATACATACACACATACACACATACACACATACACACATACACACATACACACACACACACACACAGAGTTTATATATGCATTCCCTCACCCGAGATGAATTTTTAACCTTTTTATCAATAATGTGTGGACCTTTTTTCTTTTTTCATTTCATTGTAACAATTTCTTTCTTTCCTTTCTTAACAGGTCAAAACTCGTTTCAAAAAATTCCTTTCAGTCCTTTACAACAAACTTTTGGAAGCCCATGACTGGTCAGGACAAGAAGCTGCTGCAACATTGAAGGATGGAGAGGCCTACAGCGCCCCCTGTGGGTTTGCCAGTGATGGGCTCGAGGGCGTTTCTGTCCATGTTCTCGCCGTGAGCCATGGAGCTTATATACGTGTAGCCATGAAACACTTGATTGAAGACCTGAAGTGTTCTGTGCCTAAAGGGGCAAAGATGTCTCAAGTCTTCTCGCCGTGTCCAAACACAGGAATCACCCGCTTCATCCTCACTCTAGAGCGCTCTGACTCTGGGCCAGTGCTCTCTGCTGCTCAGTGTGTTTTTGTCAATAGACAGGATCACCTGCAAGACCTGGAAGCTGTCGAGTAAAATGGTTCATTTAGTGCAGTGCCCAGAGTGTGTCACATGTGTACACAGATATACGTTCTGAAACAAGGACACTTAGTTATGGATCTGTGCGTGTAGAACTACAGCTTATGGACCATAAACAGGGTTTTGTATTGTTCTTATTTTGCTCTGACTTGATAGACATTTCTGCTCATTCAACACCTTGAGACAACTTGCATGCAGAAATTGGCTAATGAGAGGTACTCTTGTTATTTATTTTTCACCATCAACCAAAGCTAAATTTATTGTTTCACTAAATGTTCCTTGTGCAATACATTTGAAATTGTGGTGCAATATTTTGTAGTTAAAAACATGTTTTATTGTTGAACTTAAGTGTTTACAATGTAATTCAAATAAATTATAAAGATTTTGTTCCATGGTTTTTCCATGTTGCATTGTTATAGTAAATGTATTTTATTACATTGGTCAGTATCTAAATGCCTTTTTCCATTAAACAAACGTTCTCATCGAGTTTTTGTTATTGTTTTAAAACTAAATTAAGGATATTTTACATTGCCTCTATTGCACAAAAGCATTTGTTTTCTTAATATGCAATTCAGTAATGCCAGAACATTTTATAAATACATTTATTGTCAGCAAAGATTGTTTATATTATACATTCAAAGATGATCCATTCAAAGACAATCCTCAATCATACAAATGTACATCTGACCCTATCATAAATTACATAAATAAACAATATAGATGTGTTTAAATAAATAAATCTGGTTTGTTATGCTGGCAATGCCAGCCCCTGAAGTCCAAAAATAAGAACATACCGCTCTTTAGCCTGGTAAACTATCAAGTAATAATGACACTATCAAAACAGAACGTTTTTGATCAAATCATTAAAAATCAAATTACTATAACAATTTATCGAAACATTTAAAAAATAAAGTAAGTCAAGTAAAAAATCTCCCTGACATCACTGAACAGCATGGATACAGCATCACTTGGCCTAGCTCTAATTCTCTCTAGATGTTCATTGTCCTCCAGAGGTATAAATATGGATTTATCTTATTAAAACAAACGGATGTTCTAAATGTGTTTCAAAGCTCTCGTTATTTGCCAGTTCAGATGAAATGTAAAGTGTGAGATATATTAGTTCAAAGCTCTCTGAAGTGTCTCAGCCCATGTTGCCCGCGCTCCGGGGGCTGCTCGGGTTCACCGCGTGCACGTTCCATGGGTCGTGTACGTTGGGAATCAACGGCGTCTCACGAGACACGTTGCGTCCATCGTCCCCGGCCTCCGTCTCAACCTCGAGCTCAAACTCGACATCGTCCAGCTCCGGCAGTGCGCGCGAGTCCGCTCCATCCTCCGTGTGGACTACGTACACGTTGTGCGGGTCTGAGGGGTTCACCAGCTGGTTCCTCTTGTCCCGGTGCAGCATCAGACGCTCCAGTGGAACAGTGTTCTTTCTGGACAGAAACTGCGAGGTCTGGGGCAGGTTCTGTCCGGCGGAAAACACCTGTCTCGACCCCTCCAGGTTGAACAAGATGCCCGTCCGGCTCGAGTAGTACACGTCCTTATTGTTTTCCAGGAGCCTGTGGTTGAAGAGACAGTCCTCCCGCAGACAGATGGGCTGAGGACGCACAACCAACACACCTCACCGTCAGCTTTTGCCTGATAATTACCCTAAATCAGTGATTAAATCAGAGTCCAATTAGGCTTAAGCTGTGGCCCTATAGACCACACACTTGGCAAATGTCTTAAAGTAAATACTATAATAAAGGCTCGTCTGAAAATGATAATAATAATAATAATAATAATAATAATAATAATATCCACACAAAAACACACAAAAAACATAAAATAAGGATGATAATTTGACTTACAGAGCTGAAAGGAGTGCCCTCTGTGTCCATACAAAGATAGCGACTGCTTTTGATGCCGAGGATTGCAATTCGCTCTCTTGTGTCACTTTTAAGTAAAATCACACCTGGGAAAGGAGAAAATGACAAGTGAACCAAACTGTGCGCGCAATTGTTTTATTTTATGAACGAAGGTGAAAAACTCACTGTATGCGCCTCTGACGGTGCTTTTACGCACAGATCCGTCCTCTCGGATCTCCAAGTAGAAGTTGTTAAGGTCCGTGGATGTTTGCAGGTGGACGTATCTCCTCGGGTTCCCCCAGTTGGATCCCACCAGAGGAGATGGGTTCGCGACTGATTCACAGAAAGGAATCAGCCGCAGAAGAGCAAGGACGAGCGCCAGCACAGTGTCCCTTAGCCCGAGTCCCCTGTAGACATTCATCCCTAAGCAAGACTGTTTCCTCGAACCTGCTGAAGTTTGACCGTGAAGGATGCTCTGTTGTTCTGGTGTTTGAGACCATTCCTATTTAAGCGACCTCAAGTGCCACCCCTGCATCCCCATTTAAAAAAAGAAACTCGCCCCCAAAGCAGATGTGCGGCTACGCGGCAGCGGAAGGGCCACTTCCACTGTCTGTTTGTCCCCATACTCCTGTCTCATAACGGTACTTTTATTTTAGATCGACTCCTCCACCTTTTAGCCAACTCTTAAAACTAAATCAGTTCAGCGTCAGCCGGAAACGCGGTAGACTGTGACACAAACCATTGTCAGGCTTCATCTCTGAAGGCCACACAGTGCCAGACATGAATGCAAAAATGTTCATGCTGGCTTTTTGTCTGCTATGAAAATATATTGCTAAGTTTAGTTTAGTTTAGTTTAATTGAGACAGGTGAGGAATCCGGACAATCTTCGTGCGCTTAAGCATCCATCACTACAGTTCCCTGTAGTCACCGGCAGAGGGAGCTCCTGTGCCACTTTTCATCAAAGCTGAAGTGACAGGTCACGGTTTATAAAGCTACTGCATTAACCTCACACGTCACACTAGCAATCAATATAAAACAAACTTTATTAATATCTGATGAATACAGTATACTGTTGTGCATAGCACATACGTACAAAAATAAATGGAAAAATTAAATTCATAATCTGTACTGTCTCGTTTCAGAAACAAAAAATAAGTGCTCCTATTTTACAATCATAATTTAGCCAAAACTAAGGCAAAGTAGAGGTATATGAAAACAGATCTGAGGAATAATGTACATCATCACTGCTTTAGAAAAGAGCGCAACAAAAATGATTCTACAAATATAAAGATAGTTGTGTTTAGGACCAAGGCATGCGGACCGCCCATAAACATGAAAAAGAATCAACACCAATTAGTTTGTGAATCAATTGGAGGCAGTAAGAAAACCGGTTTATGAGGCAACATTTTTGGTCTATGCTAAAATATGAACATTGCATTCCTGTCCTTATCCCTAACATCTGGATCATACTAATAATTTTATCATTTGATCTGAAAAATGTTTTATAAGGTGCTGCAAATAAAAGGCGACATAGGACAGGGCCCCACTCCCGGTTTTCCTCAGCTTCAAAGCTTTTTTCAGATTTGAGTTAATATAGGATAATTTATTAATTCCAATTCTTAAAAAAAAAAAAAAAAAAAAAGAATAACTTCATCTACACAACATGCAGTGTTAACTATACAGCAATGTGTCTTTGAATCATTAAGCTTTGACCCCTATTGTTTTATTCTGCTGAATCTGAGAACAGCTCAGCTCGATTCACTTTGCCGTTTCTTTTCCCCGGAAACAATTGTCACAGCTCATTTGGGCTAAAACACAAATGCTTATTGATGAATACTGAAGAAAATATGCTTCTATTGTACCAAAAGAACTGCAGATTTTGGAGATGTTGTGATGTGTCTGTGGCGTGTTTTAGGTGGAAAGAATACAAACAAAGAAGCTTGAATCAACTTGAACTGTTTAGGCAAAGGCTCCACAAGTTTTGACCTTTAACTAAATCCGTTGAAAAGAGAGAAGGAACTTGGATTCTCCACATCCCGCAGCAGTTGAGACTAAAAAGGTAAAGAGCAGCCAAAGGAAGCTTGGAGGGGTGTGTTCAGGTGCCATCACAATTAACTGACTGATGTTAAAACACATGGGGGCCTTCTCCTCCTGGGTGTGAAATAAGTCACACTTCCTCCACAACAGCCACACTCACAGTAGTGTTTATGGCATTTTTTTTCAAGGAAACTGCACCTAATTCAATCCATATGCTGACAATTGTTCAAATTGTATAACGCACCAGTATTGTAAAACTGATCTATCACACTAGTGGGCTTTACTGGAGGACTGCACTGTCCCTCAGTCCTTCAGGGTAAGATTGGCTCATCCATAATTGCATTTCTTAGTCTGAGGCAACAGCCCTGACACCTCACTGCAGTGCTGCTGCAGAGCCCAAACGAAAATCACTTGGAGCAATGACAGTATCGAACAACACCGACTCAAAGATAAGATGAAGAAACAACACATTTATCTTACCATATATATTATTACTTTGCTTCATAAACCTGTCATACGTCAGTTAAACAAACTACAGCAAAGCAGAACTCAATTCATATGTTTACTTTAACTTTTCACTGTGATATACTGACTTTAATTGAAAAAAACATGTTTCAGTTCCTGCTTGTACACAGAACTCAAATCGTACACGCCAAGTCTGTACCATGTGGGCGTGCGTGCTCAGTGCAGTGGCGTGACCTGAAAGGATTTGTTCATGCTCCACCCTGTTTATTTGCTGGTAGTGCTTACAGAAACTGTGGCCTCATATTCATGGTCAACTGGTTTCTGGTCTCAAACACAGATTGTATGTTACTTAATTGATCTAATTTCAGAAAAGAAAACAAACCAGAGATAGTCATCCCTCACTTGAGCCCCTCAGATCGTCAGCCCTATTTCTGACTGCAGTGGGTGTCTCTTACATGCAAGTTTAAGGAGGCCACCAGAGGAAATACCAAGGCACCTTTGAATCGTGCAGCAAAGGTAGTGCATTTTAGTGGCTTATTGGCCTACAGCTGATAAGAGCCAAGGGGACTATAAGCGCTTAGAGCTCCAAAAACCTAAACTTAGCTGATATTTTACTTCATGCATTGCTTCATTTAGTAAAAGTGGGTCTCTGAGGTAAAGAAATTATTTATGTCACTATTTTAGACCAAGAAAATATTCCCTCTCCATCACAGAACGAAGAGACTAAATGTAAAGTTATTGCAAGCACCAAGATACAGTGAGACAGGCAAAGGCTTCAGCCCCCAATCTCTAAGGATCAAAGTATAAGCAGCATAGTGTGGCGTGTTCATTTAAAACCAAATATACATACATTTATGACCACAATAAATATTTCCCCTCAGTTCATCATTGGTGTGTACCGTTGACTGCGTTACCTGGACGTATAGCCACATGTGCAAAAGTGAGTTATTGCCAGTTTCAGTCAAAGTCTTGGGAGGAAATGTGTGACCGTCATGGCGGTGGTGGCCTTGTTGCCTCTCTTTACACGGCCATGTTTGCTGAGAGCGATGAAGAAGCCCTTGTAAACAAAAGACTCGTAGGCGTTGTAGTTGTTGGGAAGTAACATCTCTCTAAACTGGCACTCATCCCCAAAGGATTTCTAAAATATACATAGAAATAAGAAACTCATTAATACAACAATAAACATAGTTTGTATTATGTATATGTTAATTTAATACAAGAAATACAATAGTTAGTCAATAAATAAACTATCTCTCTCTCTTTCTTTCTCTCTCTCTCTCTCTCTCTCTCTCTCTCTCTCTCTCTCTCTCTCTCTCTCTCTTTCTCTCTTTCTCAGTATATACGATTTTAACTGGGAGCCAGAGCATTAAAACTGGTCCAAAATGACAGACTGAAGTCTGGTCATGTGGTCTCTAACAGACGAGCTGTATTTTAAACTGCTGAGGGAATAACTGCAAATACAAGGATGATTGTCACCAAAATAATGTGAACTTGTCATGGTACACTGTGTTTTTTTATTTACTCATGTCCAGATAAAATATACATTTTGTTTTTAATTTTCACCTGAACTAAAACTTAAGACTTATACTTGGCCAAAGTTTGCTTGTTACAGAGAACTTTGCTGCGCATTTGCTCTGGTGAGAGACTGCAGACACACGTACCTTTCCATATAACCTTCCCTTGCTGTTCATTGCGACAAACAGTTGACTCTTGACTCCAAAAAGGGTTATTACTCCTCTTTCCACCGTGGAGATTTCTATGAGACCTGGAGGAAACACAGAAGAGGAGAGACGCCGTCATTGTGACTATAGTTAGACACGGTACGTGATTGGTCAATGCAGTATCGATGGGTGTAACCTTGCAGGTGCACTGCGACTGACTGATGCTCATTTTGTCCTTTGGGATGTTCTCACACATTAAATCCTAACTACAGAAGTGGCAGGCTCTGAGTGCTACAGCCGGACACGGGATAAAAATAAGCGAGCGTCTAAACTGAGTCCAAGCATGCATGTTATGTTTTTTGGCCGGGGAGGACATTTCGCACTGCACGGATGCGAGGCTCCCAGCACTCTGTTTTTGCTTTGGGGAACTTTCATCCATGCCGACACGTCTTATTAAATATCACACAGGACAAGTGAGCCGCTGTAACTTTTGCACAGCGCAGCCTGCGCATAGGGTTACAAGCTTTTTTGGTACCGCGCTCGGCCGGATGCAACTCACTGTGTTGGTTCTCATTGTGTACACCACTTATCCTGCCATCCGGGAGCACCTGCAGGTGAAACCCAATGCCCGCGTTGCAGTAAAGTCGCCGCACTCTTTTGATGCCCTGCAAATAGTCACTCTCCCAATTGACTTCAGATTTTGACCCAGTTATCCCGAGATACGAGCGTGAAAAAAGCGTCTCCCATTTCTTTTCCAATAAAGTTGCATTAGTCCTACTTGGAATCGGAAAAGAAGAACTCCCGAGGAGACAAGTCCACAGTACAAGAACCGCCGGCAGGGTCCATTGCGTCCTGGACATGCTGTTGAGGCACCTTTGCGCGATGGCCATCCAGTTTACCTTTAGGGCACGCAAGCTGCCCTATATAACCAACTCTTCTTAACAGTTGTCCGTAGGCATGGTGGTAAAGGGTCGTGCAGAGGAGACAGATCAGGGCCCCATAGCCCGGGATCTGAGCAGCAGCAGAGGCACAGTGCGCGTCGCAGCTTGATTCGGTCCCGGTGGCGATGACCATCTTTCGCCGCTCCGCGCGTTTCTACAGGCAAAGCTGGCCGAAGAGGGACAACACTCACCTCAACGTAAAACCAGCTCACCTTGCTCCCTGACACTCACATCCCAGAATGACATCACTATGACTTCAGCGCTGCATCTGATCAGAAGTATCCGATGGGAGGAGGAGAGTCCCAGGACCCCAGCACAGAGGCACTTCTGAGAGAAGTGATGGAGTTGCCGCACCTTTGCTGTGAGTGTACGTGCAGCTGACTGAAAGGAGGTTCCTGCCCCACCTTTCAGAATAAAAAAAACTGTGTGGCAAATGCCCTGTCTATTACACTCAAATGACAAATGAATTGTTCTGCACATAATGGCTGTGTTCACTGCAGAATGACTTGATCTGCTTGGAATTGCTTCACACATTTGCAAAGAATGCATCATTTTTAAAAGTGAAAACAATAAACAGAGCCAAAAACAAACACCTGGGTTAATCTGAGCTCACTATGATAAGAAACATAATGGATAATATCTCAGTAAGGGCGTATCCACATGAAAGAAAAACTGGCACAAATAAACTTCCTTACAAAATAGACGCTGCTGCAGTGACACATTATTCACATGTATACAGTTACAAATGACCAAGATATCATTTTCTGTTTGAAGTTGGTTTCTTTTAATTTGGAGGTAGTGGCACAGGAAAAGAAGCGACTGCTAGTGAGCATTGAGCAATCAGAAGATGGATGGATACTGTGTCCAGGTCCCAATTTGGGACAGTGGTCATATTTCCTGGCAGCGTGTCGCCTTATTTAGGATGGAAGGTGTAAAAACTGTCATGGGAGAGCAAATGGCAGGGTGCCTGACTGCACATGTAAAACAAATAATTTTGCTTGGGTAAAGTTTACCTTCAAACCATTGGGTGCAGATTATAGAAAAGTTCAGGCATGATTTTGATTACAACATGTATATATATATAAGCAGGTTCAGCTTGAGTCATGAATATTTATTTTCTAAATGTCTATCAGGTTTAGGGAGGAAATAGTGTTTACTCTATCACGGTGCGTCCCCAGAGATGCAGACTCAGGGGAGATCTACGTGTCACATCCCACTGCTGCCAAGGTAACAGGACAACTGAGACCAACCAGAGAAAAACAGCAATGAGAAACTATGAGAGAATATTTAAAAAGAAGCTCAATAGAGGATATCACAAATTATGATCAACAGTTTGGTTCCCTTTGTGCATTTGCATCACAGTCACTGCCCCAGTATTGTGAGGTGGCTGATTCACCGTAAAAGCCTGTTTTGTGATTGCTGATGTAGGTCAATCATCAATCATGTGGCGGTCAATCTTCAGAAGACACAAATAATCTTTCAATTCCTGCTGGAACGACTGGACTGAAAGACACTGACTGGCAAAATAATGAGACTCAGGATCAGCCATGTGCTTACGCGGCTGATCAGAAGTGTGGCCAAGCAGACTAAGCCAACCAATAGTCTGAATGGACAAAATACTGAAATATTGACAAAGTGGTGTCTAAATCAATGAGGACGGGGCACTAATGAGATAGTGCTGAGCTGTGATGAATACTGCTACAACAATTATACTGTTGGTATTTAATGTTTTTCAAATATTGGAATATGGCTGACAGGCTTGAATGTAAAAATACTTCAACTAAACCAGCGTTTTGTAAAACAACAAGAACTTTTAATGATTTATCACGTAAAAATAGCACGTTTATTTTCAGATATGGTCAATACAAGGGAAGCATCTCAGCTCAATTGTTTTTTAATGATTTGTTTTATCACTAGATATGGAAATTAGCCTATATCTAAATTTGGACATACAGTTGCATATGTTCATTACTATGTTGTAGGCATACTGTCCCTATTTTCTAAGTCCAAAGTGACTTTTTGGCGCGTTGTTGTATCAAATCTTTTCATTTTCAATCGTATGCACTGTTTTTCAAAATGGTGGTGACAACAAACAAGGAATGTGACCGGAAATGATCAAAGTACACGTAACCCAATACGTAAGGGTGTACAGCTTTTCAATTATAGTTTAATAACATGGCGTCCGAAAGATCATATAGAATCAACAGCTGCTGACTCCAGGCTAAGAACAGGGCATTTCCCACGAATAACGTCAGAATCCCTGGAATGCAACAAGAGCGTCTAAGTTACTACATCAGAACATATAATACACAAATATAGACAGTGAATTGAATATGTTCCTCAAGTTCACTGTTGCCCTTTGGCATCTCAAATGTGTGATAGTCATATTTCACAGACGAATGCTTCAGTGACAAGCCTGTGCAAAGTTGACAAACTTTATGTGAGTGGAAGAGTGACCTTACTAATGTGGCCATCGATTAAAAAAGAGCACGATCTCAGTCCGGGTACTGGGGCTTGTAAAGCACCACTCTGCAAACTTCACTTTTGCTGATTCACCAAATGCATTATTCAGCAGTTCAGGCTGCTCTGGGGTAGCCCGTGTTCCCTGTTGGAGAAACTGTGAATCATACAAGATAGTGGTTTTGGTTACACGACAAATACTTTGCAACCATATACCTAATGCATTTGTTAATTGGGCAACATTCAAGCTGTATACCAAAAGAAAAAAACAAAACAGTTTAGCCTCAGTCAGTCTTTCAAGGGTACGACTTGTGCACCTTGCACAGAAAGATGTTTCTGCTGCTAATTTGGGCGCAGAATGACTAAGGGGAAAACCAGCAGGGCAAGGCAGAGGTGACTTTTACAGTGCTCTAACATAGCTCATTACGCACAAGCTTAGCGTTCTTTGTTCCTGCAAAGTAAACTAGCCAAGCATCAAAACGAAAACATAAGCAAAAAAAGAAAGTCATTGATCTATAATTGATAACAGATTAGCATGCCCCCCGAAAAAAAACTAAATCAAAGAATGAATCATTGCGTCACAGAGTCACAGAGACTATGATGACCCTGAAGCACAAAAGTAAAACAACAGATCATGTACAACTCTGTAACTCTGTAAGTCCTTGAGGCCCTGTTCACCCTGTCGACCAACTGCTGACCTCTGCAGTGACGTATTTCAGCCAAGCCAGTACAGCTTAAGGAGTGTATATTAAAAGGTTTTTCCTCAAGCTTCTTCAAGAGCTCAGAGTAGAGATGCTGCTCCGACAGTGATTTGAGCTGTTTGAGCTGATGCTCTGTTTCAAGAAAGGCATTATTTCATGAAGAGACTTTTCATCTTGTGCTACTATAAAATTATTTTTCCACACATCACACATTGTGAGAAAAGTGCTTTGTGGTGTCTGAGTTGTGCGAGTGAGTTTTGAAAATGGGAGAAATGAAGTAATAGCGTTTTAACATTTGGTGAGCGTTTGAAGAGTGCAAAGGCTGCACCTTGCTGTCTAGATATGGCAGCAACTATATAGCACTCAGAATCAAACAGATGTTTTGTCACACCCAACAAACACATGGTCATGGTAAAACATAAAACAATCCACATCATACGTTTCTAAATTTGGTTAACTATAACAGATTTGTACTTAAGTCACAGTATGTTTATGTTGAGAGTTGATGAGACATAGGTTGTTGTTGGTTAGCATTAAGCTTTAACTACTCCATTTTCAACAGTGTTGAGTATGCAAAATTTTTTCTTCACAATAAACAAAATTCATACACAACACGAAGTATTACACTTGAAAAATATATGCCTAAAATATAATCAATCACAAATATGCTCTAATTGTGTTATGCCTCTAAGATTCTGTTTACATGACCTATGCTAAAAAGCTATATGATTTGGTATGGTCAGGGGAAAGATAAGATCAGAGGGGTGTCAGCTGCTCTCTCCCAGGAACCCAACACCGACTCAGGCCACCAGCACTGAGACTGAGAATGTGGAGAATTCTCTCAACACATTCACTCAATTCTTTGCACGTTTTCACCCCTATGGGATGAGAGCTCTGCCGCAAATGCAGGAGGATGCAGCCACCTTGCTTTACAGTGAGCGAGCTTCAGCCTGAGGCCGTGCAAGAGGCAGCAATGAGCACAGGATCAAGACAATTTGGCTGACGGTGGAAGAAGAGCGCCAGGAATGGCATACTGCTGAGTGAGTGAGTCATCCTGGACCGGACGGCTGTCATTCTGCCAACATGGTCCTCCAGCATGAAACCAATACACCAGAAGGACTCTTTAATGGTGTGGTACTTCCTATTTTGGAAAGATCTAGAAATTATTCTACAGTTGTGTTGTAAAGGGGAACTTCTATTTTAATCTAAAACATCACAGTTTCTGTCATTCAAGTTTAGACTTCCGGCTCAGCCAAACAGATCACATGCTAGACTATCCACATGGGCAGATCTTTTCATACAAGTCATTTGAGTATTTTTAATCGTTGTTTATTATATCAATTAAATAATAAATAATTGCAGAAAACAAAGCTTTTAGGGTTACACTGCCAACTTGTGTCACCTTTTCATGTATTACCTAACAACTTGAGCTAAGTTTACCTGCACCAAGACTCCAAGGATTATTAGAATACAATTACAACAATTACATCATGGGAATCTCTACAGTACAATAGTTTTCGTCATACTGCATGATGTCCAGATTGATGTGTTGATGCCCTCTGCTGTTGAGGCAATGACATTACATCAGGGACTTTAACTCACTGCATTGCAGCACTACTGCTCTGGCTCTGGATTTCACAATGTACAAAGCAACTAAACTGTCACTAAGACTTTTAAACAGATTATGATAATAAATAATAATAACAACCATATTTTAAATGTATAGTTAATTAAATTGAAATATAAACTAACCACTAACAATATACAACCCATAGCTTAGTACAGACATCTATATAAAACATCTATATAAAACAATACATTCATTTTATAATTATGAGTTCCAGCCTTCTGTTATGCAACATTTTGAGGACGTTTCACCATTCAAATAATAGGATCTTTTATTTTAAATTGTCAATTGAATTTGAAACCCTGGAAACAGTTGATAATAACACTGGTGTACAAACAGATGTGGCCTGCAGGTGGCAAAGTGTTCAAACAGAGCCTTTAAAGTTTCTTTGTGGCACAGGGGAGCCATGGAAAATGAGAACCTGATACTGCAGTTCATGAGCAATGAGGCAGCAGCAAGTGCAGTGTCCCAGGCACCAAGGTCTTATGTGCTGGTGTGTGACCTCGCAGTAACAAGTTCAACTCTAACGACACTGCTCTATGAAAGCTCTTTCTATTGCCACGGTGGAGGGAACAATGTACAAACAACAAATATATAATGCTCTGTTAAACTCAGCCTTAACAGATCAATCATTCTTTCTGTGTCTATAACAATGGCAGATATGTATCAAAATGTGTTAACAAAAAAATATAAATACTTGGATGAATTATATGCTCCAGTAGAATTACAAATATAGCTGTCATATTTGTTGTCCCAAAAAAATAAATGTCGCGAAAGCATGTGCAGTAGAAGACTGCTTTTAGAAAAACAAACTCCGGAAGCCACTGGTTGACAGATCTGTCTGCCCGTTTGGGTTTGTTGGCTGAAAGTGTGGCCACTCTGGTCGTGCTGTGGTTGCCACCGATTCATGTCCAAAGACATTTAACGAAGGGCCATTTCTAGGTTACAACAACACACCAGCACAAATGCAAGACCGGATATCCGAAACACTTAAAGGTTCATCAACTCATATTTAGTTTCAGGTTTTTAAAAGGTGCTCCAAGTAGTCAAGAGAACTCAGTGACATAGCATTTTATCTTCATTAAGTTCTGCAAATTAAGTCCAGCACCCACAGAATAAAAATAAAGATTGACCCCAGAGGGTTATTCATTGGTTGAATAAGAGTGTTATTTTTATTAAGACTCTTAAGTCAGCAGCCCTTCTCTGATAAAAACCTCTTATACTCTTAAGAGTATAAGAGGTTTATTATCAGATAATTTCCCCCATTGTGGGACAAATAAAGGTTATCTTATCTAAACACAGCAGAAAATGGGAGGGAAACTTTCAATACGATGAGTTAAGCTGTATGGGCTCAAATGACATGACATATTTTCTGACAAGCACATCATAGATAAATCAATTAAATATCTAATAATAGAAAACATTTGTTATCTTAAAACAATAAAAATAAAAGGCCTTGCTGAGATGTAAATAATAACACAGTCCACGCCAGCGGAAAAGCCATACAAGGAAGACGGTTCTAGACCAAGTGCCCCACACAAACTACTACTGTGAGAAGCTATTACGCACATAATGATGGCATTCACATCAGTGGTTGAAGGGAAACTGCCTCCTGACCACTTCCAAACAAACTCAAATAAAGACCAAAATGATGTGACAACGCCAATGTGTAAATGAGAAATGTTTGTCCAGTCAAAATACAATGGTATTGTGCAAAATTGTAAACTATCATGTGGTAATCATTATAAAAGTGAAGGTATGCAGGTATCCCACACAACAGCAGCCTAACAATACCACTGTGCATGCTTAAATGTCCTGTGTTGTCTGGAACAATATGTAAACATCTATATGTGTGAGAGGTAATGTTTTGACCATAATGTTTGCATAAGTGCATTTGATATTTTGGTCATGGCTGTAGGCAGCACTGTAGGAGTGGAGGAATGTGTGACCACAGGGCCCTTCCTTGTCTGGAGTCAAAGAGATGGACCATCACATCCTTGAAAATCTCCACCAGGTCCTCTGTGTGACAAACCGCAACAGACTGCAGCCCACTCACAAACGGGAAAATGACAACCCTTGAGATGGAGATTGTTCTCCAATATGTGAAGTAAAAAAGGACAATTTGTACTTTTATTGCACTTCAGAGGACAAGCGATTGCTGTGGGCGACGGCGGCTAAGGACATGTCAGCGGCATGTCTGTCACAACATTGCACTCGTCTATGACTGCACTGACCATTCTACCAGCAAGCTTGTATTATTCTCACAATTTATCCACACACAAATCATTCATCTGGAACAAAGAATTCCTAAACAAAAAGAATCAATCACTATTCCTTCAAAAACTGGATGGAAAAGAACTTTTAAACTAATTTTCCTATTGCCTCTCAATAATATTGTTATGTTATTAAATCTATACCCAAAAGTATAATTTCATGACCAAAAGGAGAAAAAAATAAAAAATAATCCAATATTAACAGTATTGCTTAAATACACCTAACAATATCCAACATCGACACATGAGACTTCAACTACATTGAACTTTTTTTTTATTACTACAAAATATATACACCACTAATTTACTTTTTCAAAATTCAATGACATGTCTCAAAAATACAACTTCTGTAATATTGCAATAGATTAAAACATACACAGGACCGGTCTAAATGTGTATATTTCACCCTCAATTCAAACGTTTTCCTTCTCATTTCAGGAATGTAAGTTAATGTATAGAAGAGTATCATATTTGCACCTCTTTTTGCACTTTCACTCATCCAGGGAAATCTAGGGCTTAAAGTGAAAACAATTCTGAGCCTGAAATGTCTGCAGCTTGACCAGGAGGTGTACCAAGTGTTTTTCATATGTTTCATTATTGATCTGATATGAATGGAAACACAGAGCTTTATAAGGCGGGAGGTTGGCGGGCAAATCAGAACTTATTTCCACTGATTTGGTACATTTTAGAAAACAATATATTTTGAACTGTCAGATAGATTTAGGGAAAATATAATGTTTTTTCTCTTGAACCTTGCCATGAATGTTCCATAGCACGGCATTACACTTATCTATTAGGCATTTATTGAATGACAGGTGTCTTTATTGCTCAAAAAAACATGTCTTCTTACTCACCTCTCCACAGATCTGACCTGTGGCATCACCTGCTTGTCTCCATGGAGAAGTAACATTTTTGCGATACTGTGGACATTCCAGGAAAAACAGTAGCATCTTTATAGAAACAAGCAGGTGGCAGATATTTAACCAGAAAATATACATAGTGTCCCTTTCATGACCTCACTTTCCAATTATGAGCTTTGAATAAGGTAGAGAAAGAAACTATAAAATACAATAATAATCCCATTTCAGGCTTATTCATGATAGATAATATCAGACCTGTCTCGGGCCAGTCACACCCATTCATGCTGTATGTCTTTATCATACATGCAATGAAATTAACAGAAAACAGCAGACCCTTACTCAAAACTGAAATCACTGTGTGAATAAATTACTTACCTTTGGGTCGGGATGGTTTACTTGAAATACTTTTGTTTTGGAAATCTAAGCCATGTGACAATGTCTAAACTAAAACTCTAATCCTGTCAATGGGACTGTATTTTCTGTTTTGTGTATTATGATTTATTTATGTATCTAATATATAGTATATATAAAAGAAATGTGAGTACACTGTCTGTCTGTACTGTACCCGATAATATAATAGATCCACGACTGTACCTTGAAAAGCAACAGTTTGACGCGATTACCCAGAGTTCTACTGTCATCTAGTGGACACGTTTAGGAGATTCCTCGCAAAGCGGTAAATGTTAGTTATAGGCTATCCTCTTTTATTTATTTAATTTATTTTTTAATCAACATGAAGATTAGAAATTCCGTTGCCTTTGGAATTATATTAGAATTTTCCATCACAAATAAATGTTTTAATCAATATTTTCCAGAAGACTATGTGTCGTCACTTCCGTTTCCTGGTTGTTCAGGCGGGCAACTCGAAAAACAGAGGGACTTTGTTTTCATGCAGCTTCAACCTTTAATTCAATGCTCCAAACTCAATATTTCACGATTTTCTTCCAGCGACAGCACACACATAAAGGCTTTTAGTTCAGACGGTGTAATACTTAGACATCCATGATTCAACTAGAGATATAAGAAGTAAATCGTGGCACTGAGGTCGGTCACAGCATGGACGGAGACAGACCATCAAGGTATTTCAGACTTTTTTTTATCAACATCTTAATGGTCTTATGTTGCTAAATCTAACTTTTTTTTTGTTTTACTGAATCAGAAAGACTAAAAGTGTCAATTACTGTGAGTCCAAGAACTTTGAAGACGACGGTGAGTCACAAACTAAACTAACGTGTCACTTTCTCACATATGTGTCTTAGGACATGCAGTGTTGTTGATAGTCAAAGAACCTTTATGGTTAACCTTTAACAAAATATTATTGTTCATTTTGAAACCTGCATGATAAATATAAGTGCTCAACTACAGTATTGTTTGTTGTCATCCTGAGCTTTTTGATACAAATATCAGTTTTCTTGATGTGAAGCAAATCCAGATGTTAACATTTCAGATGAGGATTTTGCCTTTCAAAAAAGTCCACCTGGTAAAAAGGCCAAAGAAATGGTAAAACAACAGAAGTCAAGTCAAGAGTCCAACGCAAGATCTTTAACAAGTGAAAAGTGCAGGTATGGTACCACTTTGAGACAAACATGTGAAATCGTTAGTTTTTTTTAATATAAAAGATAAGTATCAGTCACCAATCAAGATACGGTCAATGTAAATATAAGCTATATTCTTTCAGAAAACCTGTAGATGTGAAGATCCTGGAGCGAGATTTAGAAGCAGCCATTTCTCTGTCTATGCTAAACACACCGTGTGAAACATCAAATCCGTCATCAGCCTTACAAGGTAAACTGCAGTTTAACGTAAGACGATATTGTAGTCGTTGTGTATAAGTCTTGTTTTTAAAAAAAAATGTATTTCAAACAATTCATTTGTCTGGACTCCAGTAGATGAAAACAGAGAACCATCGTGTTTGTCGCAGCATCTGTCCAACTGTAGTGTAGACACCATGCGTTTAGGTACATCGATCACTTTTTCCCAGATACTCTTTGTCATAATTTACATTACTGTACATTGTGAATTATTTGTTTTACAGGCCTAGACCAAATAACAACAGACTCAAATGCTACATCAAAAGAAATGAATGGAGCTCCAGCCATTCAGAGAAACAAACAAAAAGCACAAGATGATGAATATCAGCCCTGTGTTATTTCAGGTTGCCTTCATTTGAAACCTTATCAACAATAAATCAGAAGAGCAAACATTAATTCAATAGCTTTTTTTTTTTTTTTAATATATATAGACTCAGAAAGTGACAATGATTACAGTGAACATGACAGTGAAGATGAGGAATTCACTGTCAAAAAGGCAAGCAAAACTAAAAAGGAGAAAGTAACCAAGAATGGAAAGGCCAAACAACCTCCCGCGTCTGCTAAAAAAGACAAGCCTAAATGCACAGGTTTGTACACTCAACTATTTTCACTGTGATTTATGTTAAGTTGTGCCCAATGTTCAAACACCGACATCACTTTTTATAGATGATGGTTGAGGACTTTTGCCCTTTGAAAACATTGAAAGGAGTCTTACAATATTTTCCTTTTGAATTGTCAATGGCTATGGAAGCGGTGCTAGATGTTTATCACTCTGAAAGTATCTGTTAAACAGATTGCTGATGTTTCGACCTGGTTTATCATTGATAATCTCTGTAAGTACGGCACCTATCCACGCGAAACAAAAACTGGCGCAAAGTTGAATGCCTTCTGGCAATACCAATGAACCAAGATTGTATTTTTTTTTCTTCTGATTTGTGGCCAAAAGTGATGGCACACGTCATGGCAAGTTTGTGGACATTATCCTTAAATATAATGACGGATTATTGTGGATTTTCATTTAGGGTATTTCTTGCAAAAACATTGAAGAGTTTCATACCAGCTCCAGCCCTCCATCTGAAATTCTGACTTTATTCAATTATAGCATCAAGGCCCTATTGTAATTCAGAGAGAACCACCAGATGAAAACCAGGTCTATAACAGCACTATTATAACAGTTTTAAATTGGACTCCCTTCATTGCTGCAGGGGTTTTAACTAAGAAATGACCAAATGGTGGACCAAAAATTGCATAAAATCAAGTCTAACTAAGCAAATGTTAGAACTGTAAAGGACTGTGTCTCTTTTACATATTTCTTTCACTTTTTTCCTCACCGACCAGAACATTTCAATACATTTTTCCGTCTTACAGTTGCGTCCACCCCGACAAGGACTCCCCTGACCAACAAAAACACATCTGACCTCTCGAGCTCAGCCTCCTCTTCGAAGGCGTCTAAATCTGCTGCATGCCTCAGTCCGGCCACAAGTCGAGTGCCAAAGTGGAACCCTCCAGGTCTGATGGAAGTGGATGCAATGAATCATGACTTATTAGTTAATTATCTTGTCTTGACATGTCTTGTCTTTTTCACAGGCCAAATTGGTAAAAGTCCTTCATCAAACAGTCTTCCTGGGAGATCTCCGGGTCAGGGTTTACGCCTGGGACTGTCCCGTCTGGTTCGAGTTAAGCCACTGCACCCCAGTGTTTCAAGTCACTGACGAATTCCTCGTTACATTTTTTTTTTTCCCATAAAGACTGCTATTTGAGTCACATACAAATGCAATAGGCACAGTATACATTATAATTTATTGCTTTCTGTTCTAACTACTTCCATAACAGACTATTAATGCTCCAAGACCTGTTTGCTGGTCATAGATGACAATGAAATATCAGCTGTGATTTTATTCTTATTTCTATTTAGCGCTTGGCTTATAAGTTTAATTGTAAGCGTCTTCAACTGCCATTTATTGAAAGGAAATTTGAAATTGTTCTAACTCTTTGCGTGTATGAATAAAACAAATAAATGTTACATTATAGTTTGAATATTTATTTCAATGCTGCACGTATATAGATCACATCAACAGTAGAAACACAAACTCTTACATTCCCCTCCCACCATTGGCTCATCACAAAACACCCACTATACAATACAATAACATACATGACAACCTTCACACTTCAAGATCAAACACTGACATGTCGCTCTGTGCTGAGGGCATCACGCTTACAGATACTTTATCTTATTTCCCTCTCTTAAGAAAAAGATTAAACATAAAACACGGCAATAAAAAATATTAATTTAAACATCCCACACAATGCACATTGTGATGTTTAAAAGACCCACATTATTAAGAAGTTTGGACACCGCTGTTTTAACTCCTCCAAGCGCCATCTGCGTCCTGGCCGTGGAGCTGAAAGTGAAACACTACTGCATCCCTGAACCTTATCTTTATTTTCATAATATTACGATTTCATACTCGTAAAATTATTACTTTTAATCTCTTAAAATGATTACTGCTGCTGATCGGAGGTGAATTGTTTTTTATTGTATTTGTATTGTGGAACATATAGATGACACAGGACGCCAAGGACTCAAAATGTATTTATGTATTTGTGGATTTATTATACAAAGTGCATCAGAACAACTTTTAAGTAATTCACAAACACTAACTTGCTTTGGTGATTCGGTGCAACATACAACAATCTACAACTCAAGTTCTCATGATCAAATCCTTCTAAAATACAACTGAAACTGTAGAATTTGTAAATGCTTTTTGGTGAAAGAATTATATAAAATCAAAAGACCACCGAGTGTCTTATAACGTCACCTGCGTTCTTCCCTTTGTTCTATTCGCTTGGGAGTGCGTGTCCTTGTGAACATTAGTGTGTAACAGTAATGTTTCAATTTGTTTCAGACCACTTCACAATAACAACAGCAACAACAACAGCCTAAGGAATAAAGTCTGGCGGTAATGCAACACTCGGATGCCAACCGCCATAAAACAACAACAACAACAACAACAACAACAACAACATTAATAAAGCTACTTCATGCGTCGTCGTGTCTCCTCATCATTTCCGAGTATTCATCCTGGCCTCTGGCCTCTCCCGAGCCAGAGCCATAGCCAAAGCTCGGGAGAGGTCAAATTTCTTGTTGACATATTAGATTAGTTTTTGAGTAAATTCGTTCGGACTGAAAATGTCAAATTTCGCCTAATTTTTGGGACTTTAAACAATTTAGTTGTTTCCACATGAAAGCATACAGTGGTATGTGGAAAGAGCAAACTGACCAAAAGCAATACGTTTTGCCAGTAGCGTCTTGCCTTAAGTCATTAACCCTGTTCTGTACAGACTGCACAGAAGCCTACTAAACTAACATGGATTTGAATGTGAAATATAGTCTGTGTCACAATGCACTGACAAATAAGGCGGTGATTGAGTGAGCACCTGGTGAGGTGGAGACTAATCCGCCCATTTCTAAAGGAAAACTAGGAGAGCAACCAACATACTCAGAAAGCCAACCATGAGGTCAAGAGGACTCAGAGGATTACTTGTCTGTATTGCTGTTGTATCTGGTCTCTTTTACCTTGGATCTATCAAATGGGAGGTTTATAAACAAAAGGAGAATCTTCAAAAAGCACACCAGGATGACAATACTGCGAGAGGACAAGGCATGCTGCGGAGAATGGACAAAATAGAAGAAGACATCCTACAATTATGTACGCAAGTAAAATAAGGAGTTCTGCTAAAAGAAATAAAACATGTTTTTAAGTGAAAGAACTGCATTATTTTAAACAGCAAACATTCTAAAACTTGAAAAAGGAGCTCCAGGGGCAGAGAAGGTGAAAAAGGAGAAGTCATTGGTGAAGAAGCGATACCCAAAGTCTCTCCTGTTCAAGAAGTGGGGCGATGAGTTGTCAGAAGAGGAGCAGGAGGAGGCAGAGCGACTGTTCCAAAAATATGGCTACAACACTTTCCTCAGTGACCGACTGCCACTAAACAGAGAAATCCCTGACACTAGACATGCCAAGTGAGTATTACATCAGGCTCAAATGGACATTTGTGTCTTGGATTCACAGTGGTACAATGTACAATAAATGTTTTTTACAGATGTGCAGAAAGGAAGTATCCTGATGATCTACCCACAATGAGTGTTGTGCTGATCTACATAAATGAAGCACTTTCCATCATCAAGAGGGCAATCCGAAGCATTATTGACAAGACACCATCGCGGCTGCTCAAAGAAATAATTTTGGTAGATGATCATAGCGACAATGGTAGGCACTGTTCTTTTTGAATAGATATTTGAATGCTGGTTTTGCAAGTAAAATGAATCTACTGTGTCAGGTTACACATCAGCTATTTTACTTGAACACTTGATACACTTGAATTTGTTTTGTCTTTGCAGAGGACTTGAAAACACAACTGGATAATTATATTGACTCCATAAATGATGTCAATCCAGACTTGATAAAGATAATCCATCACTCAGAACAACTGGGTCTTACACAAGCCAGACTGTCGGGATGGAAAGTTGCACAAGGGGACGTGGTGGCCATCTTAGACGCTCACATTGAGGTCATCGCTCAATGGTTTGGCCTGTTTATTGTGTTTTTGGTTCATATTTGTTGCCTTGTCTGAACCTAACAGAGCTTGTGCACAGGGCAGAACCTCTGCTGGCTCGTATTAAAGAGGATAGGACTGTGATAGTGACACCAGTGTTTGATAAAGTCAACTTTGATGACCTCACAGTAACTCCTTACATGCCTTCTGCTCATGCATTTGACTGGCAGTTGTGGTGCATGTACGACGTTTTCAGACCAGAGTGGTACGATCAGGAAGACCAGTCCCAGCCAGGAAAGTACGCCCACTTTCACCTCATTTATGCAATACTGCTAAATCGCTCTTACAGAAAACTGATTCCCCCCCCCCCCCTGATAGTTTAAACAATCATTTAACTAAAGAAAATACTCACAGTGGTTATTTGCAATGTATCTTTTTGGTTTAAAAAAAAAAACCTTTTCTTAAGGAGCCCTTCCATCATGGGAATACTTGTAGTTGATCGCAAATTCTTTGGCGAGATCGGCTCACTAGACGGAGGTATGAAAATTTATGGAGGAGAAAATGTGGAGTTGGGCATTCGGGTAAGCATTCTCCTACATATTTCAAATGTGTCATGGACATTATCAGTCAATAATGATTGCACTTTACCTGACAGGTTTGGTCATGTGGCGGGAGCATAGAAGTTATTCCTTGCTCTAAAATTGCCCACATTGAACGAGCAATGAAACCATACCTGAGTGACTTGAGAGGCATGATGAAGCGCAATGCCCTGAGAGTGGCAGAAGTGTGGATGGATGAGTATAAGTATAATGTCAATATGGCTTGGAACTTGCCTGTTGAGGTAAGCTGAGCTACAAAATACTGTCACATGACAACGAGAATGATGTGTGTTCAATTGTCCCCAAAGAACCATGGAATAGACATTGGTGATGTCTCCGAGAGGAAGAAACTGAGGGAGAGGTTGAAGTGCAAGCCTTTCAAGTGGTATCTTGATAATGTTTATCCCCTGTTGGAATCTTTGAGGGACCTTCAGAGTTATGGCTCTGTAAGTCTACGCACATTAAATTACAGACACCCAAATAGAGTGGGCTAAATTGTGTTTGATGCATCACCATTTTTCTCAGTAAATATATAAAGGTACAACTGTTGTGAAATTTCTGTCAGATGTAAAAGTAATCCACACATAGAAATAAATCAAGCCACAGATTTTACATTGTTAGGTGAAATAATGTGAAATGATACCAGCTAAAATCTGTTATTGTTACAAAGGGTTTTTGACTTGTGGTGTCTTTTGGAACTACCACAAACTAGCAGGTACTATTTAGTAATATTTTTGACAAGATGGAAAGACTGCAGTTATGAGGTAAAAGGGCACTGTGCATCACCCAACCACACCGCTACAATAAAGTTTGGCAGTGGAAACATTACAGTGTGTGGTTTTACACAAAGACACAGCCAAGAAGAATCTAACACTAGTTTCAAAGAAGCTACATTTTAATTTGATGGCAAACCTATGAAATAAATTGAAAATGTCATGTCTGTTATTGCGATTCTAGACCTAAAACTGATAAAAATGCCAACTCATTCAATACCATTTTAAGCAGCTGTATAAATAAAGAGGCTAATAATGAAAATACATACTCTCTGTAACAAATAACATTACACTGTATTGATTGTATTTAGCACACCATTGGGCTGATTTATTAGATATGCTTTCCTGTAATGCATACTCTACTTTTGACAGATTACCAATGATCTAAACCCAAAACAATGCCTTGATCGTGGTCCAACAACTGAAAACAATGCCATCATTTACCCATGTCATTTTAAGAAATCTCAGGTCTGTATTTTGGCACACAGAATTACAGATCAATTACTTTGCCACCTTGTTGTAACTATACCGATTACTTTGCTTCAGCATTGCTATTACCACACAACTGGAGAAATCTACGTTGGAGGAATAGGATCCCACAAGTACAGTCCCAATCGCTGCCTGGTGGACCCAAACACTGGAGTCGGCCCTAAGGTTTATGAGTGCAAAATGGCCAAAGACAAGAAATTGCATATGTTGTGGGACTTTAAACAAGTAAACATAACTTTTAAAAATGTATGTGCATCAAATAATTGTGTGTCTACCATATAAATGTATTTTATTTCTAGGGAGGAGCAATCCAGAACAGGGTTACAAAGAGGTGTCTGGAGCTCACCCTGGACTTTAATGGCTACTACAAACTTGTCGTTCAGCAGTGCTCTGGTCAGCACTGGAGAATACAGCACGTTATCAACAGGACCAAAGGGTACAAAGGAAATCTTTAATATAATGAGCCATGTGTTTAAATGGGAAGTGTTATATTTTGCGCAGCATCATTCTTTGTATGGACACACAAACTTGATTGCAATTGTTTATTATTAGTTTTAAAACATATCTTGTCGACTTGAGTGTGCGCAAATCATCAAACGGTTAGGAACTGCTGCATTTGATCATACGCCTGTGGGTCACATGCTACGCTTTGAGATTGATGCGAGAAATACGTCTGATTCAATTAATATTTAATGGCATAATTGAATCAGGAAACATGTTAAAATGTCATACTACCATTTCTCTGGAGTCGATACAGCTTTTTGTCAACTGCAGCTTGCAATAAACATGTCCCATTTTTTCAGCCACATATCATGGAGTTTTTCTTTCAGATTAGCAGGCAGTGAGCTGTACCTGTGGAAAAAATTATTAACGTCAGTGACTGAAAACAACTAGCGTATAACTTAAATACGTTTAATAGATAATAAACATGATAGTGGCAGTATTGTTTTATTGCTAATCTTATGTCAGGATGTTAAAAAACAAACTATAAGATATACTATAAATAACAATAGCAGAAACCTTATTGAGTTCGAGGCCAGTTCCTTCAAAGTGCCCAGGTTCGCCTTGAGTCCGCCTATCCCAACAAAGGCTTGGTAGAAGTCGTATGAAAGGCCTGACGTCCCAAACAGAGATGGATCGTCTGAGCTGATGACCAGTGGGTGGCCCTCAGACATCAGCACTGCAGCGGGATGGTTTCTCAGATCGGAAACCAGCTTCAACACCTGGGAAAGTTGAGGGTCCAGTTGTCACAGATCATACACCAGTTTGAGCATGTCCTTGTGGTGGAGTGGAGTGTACGTTGATAGTGCATACAGAATACAGAAGGCACGCACCTGGTTGGAAATGGGACATAATTCAACAGCTATGTTTCGTTTTCGGGATAGCTCTTTAGCCAGCGGGTGATGAGCCATGGCGTAACCGTGACCAATGCGAGAGGTGTTGAATAAAAGGGCGTCCAAGATGTTTTGATCCACATCTGATCCTTCGTCATCTGTAAATAAATACACACAAGCTTTACTCTGCAAACTTTAAATAACATAACGGTGAACTATGTGATTTGCTTGTTGAGCACCTGTCTCTCCCGCATGGAAGAAAAAGGGAAGCGTGGCACCAAGTTGAGCAGGCAGAGAAAGAGCCTCTCTGAAAAACCAAAGCGTCCTCCCGTCATCTTCTCTACCGACCTTTACAGGAACGATATGTGATAAAAATGTGCATCTACAAAGTAAACACGATTTGAAGGTAATCTTACCATGTCAAAGCCGGCCACCACATCTGGAAAGTCCCTCTGCAATTGGATTGCTTCTTTTACAGCAGCTTTCACATCGGATACTCCCAGAGCTCTGAAAACAATGGTTGCTAATGTAATTTACAATATTAGGCCCATATCTGACTTGTCAAAATGCAAAAATAGGATATATAGCTAATATCTGTTAAGAGGCATTTCCTTGACTGGACACATTTAATCAAATGGAATTGAAATTCTATTATATGATTACAGCAAGTTAAGTTTTATTCAAGCAACAAGAAAGTAACTATCTGAGCATTGACCAATAGTACCTGTGTGCGGAAATTATTACACGAGCTCCAAGAAAGTCTGGGTGATCTTGCACAAACGTTTGTGTAACTTCCTTAAAAATGTTTAGAGTCCACACTTTGTCGTGAATGGTGCCATCCAGCTCATATGACTGCAAAAGTAAAAATTAAATACATTGAAAAATATATCAGTTACTTCTAGATCATTTGATAATCTGTTCTACTTCAAGCACTGTTAATGATAATGCATTTAATACAAAGAACTTAACAAGCACACACCCGGGACAAACCGCTACGTAGCTCCAGGTACATAATGTTGTCATAATACAGCTCCTCTAAGCCTTTATAAACATAGTCCCTTAGCACAGGAGCATGAGTAATTAGTCCGGCAGCTGCAATGAAGGCTTTCTCAAATTTCTCCCAAACAATGTCTTGATTTGGGTACTCCCTTTCTGGAGCCTCGGTGAACAGAGTGAGGTGCTGCATTAAGCTGAAAACAAAACACATTTTATACTCCAGAAGGCAGTTGACAATAAAAATAATGATGATGATGAATATCAAAGTACAATGAACAATGACAGAATACACTCATGTACAGGATATTGACATTTGGAACTACCTTGTGATCAGCATATCAAATATCAAGAAGAATATGCTTTTGGATTTTTAAATATATATAAATGCTATTCAAGGTTTTCAGAGAGGACTGTTGCCACAGCAATTACACAATTTAAAATCAAAGCATGATATTAAAGTCCTTCAAATCAGTGCTGATGTCACTGAAACCCATGAATAAATAATCACCTATTATCAAATCCTGTTGGATCTCCCATTCTGGCTCTGAGTGCCTCCAGTTGTTGCCAATAGAAACAGTCCCATCTGGGAAAGGGCTGTTTGTCGGAGAAGACGAAGCGGACAGACTTGTCCCAAGTGAAGCAGATGTAGCAGTGAGGCCTGTAGGTGACGTTTTTCACCAGCCACTCCACACTGACCATTGATGTGCTGTGAATGTGAAGGGCAGCACCTGTTAAAGCAGAGGGTTTTTTATTACTAAAATGCTTCTTTGCCATATTAATACATGTTTGGATAATGGCATGATTCCTCCTCACCTTTGGGCATCTTTTGTATCAGTTTGTAAACAGGGCTGTTTTGAATGAGAGGTTTTGCATTGAAAAAGTGCATAGCAGGTGGAAACTTTGTTGCCGACATCTCCTGGAGCTTTAATTTATGCAGATGTGAGTCCAGTTTTAGCTCGAACACGGTCAGAGCCATCTTGCCTCCTGTCTGCCGGGAAGCCTCATCTCGCAGTAGCTGGTCCCTCTGAGCAGGGTCCGGCATCCCAAAGCTGACTCTCACAAGCCACAAGAGGGTCACATAGGAAGCCACAGCCCGCCTCAGCCACACAAACATGTCCTGGAATAGATCAGGGAGGTGTGGCACTGATCATGGTCTGACACTATAGAAATGACAAAAAAGAACCCTCTGAATATTAGCATTACATTCACAATTGACTGATTACAACGATGGAAAGAATAAAGATAATATCTAATTAAGTAGGCCTATAAGGAGTTACAATTAAATAGTATTCCTTGTTTTGACAACAGGGGTAATCTAACTTAGCACAAATATTCACGTTACTGTAATTGCATAGATTTGTTGGTAGATTCTTAAACGTGTTTGCTACTTGCATTTGTATGTTGTGTTCACATGACATCATAAAGTTATACGTTGTTATAACAATAGCACAATTCAAATAAAAATATGATATCTTTTGAAAGTAGAAAAAGCTTCAGTTGTAGTCATCTGGACTCAGTTATTTTTTCTAACTGAGTCCAGATGACTACAACTGAAGCTTTTTCTACTATGGAACACGCCTGGACGAATGAGGGATTACACCGACATATATCTTTTGAAAGGGCAAAAAGCCTTAGAAAATCAAGGAAAATCAGGGAAGAAACCCTCATGACTAGTTTAAAAATGAGCTGGAGGACAGCTGAGAATGATTTGTTGACCTGGTTTATAGTTCATATCTATATAATTACTGGGCCTTTCAACACAAAATAATAAGTTCTTCTCTGTCAGCACAAATAAACAAAAGTTACATACTTTTCTCCCAATCACCTGAGAAATCCCAAAGGCATGATTGTTGTCAGTTAAAAGGACAAAGCTATAAGAATATTTGTTTGAATATTTGATTTGTGGACCCAATCCCAAACAAATAATGTAAAGATTCAACATTTTAGGCTTTCTATTTTGAATACATGTTTTCCCAGTTACACAGGCCCTGCCCACAATCTGAGCGTGTAATTGTGCTCACGTGACAACACAACGTTGTATAATCCCTATAGTTTAATATTGAGTTGGAGCAGGTCAGAATTATATTCAATTCACTGTCAGATGACCGATTTGTGGCCCTGGTTTATGGTTTGTTGTTATATCTCGGTAGTTACTCGACCTAGCCGCATTAAACAATAAACTGGCTTAAAGTTAAGTCTTCTCTGTCTCTGACTGAAACATATTCTTTTTCAAGAATAGCCACAGAAAGTGGTGCCATTTTATATGAATGTAATGACGATGGTGATTAAACTCCAGTAGAAAGGTTTTTATATGATTTAGCTATGATCAGCAGAATAGAAAATGTGCAGCCATTTTTTTTGAGGTGAGAGGAGCAGAGTAATGCCTTGATTTGGAAGATTACTCCACTTTACTTGTTCGATCAAACTGTTAAAGATTTGCACAAAGTCAGTTAAAACGGATCTCGTGCAGCCACAAGGCCATTGCCCACAATCTGAAATTATGACAACCAATGGGACTTTTGTGTTCAGAGTTCCATTGAAACAAACAGAAAGTTTGTCTGAGTGAGACACATTAGGGAAATCATATTTTCAGCTTTTTTAAGGCCCAGATTTTATTTTTGGTGGAAACATTGTTTGACAATTTATGTCTAAAACTGATTTTTTTTGAGGAAGACAAGGGTTCACTAATTATTTGTGTGCAGTTTAAAGTCACCAAACGGCCATTATAATGATGGAAGAAGGTTAAGAACCCCATTGGATAGTTTTTTAAGTTTCAATATTTACGGTTTGGTAGTTGCCCCAGGTTAAGTGACTACTTTGAGGTTGTCAGTTGGAGCAGCCCTGAGAGCTATTTGTTGGAACTGTCTGTCTGTAGCACTACTTTGTGTGTTTATCCTTAACACACAAAAGTGTGCGTCTTTAAGATAAAATTGTTACTCATACAATGTGGAAGTTGCAATGCACAGCACAAGAATAGCAGGTGAATAAATATTAAATAAAAAAATTAAGTAACTCAAATCAAAATCGATAACTATTATTGAAAATAGATTTAAATCTAACACAGACTGTGAAAGTATAGGGTTAAAGAAATAGAACAGTATAATAAGTGACTCACACTATGGTTATGTACAGAGCAGCATGGGCAGAATAAATAGCAGTTAGGGCCGTTGCCGTAGCAATGATCAATTTAGAAACAAAACAACCTGTTCATGTGACATCACAACATTCCAGAATGACACTATTTCAAAAATTAGCGCTGAGGTCAGTAAGATGACCTGGTTTATGGATCTATCTATTCACTGTCAGCAGAAATAAACAAAAGTTAAATCACTTTTTTACAATGGGAGTGTCTGCAGTGCCGCGGCGCGCGGCCGAAAAAGCCATGTTATTTTTGTGCCGGCCGCGGCCCGGGTTAAGGTTAGGGTTAGGGTTAGTGTTAGCCATGAGGCTATGACGGGCTATAAGGGAAATGCCGCGGTCCCTGAAACTGCGCAGCAATTTGACCGCGCCGCGGCTCTCCAGCCACGGCCTTTTACAATAGCATCAGAAAGTGGTGCCACCATTCAACTCCAAAGACAAAATGTTGCCTATAACAGGAAGGACCTCCTTCCTGTTTTACAGGAATAACTTAATTTTACCATGTATGTTTGCTTTAGCGATCAGTTCTGTTTATGAGTCCTATTTGTTCACCTTCTACAGTATTTGTTTTCCACTTCCTGTGCTGTAATAGTTATTAATATGCACTCTCTTTATAAATACATTTTGGATACATTTCAATACAAGCTCCTGGCCCTGGAAGTGGTGTTCTGGCCAACACACAAGGCTGAACTTTGGAATAAAAACATACAGTAAAAAAAGTTACTTTTTAACAGTTTTACTTTTAATGCAAAACTTGATTAAACAGTTTAAAGCAGATTTAATTTGTTTTAAACGGTAATCCGCAGAGCAGGCAGTGAGTTAGTAGGTGAGACAGCTGTTCATGGAACAATTGGGACTGAATTCAGATTTTAAATATAACTAATTACAATTACATGCTTATCATATCATACTCGATTACAAGTACACATTTAAAAAGGTACTCACCATCTTTCCTCCACTGATCCAATGACTGATCTAAAATGCTTCTAGTTGTGTAAAAAAGTAAGTAGTAAATATAGCCGTAAATAAATAAATAAGTAAATAAAGCGGCAATGATCGGCCCTCGCCACGCCGCCGCGCCGCAAGAGGAGGGGGCGCTAACGCGCCCCAATTGTCCTTTTATTACATCTACTGCTGAATCTGTGACGCTGTCACATCTTCTCCCCTTTGTTTTACCATCAAAAAGCTATTTTATTTTGAATTCACCGTGACTCTTAGAATAACAATGTGGATAACTTTTGATGGTCCACCCCTGAAGATGAGTCTCACCAAATTTCAGGTTAATATGTCTAACGCCCTAAGAGGAGTTCGTGAAAGTCTAAAGTGTAAACATGTTCTGGCGATTTCCCCATTGGAATAACATGGAAGGTTTCGGTCAATTATGACATGGGTCTCATTGACTTTTTTGATGGGGATGCTAAAATTGAGTTGTGTGTCAAATTTCATATAATTTCGCAAAACTAAATATTTATTTATACTCCATATAAAATCTGTAGGGGGCGCTGTGGCTCCAAATTAATTTATTTCATTTCAAGTAGGTTTAGGGCAAAGAGTTTAACAACTGATTCTAATTTGACGCAATTCGGACTTTATCTGCGCAAACGGCAGAAATGTTAAATTTGGGAGATTTCTGAAATTCTTACTACAGTTTGCGGCTTCGCCGCACAGAGACCGTGAGAGGTATCAATGTAATTTGGATAACTTTTGATGTCCCACTCCTCAGTAGCATTTTCACCAAATTTCAGCTTTTTAGGGCCAACGCCCTGGGAGGAGTTCGTAAAAGTACGACGTTTGGAAAAACTCCGAAGTCATGTTTAGCCATTTTTGAAGCAATATGGCCGACGTTGCCGTAACAATATTTTTTATTTTTTACTTCTCTTGTCACCATCTGCCTCTGCGCCAAATTTCATGATTCTACGATCAGATTTTTTTTGGGTCAATTCCCATCTCTCAATGCATTTTTGGTACATTTGGGGGCGCTGACGCGCCAATTTTTTTTTATTTTAGAAAAAAGAAATAGCCAGAATGTAGAGAGGCACGATTTTTAGAGGTGTGCTAATTTTTGTGACTTTTCGTCAATGTTCACTGGGTGAAAAATAGGGGGCTTGGTGGTGGTGGTGGGAAGAAGAAGAAGAAGAAGAAGAAGAAGAAGAAGAAGAAGAAGAAGAAGAAGAAGAAGAAGAAGAAGAAGAAGAAGAAGAAGAAGAAGAAGAAGAAGAAGAAGAAGAAGAAGAAGAAGAAGAAGAAGGAAGAAGAAGAAGAAGAAGAAGAAGAAGAAGAAGAAGAAGAAGAAGAAGAAGAAGAAGAAGAAGAAGAAGAAGAAGAAGAAGAAGAAGAAGAAGAAGAAGAAGAAGAAGAAGAAGAAGAAGAAGAAGAAGAAGAAGAAGAAGAAGAAGAAGAAGAAGAAGAAAGAAAGAAAGAAAGAAAGAAAGAAAGAAAGAAAGAAAGAAAGAAAGAAAGAAAGAAAGAAAGAAAGAAAGAAAGAAAGAAAGAAAGAAAGAAAGAAAGAAAGAAAGAAAGAATAATATTCCGATGCGAAAACAATGTTTCCCGCTTTCCTACCTCATGGTGTGGGTCCCTGGTCACTGACGGGTACTTTCGTTAATTTTGAGTGGGCTCCGCCCACTTTGTGTTTTTGGCCCTCTATACAGTAATAATGTTCAATTTTTGCATTACATGCTTATATGTACGGAACATGCAAGATATGGGGAACGTATTCGTGAGCTACTTAGCGCAAATGAGTGCTTTATATGGGGTCGTCATCCCAATTTAAAGTGCTTGTTTAGTGCGTACTTTTGCACGGGCTTCGCCCGTTTACAACGGTAATGTTATATTTCCCTACTACTAATTAGTATGCACGGGGCGTGCGTCAGTGAGTGTTTGGAAGTGGGCGAGCGCTTTGCGCTCGATTTCGTGCGCACTACGTGCTTGTGGCGCTCGGGCCTAACTAGTATCTTACTTTTACGTCTTTAAGTACAATTTTGACCGCTTAGGCTACTTGCAATTGAGTACATGTTTAGCCATAACTGTGCTTTTACTTGAGTTTTACTTGAGTACACATTTTCTGTACACTTTCCGTCACTGAAAAATACTCATGTAAAAGTAAAATAGATCGCATTGATACTGAAGTCCTAAGAAGAATTGAATGTGAAAGTGGTTAAGTAAAACAGTTTTTAAAATGTACATGAAATTATAAATCATCAAAATTAATGTACAGTAGTTTCAGCATTCTAATCTCACCATTAATTTGCTAAAAACAAACGTTCTCACTGTCGGAGCAGACATGTCTTCCTCATAGCGGATTCCTCAGATAAAGGATTCTCGATGACCGCTGAGGCAGTACATTGAAACACCAAACTCATAGTCCAGACACAAGTCAAAATATTGTACATTTAAAAGACAAAATACTCACAAGTAAATGTACTGAGTAGTTTAGTGTCGTGCCTCGGCCGTATTTCCACTGGTTTTCCACAGCTCCTTCCTTAGAGAATGTCTGCAAAATACTGCGAGTAACTGCGTAATTGGGGCATTTTTGTCTGACAAATACCATGTGATAAACTAATGAACAGGGCATGAATGGCCAGGGTAAGGGAAAGACTTGAGACAAAATGCTGACAATCAGCATAACAGCAACACAGGTTATCATGATTTATAGTTTTATTTTGGTATACATTTCCATACAATGACATTTAATTTGAGACACTGTCAAAAAGAGAAAACAAAACAACCACACATACATATAATTTAATCAGGAAAGTTCATATACATATAGTGCCCTCTGGAATGACATCCCATGCTTTTAACATGGAGGAAGTGTAAAGTACAGTCAGCCACTGCAACATCTGCCAAACATGATTGGATCTGCAGTTTTGTTTGGTTTCTATGGATAGGCTTTTATTGGAGCAAACAAGGCTCCATACAACTTCAGTGGGGTAGAAGTTATTGAAACTGGAAAAAACTGCGTGCTGTGAAAACAGATTCAATTAGAGAGCAACTGTTAAACAGTCGCCAATCGTTAACACCTCTCCCTGACTAAATAGTGTAAACAGAGACCCTTAAAGAGGAGGCAGCAGCAAAGTAAACCAGTCGTTACAATTGTGCACTAACCATGATCACATCTGTAAAATGAAAATCATTTCCCTTACGGCACAGAAAAAATACAGCAATACATCACACAACACAATCCACCTTTGAGCTTAAAATTCTTTCACGAACAAGAAATGGATATGACAAAATAAAAAATAAACATGGATCTAGTTCAATAACGCAGATGCTCTCAATCCAGAAACTTGCGATTTGGATTGGCACCAAAAAGAGCCACTCGGACTTCAGGCATCATCTGAAACGACATGTTTTGTTAATATGCAAATATGATATTAGTTGTCACAAAGATCAAAGAGGCAAAGAAACTAGAGACAACATGGAAGTTAATATTAATAACAAACTCAGAGAGCTGGGCAATATATAAAAAATGTAAATGATATCGCAAATGTTGTTTTTAAGATATGGAAATTTGAAAATAAAGTATCATTTATAGCAAAAATGCAACAAAAATGAATAAAAAATTAAAATAAAAAAAAAGATACTGTGAACATTCAGATAAGGATATATAGTGATATTTCTGCACTTCTGCGATTAATTTTACCGTCATTTTACCATTGTCTAATAATCAAACCCCACCAATACAAACTTCTGTTGGATTGACATATTGTCTCACTGTGGTTTACGGGATTTTCATTTTTGGTCAATATCGCCCAGCTATATTCATTACAATATAAATGCTCTCATTTCATATTATACCTGCTGAGCCATGAGGTCCAGTCTGCTCTCCAAAGTGTTGGACACTTTGATCTTTCCATTACCATTATAGAGCTCAATGCCTCCAGAGCTGAAATCAAAGTCAAGATCAATCAAATGTGAAACCCAAACCATTTGTTATTGTGTAGCAGAGTTACTTACATATCAGGGGAGAGGTAATTGTCCTGATCAATGCGCACTTCCAGATTAGTTTTTACAGCAGCTTTATAAATAGGAATACTTTTCTGGATTGATGCCTGTAAAATTTGTTGTTATTATTAGAAATATTCATATTCAGAGAACCATTTTCAAACAAACACATACTCACTTACCTGTATCATTTGAACATCTTGCTTACGACAGCGAATCGTTACTTTTTGCTCCAAAAGTTGATACAATCCCTTATGATGAAAAGGTGTTGAGTGGGAAAATATGCATCAAAGATTATAATACAATGTAATAATCGCTTGCTTAAAAAGTACCAACCTGCAGAATTAAGCCGTCCATCAGAGTTGGATACCTGGCTGGATCCTTTGCAACGTTTGCAAGCCTCTGACGAGCTTCATTCAACATGTCCTAAAAACATTTAAAAAAATAAACCTTTTGGATTTATTGAATAAATGTAAGTGGTTATTTTTATTGTATAAATGCCTTACTGAGATCATGTCGTCACGAGCCTTCAGTACCTTCAGTCGAGCCTGGTTCATGAGGTTAGACATTTGGCTGGAAAAAGATAGGTTTGCTTAGGCTTCTCAACATGCATTTGTCACCTTATAGAACCTGACAACAACTGCATCAAGGTTTTCCTTTGCATTTCATTTATTTTACATTTTTAGACTATGACTCACATTTTCTTTTGCTGCTCAATCTGTTTCTCTTTCTTTTCATAATACTCCATTATCTTCAACCGCTGAGTTTGAACCAGTCGTCCTTTCTCAATGTTGAACTCTTCTTCAGCCTAAAAATAAATAAATAATCCTTTTATTAAAACATGTTATTCAAAGGGTTTCCTTGTCAGGATTATATGACATTTAGTACATTCTAATAGGAGATAATACATAAAAACACACTTTTAACGCAACATTAAGTTTAGTTTAAATTTGTAAAACTAAATATATATTGGGGCCATTATCATGTTCCATACCAACATTATTTTAATGGAAGCAATGGGGGTATAAAACAGCAAAAATAAGAAACAAATGTTTTAATAAAGGTTTTCTTGTACCTTGGCATCGATCTCTTCTGCTTTTTCATTGGCCTCCTGTTCAATGAAGGCCATCATGTGCTTGATCTGTAGAAATAAATCAAGAATAACACTAAATAAATATGAACTTAAGTGTAACAGATATGGGAACAGTTTTGGAGGGTGTTTTGTAGGCCGAGTTTTACCACTACAGCAAGACATTTTCATGAAAGGTTATATCTTCCATTCATCAGTTCCTCTTTGAGCCAAAGCCAATGCATGTGCTCATCATGTGATCAAACTGAACATGTAAGCCTACATCATACATTTTACAAACAACATTTAGATTCTTCTTTAGATTCGGGAAAAAATGCAAACGATATGTTTTTTAATGGTCTATCCCAGCTATGCAGTACATTTTACTGTTAGCATGTTGCTATGTCAATGTCACTTTTGTCGACGTCCAACTGAGATGTAAAACTTGGAAATCAAACGTATATTTTGATATCATCAACAAAATGACTCGCTTTGAGCATAAAGTAGGACACTGGGTCATTCAAGCTGAAGGTTAAATGACATTTACCTGCTTCTGTACGTCGGCATCGCTTAGAGCCATGGTTGCTGTCAAATATCCTTTCGGGCCTGAGAACAAGATGAGTAAAAAAACACCAAGAAACACGTGAGTGAGACTCGCCGCGTGTGGGGGTCAAAACTGCGACAAACAGTTGTCTATATTAGCAATAGCAATGAAAGCTGGATGTCTGCATACCTTAAAAAGCACAAATGGAGGTCTTTGAATTAATTGCAGCAGTCGTGACTCGTAAAGATGTCCACGGATGATCAGCTGATTCTCCAAATCACGTGATGTTTACTTCCGGTCACACAGTTCCACAGGACGCAAGCCTTTCTAAAGCTGTCAAATAATCCAAACATGTACGACATTAAAACAGCTCTATATTTTGTATTACATGTTGTGTGTTGACATTATTCATTCGCTTTCCTCTTTATTGAAGTAAGATTAACTGTGCAGCGCACTGACACTAGGTGGAACCAGATCATTTAAAGAGGGGAAAGAAGAGAAGGAGAGAAGGGAGAGTTAGAAAGAGAGAGCACGACTCGCGCGTTTTGGAGCATAATAACCAGCCCTGTGCTCGCATATGTTCTTATTGTTTGTTTCCTTTTTCCTTCTTCTTGACTTTGCTTTTTTTCTCTGCATTTGACTAAGCAAAAAATCTTCTCTCCATCTTGAAGACTCAGGTATGAATGATGATTGTACCATTTTCTTTTTCCTCAGGGCGGTCAATAAGATTGCCATAATATATGTTTAATAGCCCCTAAATCAAGGACCCTGGGCTATATTAACCACCCTGTTCGGGTGGGTTGCAAAAAGTGTGCTCCAAAAACTGCTGTCTTTCCCATTTCCGTTTGACCTCTAAATAAATCTGTGTAAAAATACATTTTTTCCTCTCACAAACAATTATAAGGCATTACATTGACCTAATATGAATCACTGTGATCAAATTAAGCCAATAAACCTGAAATTAATAATAATAAAAACAGTAGAACAAAATTTCATAGGCTATTACAAACTTTTAAACAGGACAAAATACAATTTTAACAATCATTATAAACAAACAAACAAACAAACAAGCAAGCAAACTAAAGAACTACAGAAATGCATGCTTAACACATTTATTTCTGAATTAATCGTAATCAAAAGTTAAAATGTAGTTGACTTTATCCATTTAGATTTTAGTCACATGAGAATGTTTTTTTCTTTTTTTTAAACAAAAAAATGTTTCCTTCTATCACTCCTTCCCTTCCTGAAGTCACATGTTATGACTTGAATAGCTTCCACTGCTCTGAACAGATGGGAATGTGCAGTTACTAAAGATAGTAAAATATGAAGGCCAGTGCTATAATTAGGTATGAGAAACTTTTTCCAAGCTCAGACTTAGTGCTGTCACTGGAACACCAAAGTGTAACAATAGAAAGCTATGTTTTACAATGTGATGTTGTTTGTTGATTTCTTCTAAGTTAATGGATGGATAAAGTGCACTATCATGCAAATCAAAGTACATTACCCTGTATAATTTCCTTCTTATTATTTAATATACATTGTGAAATGTGACAGTCCTGTGTTTATAGGCAAAATATGTGTCTGATCATGTGATATCTCTACAGATATTCAATATCTTGTACTGCAAAGGTCATTCTGGAGGGGAAACATCCAAAGGAGTTCGGGGGGGGCCATGGAGATGGTGAGGAGGTCAGCTCGTTTACTCCCCTGCCCCTGACAGACACCGACAGGCCTGGTCCATGGCAAAGCGAGAGCCTTTTGGCCTCCTCCTGGTCTACAATGGAGGATGCAGACATTGGAGACACTCATAGTCTGGACAGCAGTGGCAGTGGCATTCAGGCTTCAGATGAGAACCACTCGTCCTCCTCTGAGGCAGAAGCTTTTGGTCAGGAGGAGGAGCAGGGGTCAGAAATAGGACGGAGGGGTGAGGAGCGAATGACCTGTGGACTGAGCGAGTTGTGTATGGAGACAGAGGATGACATCCAGGCTCCACAAACTGTAGAGCTTCTAGTTTCTGCAGAAGAGCCACACATTGAGACAAAGCCTGCAGAGTTCATGCAGGTAGTTCCTCCAATGGCACTGCCCCCTCTGCCTATTCTGCAGCTGGACCCTCCGTCCACCACCTCAACCCCTGTCTTCTGTACAACAGCCGGGGAGACTGAGGAGTTTCTCTCCACTCCACAGGGCCTTCATCCTCCATCAATCCTCACACCAATTAACCCTCCCATCGTCAAAACTGCAGCAGATGATTTAGGGTCATCACAGAAACATTCAGTCCAGGCATCATCACCGCAGAGAGACCACTCCAAGTCTAAACCTGCTAAAATACAAACTATCACAGAAATGCCTGTGCTGCTCTGTGGAGGCGCTGCCCTTGTCGCAGTTGTAGGAGTAATGGCCTACGGAGCTGTTGCCCTTTTAAGAAAATAACATCACTCTGAAAGACCAATAAAATCTGTTTCAAGCAAATATTTCTTGGGTGTCTACTGAGCACATTTTTGTGCAAAATATACATCTTTTTTCTACCTACAATTCAAAGAGAATTACAGAAAACTCAACTACTACAACCCAACTAATAAAATACTTAATGAAAACAACATTAAAACAAAAACATGTTTCTGAAATAATGCTAATTGACAAATAACTTAAAGTAGATAGTTATCTGGCATGATAATGGTTTTGTTATCTGGATCTGCGGTAAATACTGCATTCTCTGTTATAGTCATTATCCATCCATGACTTAACACTTCTTGAATTTCACTTAGTGCCAGTAAATAGAGAACAATAGAACCTTTCTTTGCTGTGGTTAGCTGGCCACATGCATGCAGCTATTGAATTAAGAAGAGGAACAAAGGTGCTGGTTTGTTTGGACTAACAGAGCAGCACATAAAAACATTTAACTTTTTTTTCTACAATGCCAGAAAAAAATACTAACTACTTAACTACAAAATATAATTTAGTAGTTAAGTTTACCCAATAATAATTTAGTAGTTAAGTTTACCCAATAATCATGTAAAGGTTCTGCTGTAGGTTTAACCTTAAATTTATGGATTGGATGGCGGTCAGCAGCAGGGAGAATGGAGCGGGATTGTGGTTCTTTTGTTTTTATCAGTGAGCAGCACAAGCAGGAAACACACCACCACACTTTCACTCCACTGCCACACTCCTCCCATAATGGCACATGTATTATCAATCTTACTCACAGTCTTCAAGTTAAATAAAGGGGGATGAATTACAGACTCAGAGGCTGGATGCTGGAGTCATATTGAGTCTGGGTCAAGTTCACCTGTTTGTGCCTTTGTTTTAATTTGAGCCTTAAGCCCTGACTGTCCATGCCTTTTACTGGGACAAAGGGGGAACTTCAGTGCCAAGAGACGGTTAATATTTAAAACGGAACGTCCAGGATAAAAATAAAGCTCGTGTTTATTTGTACAAGGCAAAGACACGGCATGAGGTTAACAGTGATGACCACACCATTAACCATTAACTTTTACAGTCTTGATGGTCGAAGCAACAAGTTTTTATGAGATACCAACTTCAGCACCAGGACAGCAGCACCAAAGCATTATCATGCAGTATCACCCAAAGCTCATTTTAAAGTGCTCACTTTTTTGTGCTAAATAGTGTTAGTGTCACAATGATAACATTTCAAACTCTATTTCAATTCAAAGGGATTCAATGCAAACTTTAGTATTGCTTGTATTGTTCCTGTAGGGAAAGTTGTCCTCTGCATTTGACCCATCTCTCAAAAGAGCGGCGTTTAGTGCAGTGCTGCTCCCGAAGACCCATCTCCAGATCTTTTTAATAGACCAGAGAGTGAAAAGACAAAGACAAAAAGAAATAAAGTAGTCCAAAAAAACAATAAAACAAAAGTGGGCAAGCCTATTGTGGATATTTTGTTGATGGGGAATCCTGAGTGCCTGGAGGAAACCCACCAAGATATCCAGATAAACATCTCCACAGAAAGGCCCAAGTGGCCCGGGAACCAAACCCGGAACCATCTTGCCCCTCTGCCACCTGTGTCTGGTCTAGTCAATTCATGTATTGTTAGCCACAGTAAAAGTAAATCCAAACTTTTTGAATACAGCCTTCATAATATTGTTATATAAGAGCAGCTATGCAAAATTGGTTTAATTCAATTTACAGAAAACAGTTTTACCACAAACCACGAATGGCTAGTGTTAGATGATAACCTAATAACATGCAAATCCTGGGGTCACTCGTAATTGTTGGTGGTATTACGTGGTTAAGTCCACACGAAGAGAGCGTTGTTGTTTAAGGATTGTGATCTACAGTGAGTGGCAAGCTACCTAGATCTGTATCTGATCTATGCTTTCAAAAAAGAGAAGTGTATATGTAAAAGGTGACGTTACCAACAGTGAACAGGCACTGTATATATGCCCCTGACTACATGGTCCAACACACAAATTTGTGCACAACTGGTCGTCCACTGAGGGCAGAACTACAGAAGATGGTGAGACCTTGTCTATGTTCATATTATATGTTTTTATACATGTTGAAGGCTTAATATTGATTTATGTATGTTTTAGAGTTCCATAGATGACGACTTCAACCAGAACTTTCAGGATGCAATTGATGTTTTTAAACAGCATTCAAATAATTCCTACTATGAATTAGGTATGCACAAATCAACATCAGTCACAAAAATATGAGCTGTTTTAAAGAGAATTGCCAAGACAAATGTTAAAGTATTATATCTGATTTTTTGGTAATTTCAGAGTATCCCCAATATGGGACACTGAACACAGTCCAACAACCCTGGTACCTGGTCTCTCCTCCCGCTGTTGCGGCCGCTTCCACGTATGACTGCAGTGACACAACTGTAAGGGCTCTTAAACTATACTCTAAAACAAACAAACAAACAGTCCACTATTTTCATCAAAACCTTGTCCTTTTTTCTTACAGCAGCAGCCATGGACCCCAGCACTTCCTGACGTGCCACTGAGCCAGTCTCTGCCCACAGAACCCCCTCATTTCTACACCATCCCACCAACACAGGGCAGCAAAGGTGACCCAATGATCAAATAACTGTTATGTAGCTTTTAAAGTGTACTATGTAACTTTCTGGAGGAAACCAACAACTTGTTTTTGCGTAGCCTGTAATCCGAATCAGAATATTTTATTGATCCACAAGGGAAATTATTCAGTTGCTGCAGCTCCAATAAGGGGTGAGCAATAAGAATTTATAAGGTATTTTTTATGATCAATGCAAACATCTGTAATTGAATAAAAGCAAGATAGATTAATGCGATACTGTGAAACTTTACAGGCAAAACTATAGAGAAAATCTTCAAGCCTTTTTCTGAGGGTTGTAAGCTCTTCACAATATGCAAGAATTGTAAATATTGATCAAATTATTGTCATGCATTTATATTATATTTCTATGTCCTATTTATCATATGGGTCACGATGTTCTTACTGCAGACAGGTCACGATGCACTTTCTGTGTACTTTCTGATTATCTGTGGACTGGTATAAACAATCATGAAGCCGACGTGTAAATTAACAAACTTTTATCTTCTTAGGGCGGAAGAAGCTCAGATTGTATGAATACCTCCACCAGGCTCTCAACGACCCTAACATGTGTGACTCCATCCAGTGGACGGACAACAACAGTGGCACTTTTCACTTCATCTCTAAGAACAAGGAGAAATTGGCGGAGTGCTGGGGTCAGCGCAAAGGCAACCGCAAAACCATGACCTATCAAAAGATGGCGCGAGCCCTGAGAAACTATAGCCGCACCGGCGAGATCCTCAAGGTCCGCCGCAAACTGACATATCAGTTCAACCCCGACATCTTGCACCGTCTGGGCTCCTCACAAGTGAACGTGTCCCTGCCCCATCAGTCCGCACAACAGCAACACTGCCCGCAGCAGCAGAACCACGGCGAGCAGGGCGGCGCCAGCTTCACTGCCGGCGAATGGCACAGCTGTTACGGACTCTATCCACTGTCTGAAGACTACGACATGTGCCACAGCTACACCTCGCTCTCCTGCATCAAGTCCTGAGACTTACTTTGAGTTAGACCAGTGATCCATATTGTAATGAGTTGAGAGATAGGTGTTGTACAGGAAAACAATCACTCAGGTTAATCCATCCTAAGTGCACCTGGGCAAGTCTGGTTAATTCACTATAATGGTATAATACTAATAATGCAGCACCAATTTTGTCAAGGATGTTGTGATATTGCAATATTAAATTAAGACCCCAATCTGAAAACATGAAGATCACCATTTCAAAAAACTCTTTATCTTTGGAATATGACAGTAATGATAACGCTATTGTTTGTCAGGGCAGAAAATTTGCAAATACAACACAACATTGCTATAATAATTGTATTGTGAATTCAGATGAATATGAAACATAGGACAAGAAAAACTTCTCATTGCAACAGCTTTGACAACTTAAATGTATATTTTGTATCATATGCTATTCTCTTAAAACAAATAATGCCTACTTTATCCATAGAGCCATATAATATTTATCTGTATGTTTGCATGGAAATACATGTTTTGATTCAAATAATATGTATATTGGTGTTAATAAATCTGATTTGGACAAAGAGTTAGAGTTTTGAAATTATTTTGAATAAGCTTCCAGTGTCACTTTTGAATGAAATACAACAAGAGACCCCTGAAGTTAGAACATATCCTGTGAGGAAAAATATGGCAACAAGTGAGTTCTTCCTGAGAGTGTGACAGGCCGCTCCAGACCTCGCCTTATCTGCAACAGCGGGGAGGATGTGGTCAGGACAGGGGTGCAGTGTCGGGCCCCTGTTGGCTTTGTGGGCTGGTGGTCATTGTTTAGTCAAAACGGGGTGTTATGGAGAGTCAGCCGTTGAGGGGGTATATTAAATGTCTCGTTTCACGGCCACTCAGACAGTAAACCTCCTAGACTGCACTGCTGTGGGACAACCATATGATAATGGTACGTAACAATGTTTAATGCATTTGTTTGGCAGTAATAACTAACAGGCAGTGTCCTTGTCCTGCTGTTGATCTTTTCAGGACTCTCAGTCTGATTTAGAGGTGATTGTGGATTTTCTAGAAGAGTACTACCAAAATGAATACTGTAAGTGCAACTTTAAAGAGTACATTATATTATTTGTTTGCATATTGCTTTTATTTAGTCATTTTTTGTTGTTTATTTTAGTGCAATGGTCCGCACCTGTTTCTCTAAATGAGCAGAGTGTGCCTTCACATTCGCATCAACTGCAACAGATCAACTATGAGTCACCAGTAAGTCTTTTAAATTATTACCAATTAAATGTAATCCAACTCATTCAACACTACGGCAATTCACATCACTTCGCCGCCGCCTGTATGTCATCTCATCACAGGAGCTTCAGCCTCTGCCATCATCTCAGGATATGTGTCCAGCAGAACTCATGGACTCATTACCAGGGTCACTGCCAAACTTTGGATCAACAACACAATCTTCTCAACACAAATGCCAGGCCAGAGCAGCAGGGAGTGGTGAGTTCTGCTTTTCCTGCTCACTAGATGTAGTTATTGCCTAAAGCTTGAGGGAAACAAAAACCACAAAAGCAAATAAGAGACCTTCCCTTTTTCAGTAAAACACTAGAGCTGCGCAGCGCATCAGTCAGTGGTCTCTTTTTACATATCTTGCTGATAACCACCGTGTTGTTTACACAGTCATTCTCATCATTAAACTGCACCTGATCTGAATAGAGTTTGTCCGGGAAAGGCAGGATTTCAGGAAACAACAAGCGGGCATTGTTACGGTTGACTTTTCAATAAATCCTCTACATCACTTCTGTTAATTTAAAAAGGCTTTACCTGTGTTCACAGGAAAGAGGGTGCGCCTGTTTCACTTTCTGTTTGAGTTGTTGGAGGATCCCACGATGGCCCACTGCGTTTCATGGGTCCCACCAACCATTGGGGTATTCTGCTTCTCATCCACCAACAAGGACCAGGTGGCTACACTGTGGGGTCAGCGAAAGGGTAACAAGAGGCCCATGACTTACCAGAAGATGTCCCGTGCATTGCGGAACTATGCCAGATCTGGAGAGATATTAAAGGTCAAGAAGAAGCTCACGTATCAGTTTAGCCTGGACACTCTGCTGCTGCTGCAGACGAGTGGACACAGGCCTTTCTGATCCAGCGGTTCATCATCATTTTCTTCGTCTTTGAGTCTGTTGAAGACATAAATAACACTTTTTTGTTCTTTCCGTCTGTGTGAATTTACATGACATGAAATTGTTAGAATCACGTGACGATGAGCCATTTTAACAAAGAAGCAGCATATTTTCATTTGCGTATTTTCATTGAAAAATGGTTACGTTACATTCCTGAACCCTACATGTATGACTCAAAAGTCATACATGAATGACAAAAAAGTGAGTACAGAGAAGTGGGCAGGGATAGTGGGTCGGTGAGAATTTAGCTTTTCACTCAAACTCTTGAATGAAGAACAATACAGAATTAAAATGTTCTTCATACTAAATTCATATTTATCACAAACCAGAATTGCTCATTCTGGCCTGAAGACAGACTTAAGATGCAAGATTTCCTATGCATTAGCTAAACGTACCCTAAAAGACAACAGCTCCCATTGTTACTTTGAAATGTTTTCCTATTGACCTTTCTTGAGTAAAACTGTTTCTTTGGTCAAAAAATTAAACTGTCTACTTTTACATTTTTCAGAGCCTTGTCCTGTTATTCCTATTGAAGCATTTATTTTTCTATCATACAATCATGCATGAGGCAGCAAATACGACATAGGAAGAGGTTATTCTACAACTGGTACCTAGCAACCATACTGAAAACAATCCATATAAATTACCCATTAGTTATGATTTGACAAAAAATATAACCTGATCTCATCTTTATTTTGTTGATTGGTTGTTTAAACTGTCAGAAAATTGTGTCAGCTACATGTAAACTGTCTCTGTACTTTCTGTTGTATGTCACACACTGATGACATCACATAGGGATTCTGTTTAAGAATTCAGCTCTACTTTCTGTAATATTAAACTTTTATTTTGAAAAATGTCTTCACAAACTGCAACTTCACAGATGTTAAATGATAAATATTTACCACAGGTTCTATACCACCAAACTAAGTCATAATTAGAAAAACGTGTCGTGTAAACGTTATAAACAGTTACAGCAGCAAAAACAACAACAACAACAACAACAACAACAGCTAATCAACAGACCACCAGAATAGTCACGTATTGCACCTTTAAAACGTTTATATTTACATTTGTATTAAACCCGGGGTTGGACAGTTTTAATTACCTTTTAAATTCCAGGGACAGCTCAAGTCTAGTACACACAAGCTTCTTCTGTGTTGTCTTCTTAGAAAGTACAATGCAGATAAAAAAAAATAATAATAATAAATAATTAATGGCTGTACGCGCAGAAGCAGAAAACAGGTGTGTAGATCTATAATGATAATTTAATACATCCATGGTGTAGATGTACTGGTAAAAAAAAGAAAAAAGGAACTAGGTTGGCTATGTAAGATAATAGGGTAACTGTTCTGTTTGTAACCTGGCGAAAAAACTAATTAGCTAACTCAAAATTCATGCTTCGTAGTATAGTAGTAGCATGAACTTTGATTCAAGACTGTCCTAATCTTAAATAATATAGAAACACACGACAACAGCAATCCAAACAAACACACTGCAATACATTTGACCTTAAACTCAGCTCAACCGTGTGTGCGTGTGTGTGTGTGCGTGTGCGTGTGCGTAAGTGTGTGTGTGTGTGTGTGCGTGTGTGCGTGTGTGTGTGTGCGTGTGTGTGTGTGTGTGTGCGTGTGTGTGTGTGTGTGTGTGTGTGTGCGTGTGTGTGTGTGTAGTGTCCTTCTGCGGCCAGTGGGGGGCAGTGTTGTCTGCCCCAGTGGACCCCTTATCCAACATATGATCTCATGGCTGTGGCTCCTGTGTGATGTGATCTCCTCTGGACCAGTCAATACGTAAATGGTTTCGTATTCTTTGTAGCTGACCCACATGATACTTCCCTAAGCCTAGTATTTACAGCTGGAGCCCTGTCTGGGTTATTAATGGGCCATTGTAGCTATGGAGGCCTCTTACCAAGAAAGACCTCACTGAGTCAAAAGACAGAAACGGAAGACAATTTGAGATATTTCGTGTTTTGCAGTGATTCTTAATTTGTTTATTTTTTTCCTGCATATGCTACTTATAACTGTCTTGCAGCATAATTATGGTTTATGACAGAGCCTATAGACCTACCTTTTGTGTCACTCCCAAAATTTGGATGATGGAGGGATTACTGCAAATGTCAAAATAAGCTTACTTACTAATTTACTGACTACTAATTTTTACTAAGTTTAACTTTTTATGTTTAAAAGTTAGTTTTACACGTGAAATTTCAAGGTTTATGATATCTTTCTAACTATAGGCTGTATAGCCACAAAAATCTCTGCAATGTATTTGCCAGCACAGAAAGCCTGCTGCATTCCTCTTGGATTAAATAGATTATTATTTTTTTTATGAATAATGCGGTGGATTAGTTTGTGTCATATAGTTAATAGTACATAGTGTTACTATTGACTACTCTTTTTTTGTCTTTTAGTCCCAACATCTTAATTTCAACCATTACCTTTTTGGTGGCTTCATTGTTTGCACATCTTGTATATTACTCTACTGTACAACCAACAGTAAAAAGCATACATGCATTTATTAATTTATTCCCTTTGTGAAGCAAAGCTAACGTTCCTGCTCAGCTCATTCATCAAGGTCATGATTCGACCAGAGGTTAAATACAGGCTATATATATTTACGTATTTGTATTTATCCAAAATTATGAATTAAATCATTATATTCACAGATGTTGCTGCATGATTAGGGTCCCCAGATTTCCATTGTAGAGAGGAGGAGCGTGTACCTCAGTATATAAGGCCTTTAAGCCTGTGCCTTTTTGAACTGTCTCTGTTCCTCCTCCTCCACAGAAATTTACAGGCTTCATCCCACATCACTGAGGCCAGAGAAGAGCTACTTCTGCTGCTGCTGCTGCTGTTGCAACTGTCCCACCATCATCATCTGCTCCCAGGACGGAAAATACTGAGCTTTGTCTAATCATCTGAAGAGAGAGCTCTGACAACATCTGTTTCTTCTCTGTGCCTTTTTCGGGTCAAGGGGGAATCGAGATGCCAGAACCAACAAAGAAAGGTAAGAGTGCTGTGAAATGACCATGCCATTACAACCTTAATCTCAACAGTGGGTACAACAGTGGGTACAAAATTCAAAAGATTAATTATTAAAGTTATGAAAGCATAAGGCTTGACATTGACTGTGGGGTTGTATTACTGCCTTTCATGTAGGACAATAGACAAATTAAATTTATGAACAGATACTATAGTTACTCTGAGCTTGATACCGGATTTGTAAGTTAGCCACACAATGCTACGGCCAAGGGGAGGAATGTGGACGGCAGTGGCTTGGCAGCGTGTAGATGGACCAGATCAGGCAGTGGATGAACTGGCCAAAGGCTAAACTATATAAGGGTTGATAATAAAGGTCATGTGACTGCTTTTTCTTCCTCTCATCACTAGCCAAAAACACAGAGTGGATTTGATACCGAGCAAGCTCACGGCCACCATTACAGCATCTCTAAACACCTCCTGACCTGGCTCTGATTGCCTCTACTCCTCATCTCGTCAGTCAGTTAATTGTATTCCATTGAGTCCATTGACACTTATTTTTAATCCGCCCATGTCTGTCAATAGGTGATGGCATTACCCTCACTCTCTTGTTAGCTTAGTTCTTTGAGCATTGACAACAAACACTCACTTGTCTTATGTGGAGACATCTTTTTGTTTTGTTTTTCATGCAGCTTTTCTGACAGAAGCTGTTGAAATAGATGTGCTCTTAAGAGAAACATCTTCGATCAGTTACTGGCACCAAAGACTACTTGTCTGCTACTAGTCAAACAGGCATGATTAAAACCAATTTTGATTTCGACTGAAAACTTTTGTTGGAGCCTCCGATATCCTGGAAAATGTGCTTAAACATTTCAGGTTGACATAATGTGTACTAAAATAGTGTGGATGTATCAGTATCAATTGGCATCATGGACTGTGCACAACCTCCTGAGTCTTCATCCATTGCCATAAACATCTGATCCCTAGAGACAATGCAGTGGGGATAAAGATGCAGCAGATGCCATGCTGGTAAAACACAGTCCATAAATAACTGATAGTGTTGCCAATAAATGCAGGAAGAAACATATTGTTCTTTAAATGAGTCTGAACAGCTGAGGAGAAAGAGGCCTCTGTTGTTTTAGTCCCCCCACTCTTCAGACTTTAAAAGGCCCATCCAGAGATGACAGAGAGGCTGAGTAGCTCAGGGCTCTCCTGGGGATGGGATTCTTGTCCCTGGAATAGTTCAGAATGAACGCACTTCTAATCCTCTTCCGTTGTTCTTGCCATCTCCATCCTCTGCCTCCCCACCCCTCACATCATGTAGAGGCCACCCATCTGCCAGTCAGAAATCTGACCTTGTGACCTCTGTATCTTTTTATGTTTAGTGATTCAGAAGGAAAGAGGCACCTGAAATTTACTGTTAGACCTCTCCACAAAGAAGAAATAGCTATTGTAAATCAAACTTAGGGAAGAATACAGTCAACAACAGTTGACAGCTAACTGTCACCATGATCTCATGCATTCTCAGCTACCTATCAAAAGTCCCAAATAAAGATTGGTATGAGATAATTGAAAAGAACCAAAGGAGATCTATTGATGTACAATAATTTGTTAAAACAATAGACATCTATAAAAGGAAAAGGGAGTTTGCCAGTAGTTTGTCTCATGTCATAGCCTGTATGAGCCCCCCTGTCTGCACTCCAATGAGCCCAACAGCTGAAAATACCTGCACCATGTCAGCTGCACTGGGAGCGCGCAGAGGTAAATCAAAACCTTTCTCCACTCTCATTATCTAAATTATGAGACAGTGGGCTGCATGATGTGATCGAGCAGGACTGTGGCCCATCAGCCATGTCTTTTTAGTGATGCGGAGGTATCAAAGTTGGACTTGGAATGTTCGTTACACATGGGTAGAAATCTAAGAATACAACTACTAATAAGTGACAGTTTATGGCACTTGAGGATAACAAAATTAATAGATGTCATTAAAATACATAGTTAGCACAGTCATATGTCTTAACAAAAAAGATAAGAATACATAACTGACAGGTTAACACTACCAGTGTTCAGTTGTTTAAAGGTCCAATATTAGTTATCTAAAGGCTTGTGAAAGCAATCACATCACTGAAGCCCAGTAAAACAAGGGGGGCAACTTTGAACTCTTGGTGAGTTAAAGTAAAAAGAAACATGATTTTAATGGACATTATGTGCTTTCTCTGGTGGGGGTCTGATTTCTGCTTGTTTCCATGGAGATGTTATTGCATTACGTGGAATGTTCTGCAGTTCTTGTCTTGCATTTATTCACTTAAAGATATTTTTGTTGCTAAAATACTTAGACATCCATTCTTACAGTGAGCAGTGTCACTTCTCGGTGGTGGTGGGACAAGTGGTGTCACCTGCTTGCCATGGAAATTGATACGTTTAATGCCATACTGTGAAACCTTCCAGGCAAAGTTATAGCATCATGGAGTGACGCATCATGGAGTAAAACATGTGGGGAACCTTCAAGCAAAAAAGTTACATAGTGCATCTTTATGGCCAAATTTGGCAATTTGAGCATGCCAGACATTTGTCCAGACTCAATACCCTGTCTCCAATGCAGGCTGTATTTGTTCAGTATACTTTAATCAATCATTATTAGACTTCCGTTAAGTTATACATTTTAAATGGGGGATGATGGGGTCTTATTAAGACCCCACACTACTGAAAGAAAAAGGAGGATGGGGTTTACCTTGTCTGAAAAATTACTTTATTTCATCTTAAATCAGAGCGTAGCTGTACTTGTGTGACCTGGAATACGAAGCTCAATGGAAAAATGTTGAGAGTAATGTTGTGCCGTGGGTTCCTGTACAGGCTTTAGTGGCAGACGACAAACGGTTTAGTCATCTGGAACAAGTTAAGAATCCCTGGGTAAAATCTGTACTTACGATTTACGAGCCAATCAAAACATGCAAACTTAACAAAGATGTTACAATCTTGAGCTGTTTGGTTTCTGAACAAAGTTTTATGCCAAATAGCACTGAACTGGTGACGCGTGCTTGCTCTTATGATGCGGTCTTGCCCCCACCGCCCGTCAGTTTGGAGATTCACGGAAAGGAGATAGTCTGTACTATAGCTAAAAACTGCGGGAATCAATCAAAAAAACACTCTGGGCACATATATGAAGCACAAATAACAATGTAAGAAAGTTAAAAGCTCTGAAAAGTCGATTTTGCATGTTATGGGACCTTTAACATACAGAAAATGGACAAAACCACATTTGGACTCAACTTGAAAATGAACAAATTTGACAGAAACTGGACTAAATGGGACTGTTATTTTGGACATCGTGTGCTTTTTTCTTTTTCTTTGGATGTCTCACTTTGCTAAATTCTTATTTTCAGTTTAACCATTTGCTTTTTTTGTTGTTTTATGTTTTTATATTGAGGGGGGTGGTTTTTAGTACTTATACTAAAAATACTATTGTTGACATTTTAAATCATAATTGGTTTTCTTTTTCAGATGAGATACAAAATGGGCAGCCAGAAGGTGAGTGGAATTGTCTCCACACACACACACACACACACACACACACGTTTAAATGATCATTGAAAGAGGTTTGCATTTATGCAGGAGAACTTTTAGCCATACTACAGAGCACCTTTTTAAACTGGTACAAATGTGTAAACTCAGCTTTGTAGGAGTGTAAAGGCTGTTGTGCTCTGTGAGACGGGCCACAACTACTGAGCTGTCAGCATCTATGACATTCCCGTGTCCAGTTAGCTGATCCCAGTGTGTTGATTCAGCTGGCTCTCTCTTGTCCCCTGTGAGCAAGGTGCTGGCATACCTTTGGACTTCTGCTGCTCTAAGTTTGACCTTGGAGCAGCAGCATCTCGAGAGTTCAGATTTGCCTCTAATGTTGAGTTATTTGGGAATGTTTGTGGTAAACAACAAGAATCATGTGTCTTCGTTATGGGTATGAATCAAGCAATTGTCAAGATGCTTTCAATAGCACTCGATTAAATAAAACTAACTCAGTCCCTATATTTGCAAATTTGTTTGAGTTTTCTTACTATGTATGCCATTTCCTTGAGTGTTGTGGTGCTTGGACGTTCCAACAAAATTCAAAGTAGCCCCCTTTTGTGTTTTTTCTTTAATCATAATCTTATTTAATCATATCAATCAGAATTTACAACTGCCACTACAACATGCCCTATTTAAAAACAACCCTAAAGTAGTTGTTAAGTAAACAGTTTAATGAACCCACATCAATATTTACACGAGTAGTATGCGACATCAGGCATTCCACCTGTGTGAGCACAACATCAGGCATTCCACCTGTGTGTGCAGGACACCAGGCACTACACCTGTGTGAGCATGACATCAGGCACTACACCTGTGTGTGCGTGACACCAGGCATTCTACCTGTGTGTGCGGGACACCAGGCAATACACCTGTGTGTGCGGGACACCAGGCAATACACCTGTGTGAGCACGACATCAGGCACTACACCTGTGTAAGCGCGACATCAGGCACTACACCTGTGTGAGCACGACATCAGGCACTACACCTGTGTGTGCGCGACATCAGGCACTAAACGTGTGAGCACGACATCAGGCACTACACCTGTGTGAGCGCGACATCAGGCACTACACCTGTGTGAGCGCGACATCAGGCACTACACCTGTGTGTGCGCGACATCAGGCACCACACCTGTGTGTGCACGACACCAGGCACTACACCTGTGTGTGCACGACACCAGGCACTACACCTGTGTGTGCACGACACCAGGCACTACACCTGTGTGTGCGTGACACCAGTCACTACATCTGTGTGTGCTTGAGATCAGGCACTACACCTGTGTGAGCATGACATCAGGCACTACACCTGTGTGAGCATGACATCAGGCACTACACCTGTGTGAGCACGACATCAGGCAGTACACCTGTGTGTGCGCGACACCAGGCACTACACCTGTGTGAGCACGACACCAGGCACTACACCTGTGTGAGCACGATATCAGGCACTACACCTGTGTGAGCACGACACCAGGCACTACACCTGTGTGAGCGCGACACCAGGCAATACACCTGTGTGTGCGCGACACCAGGCACTACACCTGTGTCCGCGCGACATCGGGCACTACACCTGTGTGCGCGCGACATCGGGCACTACACCTGTGTGAGGACGACATCAGGCACTACACCTGTGTGAGCACGACATCAGGCACTACACCTGTGTGAGCGCGACATCAGGCACTACACCTGTGTGTGCGCGACATCAGGCACTACACCTGTGTGTGCACGACACCAGGCACTACACCTGTGTGTGTACGACACCAGGCACTACACCTGTGTGTGCGTGACACCAGTCACTACATCTGTGTGTGCTTGAGATCAGGCACTACACCTGTGTGAGCATGACATCAGGCACTACACCTGTGTGAGCACGACATCAGGCAGTACACCTGTGTGTGCGCGACACCAGGCACTACACCTGTGTGAGCACGACACCAGGCACTACACCTGTGTGAGCACGACATCAGGCACTACACCTGTGTGAGCACGACACCAGGCACTACACCTGTGTGAGCGCGACACCAGGCAATACACCTGTGTGTGCGCGACACCAGGCACTACACCTGTGTCCGCGCGACATCAGGCACTACACCTGTGTGCGCGCGACATCGGGCACTACACCTGTGTGAGCACGACATCAGGCACTACACCTGTGTGAGCACGACATCAGGCACTACACCTGTGTGAGCACGACATCAGGCACTACACCTGTGTGAGCACGACACCAGGCAATACACCTGTGTGCGCGCGACATCGGGCACTACACCTGTGTGCGCACGACACCAGGCACTACACCTGTGTGAGCACGACATCAGGCACTACACCTGTGTGAGCACGACACCAGGCAATACACCTGTGTGCGCGACACCAGGCACTACACCTGTGTGCGCGCGACACCAGGCACTATATCTGTGTCCGCGCGACATCAGGCACTACACCTGTGTGCGCACGACACCAGGCACTACACCTGTGTGAGCACGACATCAGGCACTATACCTGTATGAGCACGACACCAGGCAATACACCTGTGTGAGCACGACATCAGGCACTACACCTGTGTGCGCACGACACCAGGCACTACACCTGTGTGAGCACGACACCAGGCAATACACCTGTGTGCGCGACACCAGGCACTACACCTGTTTGAGCACGACATCAGGCACTACACCTGTGTGTGCGCGACACCAGGCACTACACCGGTGAGCGCGACATCAGGCACTACACCTGTGTGAGAATTGTTTGTGGATCCTAGAAAAGACAAGTTGAATGTGAGTGTATGACTGTGAAATACTGCAAATGTGATCATTAAGTAGCTGGTGCATCCACAGTTATATTGCATATCTGTCACACACTTAGAAACGGTTGCCCCCGAAACTGTTTCCCCTGAAAGTGTTCCCCCCGAACGTAATGGTGCCCTGCCGTTACCTGAGATTTCCTTGGAGGTTTCACCGCCCCCAGGTGGGTAACACTGGCATTATCCGCTTTTATGAAGGTGCATCCTATGCACACACTCACATCACGAGTGGATTTTGTGTTTGTGATCACAAATGTTTCTTAATCCACACTTTTCTGTCGGAATAAATGATAAAATGAGAATCAAACACATTATTGAATATGTTAGTATTTTGTGCCTTTGTGACCTTTTAGGAAACTGTCTTGAAGCATGATCATACTATAACTGCTAAATATGTTGTGGATTTTTTTTATGTGCATGATAGTTGAGTTATCATACTTAACAACCCTAAAGTAGTTGTTAAGTAAACAGTTTAATGGTCAACACATTTAGAACCCACATCAAGAATTACGCGAGTAGTATGCGACATCAGGCATTCCACCTGTGTGAGCACAACATCAGGCATTCCACCTGTGTGTGCAGGACACCAGGCAATACACCTGTGTGAGCACGACATCAGGCACTACACCTGTGTGTGCGTGACACCAGTCACTACACCTGTGTGTGCGCGACACCATGCACTACACCTGTTTGTGCGCTACACCAGGCACTACACCGGTGAGCACGACACCAGGCACTACACCTGTGTGAGCGCGACATCAGGCACTACACCTGTGTGAGCATGACATCAGGCACTACACCTGTGTGTGCGCGACATCAGGCACTACACCTGTTTGTGCGCTACACCAGGCACTACACCTGTGTGAGCGCGACATCAGGCACTACACCTGTGTGAGCATGACATCAGGCACTACATCTGTGTGTGCACGACACCAGGCACTACACCTGTGTGTGCGCGACACCAGGCACTACACCGGTGAGCGCGACATCAGGCACTACACCTGTGTGAGCATGACATAAGGCACTACACCTGTGTGCGCACGACACCAGGCACTACACCTGTGTGAGCACGACACCAGGCAATACACCTGTGTGCGCGACACCAGGCACTACACCTGTTTGAGCACGACATCAGGCACTACACCTGTGTGTGCGCGACACCAGGCACTACACCGGTGAGCGCGACATCAGGCACTACGCCTGTGTGAGCGCGACATCAGGCACTACACCTGTGTGAGAATTGTTTGTGGATCCTAGAAAAGACAAGTTGAATGTGAGTGTATGACTGTGAAATGCTGCAAATGTGATCATTAAGTAGCTGGTGCATCCACAGTTATATTGCATATCTGTCACACACTTAGAAACGGTTGCCCCCGAAACTGTTTCCCCTGAAAGTGTTCCCCCCGAACGTAATGGTGCCCTGCCGTTACCTGAGATTTCCTTGGAGGTTTCACCGCCCCCAGGTGGGTAACACTGGCATTATCCGCTTTTATGAAGGTGCATCCTATGCACACACTCACATCACGAGTGGATTTTGTGTTTGTGATCACAAATGTTTCTTAATCCACACTTTTCTGTCGGAATAAATGAGAAAATGAGAATCAAACACATTATTGAATATGTTAGTATTTTGTGCCTTTGTGGCCTTTTAGGAAACTGTCTTGAAGCATGATCATACTATAACTGCTAAATATGTTGTGGATTTTTTTATGTGCATGATAGTTGAGTTATCATACTTAACAACCCTAAAGTAGTTGTTAAGTAAACAGTTTAATGGTCAACACATTTAGAACCCACATCAAGAATTACGCTAGTAGTATGCGACATCAGGCATTCCACCTGTGTGAGCACAACATCAGGCATTCCACCTGTGTGTGCAGGACACCAGGCAATACACCTGTGTGAGCACGACATCAGGCACTACACCTGTGTGTGCGTGACACCAGTCACTACACCTGTGTGTGCGCGACACCAGGCACTACACCTGTTTGTGCGCTACACCAGGCACTACACCTGTGTGAGCACGACATCAGGCACTACACCTGTTTGTGCGCTACACCAGGCACTACACCGGTGAGCGCGACATCAGGCACTACACCTGTGAGCGCGACATCAGGCACTACACTTGTGTGATAATTGTTTGTGGATCCTAGAAAAGACAAGTTGAACTGTGAGTGTATGACTGTGAAATACTGCAAATGTGATCATTAAGTAGCTGTTTTTTTTATGTGCATGATAATTGAGTTATCATACTAAATAAGATTCAAGATTGAGATGGAAATATTTTACCCACTTGTGTTGTGGATCGCAGATTTATTTTAAAAAAAGAATAAAAGTTTAAAAAGTATCATTACACAAGTTTGTAAATTTTTCCTTCAATTTACTGTACATTTGATGACCAGACAGTTGTCAATAAAGTACCCAATATTCCAGAAATGAGAGAATACAGCCCAAAGCTATCTGGTCATGAAATATACTAGCACAAAGCAAGCATTGTATTGCAATTCTGCAGTATCTTTGCTTGATGCTTGCTGCTCCAGCTTGGCGCTTTGTCTGCTATACAGAGCCCATAACAGAGGCAGTAACCGAAGCGGTAACAGAAGCCATAACAGAGACCATAACAGAGGCTGTAACAGAGGCTGTAACAGAGGCTGTAACAGAGGGGAAAGAGCCAGTAGAGACTGATGAGAGGAAACCAGAGCCCACAGAGACTGAGCCTTTAACTCTAGCTAAGGAGCCAAGCCCTACAGAGAATGGCTCTGACCAGCCTCAGTGTGGTGCGATGGGAAGGAAAGAGGCAGAGGCTCATTGCTCTGCAGTAAAGGAAGAGAGCTCTAGCTCTCCCCCACCCACTGGTAAGTAAACCAATATCAGTCTCTCGTGTCTCCTGAAAACATGTTCAATTAACTAACTTTTTAATGCTAGAAATAGAATTTTTGCTTACCCTGCACCTTAACTTCATCCCCTCTGAGCCTTTACTTGCATGATTTGTATGTCTACTAAAACCACTCAACCCTGATAGATGCCTTGTTAAATTATATAACACTAATTTGTCTTGGGTTTCATAAACAAAAATAATAAGAAATAGATAAATGAACATACAACTTATTCACCAGTTATTTAAAGCAAATCATTCACCAAGGACGTTTTTCAGGATAAATGGTTACAGTAGATTAGCTTCAAGGACTGTTATAGCTAACATTAGGAAGACATTACGCTTTTATTTAAGGCAATACAGTAAAACATGTTTTATTATTGGTGTCTGCCACACATCTGTGTGCATGTGCACAACGTGTATGGAACATTGAGCGTAGAAATGTTTTATAATGACTGCCTATAGTTCTATTCAGGTTTGAAGTAACAGTGTGTACTTTTTAATTGTTTATTTCGTTTCTGTCTGAGAGCTGCATGTTGAAGATTGTGTCTCGCATGTGTGATCAATGGTCCACACTTCTGTGTCTACTGTGCTGGACGTGTTACGTGCGTCTATTTGTCAATCAAACCTTTATTACAGGTGACGATGCTCCAGCTATTAGCCTCCCACCAACATCCCCAGCAGGTTGGTACCAATCCAAAACCCCAAAGGTCCTGATGCACTATTTGTGTCTTGTGACATTACTGGTGCCACTCCCCTTTTTAGTTCAATAGGCCGCATATTTCCACTGAACTTCCCTTTGGTAGATGTTAAGGTTTGATGTATGCTGCCCCATGGCATACATCCGAAGCATGAGTGATTTAAACATACCAACTGTAACTCCTATCAGATATGGAAGTAATTTCACTCCATATTACAGTGTGCAAAATACATACAAAGATATTTATTTTGTGAAGACTTGTGTGCAGGCTGAGTTTTTGTTACTACTTTCCTCTCTAATAATCTTTTACAGATTTCCTAAAGGAGTTTTCCCTAAAACTATTGTCTATTAAATTTTCAGGGCTGGAGGAATAATCTTGCAGAAGTTACTGTTACAAAAAACTGTACTGGATATTGAACCTGCTTCTGTGCAGAATTAACAAACACTTTCTCTCTTTCTCAAGTGTTGGTTTTAGTAAACAGCAAAATCTAATTGAGAAGAATTAAGTGCAATCATTTGTATTTGAAACAGCATATTTGCTCTACCTATCCTTGGCTGATTGCTTAAATCATCATTGCATCATACATATCTCATATCGATTATATATATAAATAAGTTATTCTGATTAACATCACTGATGATTTTGCTTTCTTCACAGAAGATGCCAATTCAGTCAAGAAACTGTCCGTTGATCTGCCTAGTAAGAGCCCTCTGTTAAATCCTGTACTATTTCAGTACTTATCAACAAACTGAGCCACGCCTGAAACAACAAAACGTGTGTCTAGATCTAAACCAGATTTAGATCGTAGTTTCCATTTTCTAACATGTTAACATGCATCGGTTGGAGACGTCTAAACAATTTAGAATCCTAAAAACCTAAACACAATTCTCAAGAAGTTTTAAACGTAATAAAATAAAACATTACCAGACTTTCCAATAACAGAATTGTCAATTTCATGCCAAGGTATAACTGCTTGAAGGTTTAACCCCACGAGTGTTTGTTTGCCTTCATGGACTTTACAGTACTATTTCTTACAATATGCTGTAAATTTCTCTTTTTGTTTAGATGATAGTGTTCCTGTGCCAGCAATGGGGAGAAAGGACTCAGGTAATAAAGTGGTTAAAAGCCTATGTTTCAGGAGCGCTTTGGAAGAACACCAACATCAAAAATGTATTTTGTAATGTGGGTGATGGTGAAGACGAAGTATGTTTTATTTTAAAGGTTTTCAGAATGATTTTGGTTTTCAAGTTTACATGTCATACAAGGTGCTGTTGCGCAATGTATACGTTTGATCCAAGTGAGATTCTGCCGTATTGTGTGTAACTGTTCGCTTGTCTTTGGTAACTTACAGGTGGGTTTACTATCTGATATTTTGAGCAACTTTGAGTCAAAATATTTTTGTTTTTTTTCCTTTCTAACTGAGCAGTGTGGTCTTTGGGAGAGGGTCAGAACCCAGACGAACTGGACAAGCCGGTCGACACCCCTCCACTGTCCACTCTGCTCATAGAGAGACCACAGAGTGGCACTGTGCCTGTGGGTGAGTATACAAAGAAAAAATTGTTACATACAATGCACACATTACTACTGATTTCTCATATTGACAACATATGAATGTTTGCCCAAAGGAGGGGACATTACCTTTGTTTCTAAAGTGGAGGCTAAAGATCTTCTCCGTAAACCAACTATCAAGTGGTTCAAAGGAAAATGGATGGATCTCGCCAGCAAGACAGGAAAGCATTTACAGCTGAAAGAAACCTTTGACAGATTAACAAAGGTACACCACAGAAATCATTAATTTGGGTGTTTAAGCGTTCATCTTTGTCAAATTAAAGAAATTTGCCTATCTGACAGATACACACATTTGAGATGCACATTATAAAAGCCAAAGATAATTATGCTGGAAACTACAGGTGTGAAGTCAACTACAAGGACAAGTTTGACAGCTGCTCTTTTGACTTGGAGGTTAAAGGTTGGTCAAGTGCAACAAAGTTTAGTGGCATAAGTTCCTCTCTCACACCTATTCATGTTCTTTTGCAGAAACTGAACAGAGCTCCCATAGCATTGACATTCGTTCAGCTTTTAAAAGGAGGTAAAATAAAATAAAGGTTAATAAATAAACAAATCAAATGCTTTTAAGCTAATGACAACTGAACAGCCTTTCTCTATTTTATAAAGACATATGATGTGATGTACTTTGTTATTTGTGTACATTAAATTGAAAAAAGGAGTTGGACCAATAAAATCCATCCAGTCAACCTAATCTATTTTAATGAAAGGCCATCTCTTGCTTTTCAGATCTACCATCAAACAATGTCTGTTTAAAACAATGCAAAGCATCCCAGTTTGACAACATTACCACAATGTTGACGCAAAGTAATGTTGACTTAACATTGCAGAAACATTGTGTAAATGTGACTGGGAGCTCTCTGAGTCTTACACAAATCACAGTTTCATCTTGAATAGACAGTTGCAGTTTTGTGCAAGCCCCAACTGTGTTAGCCTTGCGAGCTAATGTACAGTTGGTCTCAGAGCTGTTGCTTTGTGCTGTTCTTTAGACATTGTTTTATTGTGCCTGTATGTGCCTCTGATTAAGTCTTCATTAATCTCTTCTTGTTAACAACAGCAGTGAAGGACAAGAAGATGCAGGGGAGCTTGACTTTAGTGGTCTGCTTAAACATAGGTGAGAATCTCAGCCAGCTCTGAGTGAATTTTATTTTTCAGCATTTTACTTTTGTTGTTTGTGTTTTTGTTATTTTTATCCTAAATAAAACACAGCCAATGTTTTTTTTAATCCTCAAATATCAAGTGGTAAGTTTATACTACTATATTAGTTTTGAGACAATGCATATCTGCTGAATCTTTTCACTCACCTTTGTGGTGACCCAATAGGTTTACTCTAAAGTTTAATTGACAACTTTGAGGGTATGGATGTGAGCAAAAAAAACAAAACAAAAACAGAGAAAGATTACCACCTAAATTTTACATTTACTTTGGGCTTGTCTCTTCTTCTCCCCTACATATTCAGAAATCAAAGGTTAGTAGAGTGAAAACCAAGTATTTAAGCTATTAGACCTTACTGCGGTGAGTAATCCCGTAGAACCCCAGCATGACATAATGTAGCTCTAGCTATTGGACACGCAAGAGTGTTGGCCCCTGTAGTTTTGTAACACTTCATTTGGACACAGCATTCCTACTCGGCCTGCCCTCCACCACGAATGATACAAATGGACTTGTGTCATAAACGCTGACTGCACTTCATTGGATAATGGAGTTCATCACTCGTATGACACACAGTGCACCATTTTGATTCACTGCTGAGCTGGAAGGGCCCGAGGAATGATGCCGTAAAATAGTGTTACTGCTACATTGTCATTATTGTTTCACATTAGAAATGTATAAGACAAACCCCATTTGTTTTTCAGCTTCTTGACAATTGCCTGAAAATAAACAAATGAAAAACATCAAGTCAGAACAAAGTTAGCTTTGTGCTTTTCAGCCTTCAACCTTTTAGACATTTGGGAAAATGTCTAATTTAAAAGCGCTGAATGTTTTTAAACTAATTGTGCTGTGCATGACCAGTTCTCATGTTCATAACTTTGATCAGACTAATTTATTGTATTTAATTTCATCTAACACTGTCAGAACGTCTCTGAAGTGATCACTCAACCAACAACAAACAAAGGGATGGGCTAGCTTCTAGTGCTTAAACACATGTCATTATTTTCATTTCAAATATTGGTTGCAGGTTAATTTTGTCCCTGCATGCTACATTTAATTACACACACTTCCTGTATTACAATGGTTTTAAACTGTTGAACTGTCTGTTCCTGTGTGCATTGATGCATTATTTTCCTGCCACCAACATGTACGTACCTAAATCTTTAAGAGAGCTGACCCATCATAGCTCCCTTTCATGCAAAGACGCATGCCAATCTCGACTTGATTATAAACTTTATATACCACATATACTTTGTTGTCCTAACCAGAACACCACATTGGGCCTGTTTCATACAAGTTTCATGCTGGAGAAGCATTAAAACAAGCAAAAATAATAATTAACCCAATTCAAACATATTTTCCTCATAATTTGATCAGAGACCGCTTTCATGCCCATCTCTTTGTGTGACATGTCCTGAGGAACAAAACATTTATTGTATGTTTTCATTATAACATTCAAGTTTTAACGTGGCGGAACAGTTCCACAGGACACGTTGCAAAAAACCTTCTAATGCTCTCACCCTCATACTCTGACCTTATTTGGGACCACCAGGGAGCCAAAACAGCAGGACGACACTCCAGAGGTTGATGTTTGGGAGATCTTAAAACAGGCCCGACCAGATGAGTATGAGAAGATTGCATTTACGTATGGCATCACAGATCTGAGGGGTCTGCTACGGAGGATGAAGAAAATACCCAAAGAGGAGAAGAAGAGTGAAGGTACATGTTGACTTCTATTGATTCAGATTTCTCCTCGCTAACATTGCTTATTTATGCATTTTAGCATTTGCAAAGAAGTTGGACCCAGCCTATCAGGTAGATAAAGGAGGAAAAATTCGTCTAGTGGTGGATTTGGCCGACCCCACGGTTGATCTGAAGTGGTACAAGAACGGTCAAGAAATCAGACCAACTCCCAAGTATGTGTCATATCAGTGTACATCTGTGACTCAACAACTCAAATGAATGAACATTTCATAAATGTCATTCATTGATGGGGAAAAAACATTGCTGTTAAATGTTTCATTTTGTCCCTAAAAGACAATGGTTCACATGTAAATAAAACTAATGTTTTAGCTTCAAATGGTCATATTTTATCCATTATTTGCATTGTGAATCATTGGTGGTTGATATCCAGTTGATGTTGGGTTTATGATCCTGTGTCTATAATGTCAGGAAAAGGTGTTGCCTTCTTCACAGGTCTTTAACGAGGCTTGGCTTTGTGACAGTGGGTGGCAAAATGGTGATGGATACATTTAGCAACAGCGTCTGTCAATGAACTCAGTGACATTTGAAGCACCTCGTTTTAAAAACTGTGCTTTTGGTTTTGTGTCTTCATCACTGTCTCTCACACCCTGTTCAAACTCAAGCAGCGTTAAAGCCATCTGGGAGGTTTCTACTGTTTTCTGGTTGGGCCCTCTTTAATTCAGGGTTCTGCTTTTGTTGTTGGCATTCATACTGTTCCCCACCAGGCATGATGTGTTTGTCTTTTTGTCTATTTATCATATCATGGTGCTCCTTCCTGTCTGCCATAATTACTTCCTGTTCAACTTGACCTGGCACGTTGTGGCTCCTTGATGACTTAAAGTCAAAGGAAGTAAGTCCATCAACCCTGTATATTTCCATGTTTGTCCCATATATTTTGTTATGAACAGAGCCACTTCAGTTTTGAATGGCGCGGTCTGTGCATAATGTATTATCAAGTTATTCATTCAATCACTAACTTAATAACAATTTGATGTATTTTATCAAGTTTTGTGAGTGTACTCTCCTCATAATCACATGCATTTTAGGTATATCTTTGAGCATAAAGGCACACAAAGGATTATGGTCATCAACAATTGCTCCATGAATGACGATGCAGCCTACTCTGTGGCTGCAGGAGATGAGAAGTGCACTACAGAGCTCTTTGTGAAAGGTAAAGCTCCATGCAGATTATTGTCATGTACATGTAGGGCTGTGCTATTCTATTTTAACGGAAATTTAAAAAAGAAAAAAATCTTAACAGAACAACAGAACACTTTTTGTTCTGAAGGATTTTGGAGATCCTTCTGCTTCACACATGATTTCAATAATGACCCAAATAAAAGGGATTTATTTTTCCCATAATCAAGCAGCCCTTGTACAAACACATTCCCTGTGACTTATTTATCTTGTGGATATCTGTCTGTTTTGTTTAATTTAGAGCTTCCAGTTAAAATCATAAAAAGTCTTGATCCTGTGAAGACCACTGTAAATGAGCGAATTGAACTGGAGTGTGAGGTGTCGGAGGAAGGTGCTCAAGTGAAATGGTGAGATACAAACTTACGGGGCAGTCTGGTATTTACAAAAACAAGTCTGATTGAAGACTTTGGGAAACTTTGGGATTTGTTTTGAAGACAATCTGCAAACTAGAAACATGTCCTCTTAATTTTTTGGGGGCATTTAACATATTCTATTCTCATTATCAGGATGAAGAATGGTGTTGAGGTCCCAACTGGAGTGCGCTCCCGATATCGAGTTAAGAGTGAAGGCACCAAACACTATCTGGTGATTGACGATGCCTCTAAGGAGGACACAGGGACATACTCTATCATGGCCACTGGGGGCACTTCTGAGTGTCATGTACAGGTTGACTGTAAGTGACAGCTGTTGTTTCTATCAGTTGTAACAAATTGGTTACTATGTGTTGTGTGATTTGATTACAGTGAAACCTCTTAAGATCTTCCAGGACCTGAATGATATAACAGTAAGGCTGGGGCAACCCATTAAACTGAATTGTGAGATTTACCCAGGCAACGTACCCGGCCGTTGGTACAGAAATGGACAACTGATCCAGCCAAATGACCGCATCAACATAATTCACAGAAACAAGTAAAGATTACTGACAAATCTTATTTCACTAAATCACATATTTACTGTTCACTGTTTTCTTTCAGAATCCATCGTTTGGAAATTGAAACTTGCTCCCTACATGATGCAGGAGATTACACCTTTGTGCCCGAGGGATATTCTCAAAGCCTCAATGCTAAAGTTCACATCATTGGTACAATCACACACATTTTTACTTGTGGTAATGGAGAAATGACTAGAATTTCAATTGTGTTATTTTATTTTTTATTTTTTTCCAGACCCACCAAAAGTTCATTTAGACAGTTTGAACTTTCCAGACAACACTGTGGTAATTGTGGCTGGAAACAAACTCCGATTGGAGATTCCCATCAGTGGTGAACCAGTGCCCAGGGTCGTGTGGATGAAGGGTGAAAGGGTGAGTCCGGTCTTTTTTGCAAAACAGCTTTTATTCAGATCTATTACTGAATTTGTTATTACAGGTCATTCTCGAGTCGGGTCATCGTGTTAGGGCAGAGACTTACGGAGACCAGACCAGTTTGACGATTGATATCACTGAGCGCGACGACACTGGAAACTACAAGATAGTTCTTCAGAATGAGGCTGGGGAAGCAACCGCCAGTGTCAAGATCAAAGTTGTTGGTAAAGAAGCCCAATCTGCAATGCATTTGTTTTTTCATCATTTTTTTCTCAGAACTATTTTTAGTTAATCATTTTTAGTCTTGATTTGAAAACATTGAATATAGTAACTATATGCTGTATATATGCTGTATATGACATAAATACACAGGACATACCAATGAATGTTGGCCAGGGGTCAAAACTCTTTAATTCAATTATCTTTTGAATATGATTATTGAACTAAAGATACTTTAACCCTTGATGGCTTTTGTCTGTAGACATTCCTGATGCCCCAGAAGCTCCACTGGTGCCAGTTGTGGGTGGTGATTGGTGCTCCATGACATGGGAAGCTCCTAAATATGATGGGGGTTCCCTTATATTAGGTAATCATACAGTCCATATCTGTAGATCTGTAGAAGTGGTAAATAATATATATTTTGAATTATTTTACATTCAAAGGCTACTTCATTGAACGAAAGAAAAAACAGAGCTCAAGATGGATGAGACTAAATTTTGACCTAATCAAGGAAACGTCTTTTGAACCGAAGAAGATGATTGAGGGCGTGCCTTATGAAGTGAGAGTCTTTGCTGTCAACGCTATTGGAATATCCAAGCCCAGTGACCCATCAAAAGCCTTTATTCCCCTGGGTAAGCAAACGTCTTGAATAGGCTTAGCTGTCTTAACATGTCAAACGTTGCTACTGATGCTGCAGACTGCTTGTCTACTGTAGATGTTTTACAAGAATGTGTAGATTTCCATTCCTACGATGGCTGGCTGTGTGTGATCTGCCCTTGGAGCCCCAGCGACACAGCTGTTCATCAACATACCGCACCTTCCCAAGCATTCTGGCTGTGACCTCTACTAGGCAGACTGGAGCTTTAGGGGATATTAAATATGTCTTTATAATGGCTGCCAAATCATCTGTGGATTAGAGGTTTAGAAGAACAGTTCTGCCAGAGGCTCCAATAGGAGTTAAATATGATTCAAAACACAGGAATAGACAATAGCTTGGACTAATGAGAACTGACACAGCGACATACCAGCCAGAGCAACACACAGCTTTTTCACGTGTTCATGACATGACAAAAACCTGGGAGGAGTTGTAAGAATTACTCTAAAGATTCTAATGTTTTCCCTTATTTCTAGCTGTGACCAGTGAACCCACTATGCTGGTGGTTGATGATGTCACTGATAACGCAGTCACTCTGAAATGGCGCCCGCCTGAAACTATTGGAGCCGCTGGTCTGGATGGATATTTAGTGGAGTATTGCATTGAAGGAAGTAAGAATAATCTTTTGAAATGGAAACTAAATGGAACTTAAAAGATATATATTTATGCTTTTATAATCCACAAAAGTTAAACATTATTTGTTTACTAATGTGTATGTATAAGCCATGCTGAAATAAAACCTAATATTTAAAGTTATAAAATGCAGCTACATTTATACATAAATATAATAATCTGTAATATTCTCTCTGCAGCTGATGAGTGGATTGCTGCTAACTCAGAACTGACAGAGAAAACTAAGTATACCGTCACAGGATTAAAACCAGAGTCTAAAATCTTGGTACGTGTTAAAGCCATCAATAAAGCTGGGGCTAGTTCCCCGCGCACCATTCAGCACTCTATACTAGTGAAAGAAGTTATTGGTAAGTTGTAATTAGATGATAATTAACATAAATAATAATAATTTATAATAATAAACAAGTATAGAAATTGAAACATTCAAATTACTTTTTTTTTTTTTTTTCAGAACCACCAAAAATCCGTGTGCCACGTCACCTTAAGCAAACATACACTCGCAGAGTTGGAGAGGCAGTTAACCTTGTTGTTCCATTTATGGTAATTTGACTTAAAAGTCCATCCAAACAACAGTTGATATACTCAAACTTAAATGTATTTTAGGGTAAACCCAGGCCAAAGGTCACCTGGCTAAAGGAAGGCAATGCCATTGATCCAACTCATGTAAGCATTCGCAACACTGACTCCGATAGCATCATCTTCATCCGCAAAGCTGAGCGCAGCCACTCTGGGAAGTACGACATGACAGTGCAAGTGGAAAATCATATGGACACAGCTATCATTGACATACAAATAGTTGGTGAGGAAATGTAACTTCCTTCATCAAAACCAAGCATGAATGTTTCTAAACTGTTTATGTTTAAATATTTTCAACTTACACAGTATTTACTGATTTTCAGACCTACCTGGACCTCCTCAGTCTGTAACAATTGAAGATGTTTGGGGAGGAAATGTAGCTCTGGTCTGGACACCACCAAAAGACAATGGAAATGCACCAATAATTGGTTATACTATTCAAAAGGCAGACACAAAAACTATGGTAAAATATTTAGGAAAAAATATATACTCATTTGTTTTATAGAGACTCAAACTTTTCTTCCACACCTCAGGAGTGGTTCACATGCATCGAGCATTACCATCGCACCTGCATTACAATCACAGAGCTTGTGGTTGGAAATGAGTATTACTTCAGGGTCTTCTCTGAGAACATGTGTGGCTTGAGCGAAACAGCCACTCAAACGAAGAAGAGTGCCCTCATTATGAAAGAAGGTACAGGTCTTTGAGAATATAGACCGTATGTTACAGTATCCACTAGTCCCCTATGTACCATTTTGTTGCATGTTTCTAGGGATGCAACAATACTCAAAATAATATGAAATTATTTTAAACAACCCTTACAATACAACACGTGTGGCTCAATATACTCAAGGTACTACTCCAGCGCCATTTGGCACTTCCCTTTTTAGCAGTTACAGAAAGAAAACAGTTCAAAGAACTGACCCTACAATATCAGAACAGAGAAAACGTAATTAATAAAATAAAACAATTTAGGGCCAGGTTAGTATTTGGATGATTGACTGCTAGTGTTTTTGGGTGTCATGAAAGGTGCTATACAAATCCAATGCATTATTACTACTATCATAAAACTGCATCTTTGCATCTCTGTTACACTCTCCTTTCCTTTTTAATGTCAATGTTTTAGTTGTTGTGTAAGGCTTTAATCCTTTTTAAACATACAAGACCCCTTTACTAAAGACTAATGGGGATCCAATAAGTAAATAAGTACATACATAAAAGCATAAACTAATTGAGGGAGTATTTGTTTATGTTTTTCTTTGTTGTCTCATGTTTTAAATATTAAGTCTTTTACAGCTGGTTTGAAGGTACTGTCAGTGATGTTTTCCACCCCACAGTGAGTGTCAAGCAATAACTGACAGGCCCTTAAACAATGGTGTTGCAATCTTGGCTGATAATGAATGAACACAAATCGTTGTTTTTCCCTATCACATAGGGAGTTCCCCACATGATACAGCTCAGCGCCAGTATCATGCACGACCCCACTCCTTTACCCTTCCCCCCACAGGTATGGAGCTCAAAATTCCCGAGTACAACGACCGTGACTTCAAGGAGGCGCCCAAGTTTACCCAGCCGCTGATCCACACGTTTGCCATCGCCGGATACAATGCCACGCTTAACTGTAGTGTTCGGGCTAACCCAAGGGTATGTAGTGTGCTGAGTAGATATGATAAACTCAGGTAACGTCAAACCTTTAGTTGTTAATAAAAGCCTGTAAAAATGTTATTTAACACTGCCTGCCCAAAAAAACGTAGCCACTTGGATTCAATTAAGCAAATACTGTAGGTCCTCTCTTCTGACCTTTCAGCTGCAACACAGTTCAAACCCAACTGATGCAGTGAGGGGCTTCACATTTCTGAAACAAGCATGTGGAAAGACAAATCCCGTAGTCATGGAAAAGATGTCAGTGTGTTTGAGAAGGGTCAAATTATTGGCATCAAGCAGAAAAAAACATCTAAGGGGAAGGAGAAACTAATCCACTACGGATTTGAACCCGAGTGAGAGTGTTTGAGCTGGAGTAGACTTTGTGCAGTGGTCACTCTCACGTTATCAATACAAGATCAACTGGCGAAAAATAATGTAGCACTGGATGAAAATTAATTAATATTGCAGAAGCTTATAAAACTAGGCCACAGCAAATGTGTACTGTTATCAAAGCAAAAGGTGGTCCTACAAAATATTTTTTTTTTAGTGATTTTTTTTCCCTCTTTTGGACAGGCAAATGTATTATTATTTATGTTAAATGTAATCACCAAAATATGTTATCTGTTTTGTGTGGGATTTAATTAATAATGTATTGTATGAAAATTATACCATCTTTTTATTTAATCTGATCATTTCTCTTAAACCATAGCCCAAAGTGATTTGGATGAAGAATAAAATAATCATCCTAGATGACCCTCGCTACCGTATGTTCAGTAATCAAGGTGTCTGCACACTGGAGATCCGGAAGCCTAGTCCTTATGATGGTGGGATTTACACCTGTAAGGCCACCAATGACCTGGGTGAGGCGCAGGTTGACTGCAAACTGGAGATCAAAGGTCAGTGCAAACCAGAAACTAGTTTCACTCCTTGTTACCTATTACTGAGACTGGTTTCCCAAAACCCCTAATTTTACATATTAGTTGTTTTTATTCAGAGAAATATTGTTCATTTATCTTACGCTTCTACTGGTTAAAAATAGACATCCCAGGTTGTGGCTCTCAGTGATTTCAAAACCAAGATAAAAATGTGAAAATATAATGTATATAATTGTTTTAATGTATTTAATTATGAATAAAATGTAATTAGAAATACAAATACAATTACAACAGTACATGATTTGAACACGTTTACTCTGGAGGCAATGCGCATAATGAGAGGCATATTAAAAAGCAAAATCCTGTGCTATTAATTAGTTAAAGGACCAAATCATGACAAGTACATGTCCAGTTTGGGAAAGTAGGTCTTGATAGTTCATGCAGTAGTCAACCATTGATGTGGACATACTGTAAGCTGTGCGTCCGTAAGTATTGAGCACTAGCGCACATATGCATAATCTATCATTTGTTCATGTGTGTGAAGTGAACATAATCTCTGGAGGACCTTTAATGCAGGTTTATCCCTGTGTTTTCTTGTCCATTCAGTCATCTTGTCCATCATGACTACACACCACATACTGAATATTTCAGTCACACCTCCATAGACCATAGACTTAGACCTGCATTCCCTGTGTCAACTGTGAATTGCAAATACTCCATTTCAAATGACAGTAATATCTGTGCACAGTAACTCCTCATTTAAAGAGTTCAGTAACTCAGTGGACTCCCTGGTGCACACATATAACACCATGTAAACATTGTGTTAACCCCTCTTCTTTTCTTTCTCCCCCAGTCCAAACTCAAGAATTGTGAATGTATGTTCTCATATAAGGTAAGCTTTCATATGATCCAGGCATATGAAGCTTATGTCATTCATTATGCATCGTTCAATCAGAATATAACTTCACTTTCCATAGTTGGTGGTGTCAGTGCAAATGGTAATAAAAAGTAGAATACATAAGATATTAGTGTAATCAAACTAATATCAACATGTGCATGAGACATGAGCACTGATGCTCACTAGCCAACCCTAACATCTTTGGAACCTTTGGAAACTAAACTTCTTTAGTGTGGATATCAGAGACTACCTCATGTATGGCACCTCTAAGGTAAGTCTGTTCAGCCTCTAACATTTTCTTTTGCAAAAAAGCAGCTGCAAACGTTTGCTTTATAAATACGTGACACGCTAACGCCAAACTTTCCCTTACTGCAAACTTATCAATCAGTTGTGAATGTTGAGAAATCTCCATTCAGAGCTTTTGCTTGTTGTGATCAAATAAGGGTGCTTTTTTTGCCATTTGCAATGTTCATTGGGTTTGCATTGTATGTTAGTTAAAGCAGCAATATTTCATAATTTGCCATAGTTCTACAAACTGTGTCCCAATTCCATTTTTCTCTATGCAAAGAAGTGATATGGTAAAACTTATATCGTTTTTAAAAAGTGATGTATTATTGTTGTCTCAACAATACAATACTACGGTATAAACATACATCAACAGTAGTTGTGCCTCAAGTAGTTATAATCATGTAGTTACATGTCATAAGGTTCGGAATTAGGACACGATTTGATTTAGCAATTGTGTGCATCTTCAGTCTTGAGTTTGTGCGATTTGTGCGGGTTTGTTCTATTGTCTACTTTTTCTTCTCTGTTTTCTTACTCTTGTTCCTAACGCCCTCTCCAAAAATGGTTTATGATTATCTGTCCATTGTTTGTTTTTTTCAGGAGGATTCACCTTTTATGAGCTCATGCAGCGTGGGGTGCCGCTACACTTGATTGACAAATACATGAACGAGGCAAAGAAGGTCGAGCAGGAGAAGTAGATGCACTGTGCAATTAGAAGCTTTCTCAATTCCCATTCTGCCCCAGCAATCTTGTTTCACCTGTGCATCCCAGCATCCTAAACACGATCAAGAAACAAGGGCTAAGCTGTATGTAAAAGGTTTCTTCCACCTCAAGATTGTCAAACATCAGCTGTGTGCAAAATATAACTATTGTACATGCTCCCAATGAGCTAGACATTTGTTTACTCTGCTAACTAAAATGATTACACTGTGATTACACATATGCCCCACTTAAATTGTATATTAAATACATTAACAAATAATGATATTGAACTGCTTTCAACTGGGGTGAGATTTAGGTAATTTGTGGGAGCAGTGTGAGAAGAGAAACTGGGCTGTGCTGTAATTGTTTGCAGATTTTGTGCCATTCTGTTTCCAGTGCAAAAGTATAACATTTTTGAAGTGTTTAAAGTTGTGAGATCAGGAACGCGAAGGCATTGCTTTTGCAACATTCATAAACATTGTAAGCTAAAAACCATTGCACATGTTACCAGTTGTGTGGCTTGCTGTTGTGTAAAGTAATGGTGATGATGAATGAATCTTTGTGAGAACCTCTTTAGGTTGTGGCAAGTAGCCTAACTAGAGGGTTGTGTAATCTGAACAAATTAGTGAATTAATTTGATTACAATACTAGCGATTGAATGAAAAGTAAGATTTATCTATTTCACCAATAATATTTCCACACAGACACAGGTTTGATATCAAGCAATCATAGGCACATGTAATACATTTGTAATTATGTCATACAATTACAATAAAATTGTGACCTATTTACAGTAAATGTGCATCGTTTAATGTTTTATTTGGTGTTCTCTATTACCGTAAATTAACGTTTATTTAAGTTTGGTTCCTCCAGATATAATTTTCAAATAAGCAAAGTATTGTTGAAATAGAATAAATTATATCTGGTGCATCTGTTTTCTTATCTGTGAGTTTCAGGACCGTTACCATAGTGATTAACAGTTTAAATAAAAGCTGATACCCCTGAACTAATAGACATAAGATCTTTTAAAGGTTTGTAAACGAATACATTCTAAATTCCATAATGAAAAAAAGTGAAGTGGAACATAATGTGATTTCAATGGACAGAACCACACAAAAGATAACAAAAAAATATTTGGCAAATGAAAACCACTATATCTAGGCTAAATGACACCATGGCCTGACAGTTACAATTGTATAACATGATTTGTTTATTTATTTTTTAGTTCAGATTTCACTAGAGAAATAGCTACTTTGAGAAATGTTGACGTTACATACTTTACCACAAATTATACTTTTTGTAAAGCTCTTATATTTTTGTTAAATCGCTTTTTTTGTTATAAAGACTTAAAATCATTATTAGCATTTAGTCCGGATTTCAGTTAATCATTTAATCTTAATTTTGCCACATTCTGATAACAAAGCATGTTAAATGACCTAATTGACATCCATAAGTTTCCCAATTATGACAAAATGGGACCGTCGCCATTAGGATATTGATTCAGTTTTTAAGTTCCACCTAGATTTTATTTGTTAAATATATGAATGAGTAAAGCTGGTGTCAGGAGGGATCGGCTAATTGACACTAAATTGAGCATTTGTTGGGTTCTAACAATTCTCTTTTAATATCTGAAGGTAAATTCACTGAAAATACGTTTTAGGGACTTGTAATAAAACAAAAATGTCCAGGCAGAATCCATATAAAAGTACTATTCATTTTTCATTCTATGGTAATTATTTATTTATGGGTTTAGAGTACAAGCGGACCCTGATGCTTCCCAGAATGATTGATTTGACATGAAATAAGTGGGTTACAGCTTTATTTCTCTGAACAGCACATCAAACAGCTTGAGAGTTCCCTTTTATAAGATGTGGACAAAATTGAATAAAGAAAGAAAAAAATCCAAGTGGTTTAAAACTAAAATATTGTAGCTCTGGAATTAGGAAAATCCTCAAAACGTTTCATACAACAGGAACCTGAAGCCCATGAATAATGCAACAGTTGTGCTTGTTTTCTTGCTTACTTCACACATTTTGTTTTACTTTTATCGCAACGATGACAAAAATTTGAAAGCACCCGGCGACGTCCGACCTACTTCCGGTGGCTCACTTCCTGTTTGTGGAGACTTTTGGTTCCGCGGTGCAATGGCCTAGTCCAGACTTAGCCGTAAATGTCTAATGAGCCGCCGCTGTTCGAAGTTGGTCAACACCACCAGACAGCGCGCCCGGCACACGTCTTCTATGGCCGTTTGCCCACGCCGACAGCACGCCTGATCCGGAGGACTAACCATGACACACTGGCTGTGGCCTGAGCCGCTGTCGCCCGCACAGCTCAAGCGCCTCGAGGAGCACAAGTACAGCGCCTCGGGTCGCTCCCTGTTCGAGCCCCCCTGCCAGATTTACTGGAACTGGCTGGTACAACAAATCCCGACATGGATAGCGCCCAATACTTTAACCATTGTCGGGCTCGTGGTCAATATCGTGTCCACTCTGGTGCTGGTGTATTTTTGTCCCACTGCAACAGAAGATGTGAGTATGTTTTTGGACAGGGACCGGGAGTATCAACAAGGCCACGGACTGTTATTTAAAGCGACAATACGAAGGCCTCTGATGTCAACCGGATTGTTTAGCACCACGAGTTTAAAACAAAATTGTGATCCATCCAGTTGAGCCTGTCGACATTGAGGAACCAGAGAGTTGACAAGTCATAGGACAAATCAGAGGGTGTCGCTGCACAGTCACGTGATAACAAACCAAAAAAAAAATCGTCTTTTATCTCTGTGTCCACAAGAAAGGACACACTAGAGACACACGTTGGACTTAATTGAATTACTAGGGTTTGATCCTGATAGACTTAAAATAGCTTGGTGAGTGTGGCTGCTTAAAATTCCCCAGACACAGCAGAGGCTATTATGACACTTGTTTATAAAAGTACTCCACCGATTCTTTCAGAGTTTTGGCTGAAAGTTGACCTTTGCCCCTCTGAACCTGTTGCTCTAAGTTCACTTTAGACCAGAGCAATGGGCCCGCTCCTAAGAGCTTTAGTGTGTTTATCTCTCTTGCACCTTGGTCCAGTTCACTCCTGAGTTCTCTGACTTGATGTTTGAAGTCCAAGGAGCAAATAAGGCTCTGTCAAAGCCACCAGTTCATTTGATTGGATTTTATTCTTCATGGTTAAAGTCCAATGTCTGATCGTACTGAAAGACAATATTACGTCATAGCAGTACAGCTCTGAAGTATTGCTATATTTTAACATTTAACTTTTTTGTTTCTCTTAGAATAAAACATAAATATGCATGCTTTAATTAACTAATCAAACCATGTCAATATAAAAACTTAACAGAGGCAAACCCAAGACAAATCGAGGCTAATTTAGCTTGACATGCAATGTTTTGCAGCCCAAAAGACACCTTCATTTTTTAACTCCAGGGTCAGGGAAAAATTACCCACAAAACACTAAGGGCACAAAGCATGAGAATCTAGTTACTCTGAAACAGACTTGTCTTTGTTTAGTTGAACCTTATGCGTCTCTCACAAACATTAATTCTGTCACAGACACACACAGTGCTGGAGTCCAGATGGTCTAAAACATAATTGTTTGGGTGAAATGTCATTGCTCAGCTGGAAAGATACTTGCTTGTGTTTTTATGAAAAAAGTATTTTCTATAGTATGTTAGTATGTTACTATATATATATATATATATATTTTTTTTTTTTTTTTTTAAGAATTACCATCAGGTATTTTGAAGTAAAATGATTGCATGTGTTTCTCTTGTTCAGGGCCCTCCCTGGGCTTTTGTCCTGAGTGCTCTGGGCCTCTTCATTTACCAGTCTCTGGACGCCATAGACGGAAAACAGGCCCGAAGAACAAACAGCAGCTCCGCTCTCGGGGAGCTCTTTGACCATGGATGTGACGCCGTCTCCACAGGTGCCTTTACTATTGAAATGTTCTCTCAGCTGATGTGCAATATCTGTCGTTTTAAAATATCAAAACATGCATATTCAAAGCTTGTTTTGCTTTGCAGTCTTTGTTGCCGTTGGAACGTGCGTTTCATGTGGAATCGGAGGATACTCGAACTGGATGTTCTTTTGTGGTTTCATTGGGATGTTTATGTTTTTCTGTGCACACTGGCAGACTTATGTGTCCGGAACCCTTCGATTTGGCCTGTAAGTCTTACAAGAAGTATTCTATAGATGTTGTCTTGCCGTGTCAATACTGACTGAGACATTGTTTTTGTTTCACCACCAGGGTCGATGTGACAGAGGTGCAGATCGCTATTATAACAATGTATCTAATGTCTGCTTTTGGAGGCGTGGGGTTTTGGCAAACCACGGTAACTACGCGCGATGCTTTTGTGCAGTCAAACAGGAAATGTACACTTTCTTCAGCTTAAATCACAATTTGGAAATTTCAATTCCTAGTTGCCAGTTTAAGTTGTAGCCTTTTTAAATAGTCTCTCTTTATTCTCATTCTGTGCTGCCTTTGGAGGCTAACATCACATGAATTGAGAAGGTAACAGGTCATCTGCTAGACATGATCTGGCTTACACAGCTGATAATGGACCACGCATTTATCTTATTGCTTTGCCCCTACATCATGCTCGGCATAACTTTAGCTTTCTTATCTGCGACCAAAACAGCACAGTACTTCCACATCTAATCTAACCTTGTGTCTTCTTTAGTTACCAGTTTTAGGGCTGAAGTTCTACGCCTTCCCGATCGTAGGCATTATTGGTGGAGCCCTCTACTCTTGTCACAATTACTTTTATGTAATTATGAATGGTGGCGTCGGCAAGAATGGCTCTACTGTTGCTGTAAGTTCATACATCTTCACGCTCTTTGACGCATCTCGCACTTGAATAACTTTTCGACCTGTCTTCATAGGACACTAGTGTTCTGAGTCCAGGTTTGCACATTGGTCTCGTCCTCACTCTAGCCTTCATCATTTTTAAAAAGTCCTCCAGCCAACTCTTTGAGCACCATCCCTGCTTGTACCTTCTCACATTTGGCATGGTGATCGCCAAAATCTCAAACAAGCTTGTGGTATGTACGATGAGCCTCGACCCATTTCTACCAATCTCCGCAAAGTCGCGTTACCTTTCACCGTTCTGTTTTCGTTTCTCCTCCTTTAGATTGCACACATGACAAAAAGTGAGTTATACCTTCCAGACACTGCCTTTATAGGACCAGGAGTACTTTTCCTGAACCAGTATTTCAACAGTTTCATCGACGAATACATAGTGCTCTGGATAGCCATGGTCAGTACTACTTTATACTACAGTTTTAGGTGAAATTGTGATAATGGTGCGTTTTTTAAATCCTTATTTTCATGTCCCCACAGGTTTTGTCTCTCCTTGATCTGGTTCGTTATTGCACAGGGGTTTGCCTCCAGATCGCGGCACATTTACGCATTCGGGTTTTCAGCATCACGTCTCCGGGCCAGTCCCACCGTGACTGACGACTCGCCCGGCGGGAGGAGGCGGGGACAGACGCTGACCTGTCCCCGCTCCTGAAAGCAGACGACGACGACCAAGTCCGACCTTCAACCCCGACCAGCTGCAGCCTTGATAAAGTAACCACTTCTGATTAAAGTTTGAATCCAACACTACTTCATTAACAAACAAAACACACAAGTAATATTTCAGGTTTTCAGAGAATTGGCTGAAATGATTTGCTACAAAGTCGACAAATTACCGTAGAATACTTTTGCATTTCTATTTATAGCAAAGTTATTTTAAAAGCTTCAAAACCAAAAAAAAAAAAAAAAAATTTGAGGTACAATATTGACGACGGCTAAAAGAATTGTGTGCGAATCTCATTTTAAATACAGAATTGATCCTACATTTCTTTATTTTTAAATGTTCATTTTTAATCTGTTGTGAATTGGTTGAATGATAATTTGAATAACGTTCTCTAATGAAGTGTGTAAATCAGTGTGCAGTTGTCAATGGGTTAAGTGTCTGGGGCTGTGTTAATGCGGACTACGGCAGTTTTTTCCTCACTGTTCAGTTTAAAAAACACTCCATCTCAACTATTCCGGCAACTTGTTTTTTTGTACAATTATAAAACTGATAAATACTTTAACCTGGGAAACACTGTCAATTAATGAAGCGTTATCACAGGTCTTGTTCTGCTTTCTCAGTTCTTCTCCCTAAAGGGCTATGTTGTTTAAGTTTATTGATTGTACAGATTTGAACTAAAGCCTTAATTTTAGTATTTACCATTTATGTGAATATAAAAAATTAAAAAAAAAGTTTTTTTCCACTGAATGAGGTACAATGAGTCGCAAGGAGTTTAATACCATTGTATACTTTGTTTAGGCTTTCATAATTATTGTAAATTATTAGTGTAATTATATAATTTCATTTTACTGCAGTTTTGTGTAGAATTTGAAACGTTCAGGTTTGGGGTTTGAAGGGATGTTTCTGTATTGATTGATCAGACTGTAAGCTGTTCAAAGCAAATTACGTTGGAACAATACTTTTGGGTGTTGCGTTGCAAATGTTTACTTGAACATTGTGGCATCTTTCAATAATTTAAAAACTCTTTTCAACTTGCACAAGTGGAAAGATTGTAATAAATTATATTTTACACATTCTATTTGGGTTATGTTTTTACTCTGGAAACTGCTAACATTTGATCATGTTTGTTTTTTATTATTGATCATTACAGCAATGTCACATTTTGCATAAGACACCAAAACACGAGTGCTAAAACATTGACAACCATTTTCATGAAACAGCTGTTTAAACGCAAAGCAGTTATAAATGACAACAGCTCACAGTCACATGATATTCTTAAGTTACAAAACATGCTGAAAGAGTCTGAATTTCAGACAGTAGCCTGTTGGGTCCCACAGGGACACGCACACACACACGCGCAAGGCTAAAAGCAGATTATTATTCTGCCATCTATATCATTTTATCTGACCCCAATTCCATTCACGTTCATTCATTCTGGACAACACATAACATGTAATGAATGTGAACAACATTAACATTAAAGACTGGACATTTAAAAGCCCTCAGCATACAAAACCACATTCTCAAGAAGGAATGACTTTAAGATCAGGGTATCCCCTATAAATACGACAAAGGCACTTCAAGTATTAATGGCAAAACATAAAAGTAAACAATTCAATAATGAACTTTTTGTACCCAAATAATTTAAACCCATGCTAATTAAAAAATAATAATCTTCACCTGCAATTTCTTAGTTTTTCCCAAAACAAACCGTACAAACATTGGCAGGACAGAGAAGTACAATGTGCTGTAGAAAGAGAGCCCCTAGTGGAGAACTGAAAGGCATCACTGTACCAGCCACTGTGCCTCTGCCTATGTATCGTCACCAGAACACGTGCGACTCTGTGCCCAAGTCACACAAGACAGTCCCCCTGGCAGGACCCGCTGCTGTCCCGAGGTACTGAAGGAGTACATACTGAGGAGACGGAGCCTCGTCAAACCCGCTCAGAGCTTTGATCCCTGTAGACTCGACGTCTGGGAAAGATCTTTCTCTTCAGAGCAACCAGCTGCATTAAAGACAAAGCATACGACTTGAGCTCAACATCTTCACTCTCAACTATTAACCATAAACTAAAAACAACATTTTAGTTAATAGTAGCACAATATTATATTCAAGCTCAATGATAAAGCTCTGGCAAATTTTAACAATGTGAACTGCAGGGCATAACATTCTCCAGAGGACAACTTTGCCCCTTTGTTTAAATCCACAGTGGAAACTGAACACCCAGAGATTTGGAGTATAGCACAACAAGAATAGAACTGAATAAAAAATACTGGATACTGCTGCCCTTTTTGCAGCTTGTGTAGGTTTATGAGGGCTTCATTAACTCACCTCAACACTCAAAAGTCTTATTGATATAGATACTGACCTGTTCAGCAAAAAAGGACATGATCGTAAAGATGACGAGTGCCACGAGAACACAGTGAGTCCAAAACTTCAACTTATCACGATAAAGCCGCCTGGAAAATAAAAAGTCCATGAAAAATATATATGTTTAAGCAGGAAGTCTCAAGTAGAGGGGGGCAAATGGCAACTGGGTGACAAGGTGACATCACCAAACACCTTGTGTCTGTGACATGACAGACCTCAGGCCGGCTCAGCTGTGTTATGATCTTACAAGCATCTTACAGCTAGCGGCTGATCTAATTTTAAAGTCTCTGAGGCTAGAATCCTCTAGCTCAAGCCAAGTTCTCGAATAAACTCCTCCTAAAACACTCAGGGATTCCCACAGCTGCAGCAAGGCAGCACATCATCTCAAGTGATGACAGCCACAAATGCCTCACTTAAATCTGTTTTGGAAAAAAAGCTTGATAAATGACTACCACGTGTGAAGTATCGACGGCTCGATGTAGTGACTGTGACAATGCATCAAACACAAGTTCAATATAAAACCATAGAAATCCCAAAAAACTATTTTATTTTAGGGACGGCTATAAGATATCTTACCATTCTTGTAGCTCTTCCATGTGTAGAAATCTGTTGCGATACTCTCGGGGTAATTCAAACTGTGAGGCCAGAGGAAACATGGACTCGTAGAAGTCTCTCAAAACAGCCTTCACCGTTGTTGCGTCTTTATGGCTGTGATCAATGTTGTCGTTCAGACAAACAAACTTCCTACAGATATCCGTAAAACAAAGTATTAGATAGACATTAAGGTAGATTAAAAAACATCAGACAAACTACACTCACCTTGGGTTTTTCCTTATGTCATCTAACTGGCCAACCACATGAGACACATTGGTGCGAACCATCTTGAACGCAATCTCCTCCTCCCCCATAATCTCAAACCTGTCCAGAAATCATGAATTATAAGTCAAACGTTACATCAATCTTCAATCAAGCAAATTTAGAAAGAACTCCGTACTTATATTTATTCTGGTCTTTAAATGCCTTGTGTATCCGCTCTGTGATGGCTTTGCAGTGAACAACCAGGCCTTTAGTGACAGGTGGCTGTATTTGAAAAAGTGAGATAACAGAATACTTACGGATGAGCACAAAAACAAAGTTAAACCTGTTAAGTAAACACCTCACCATGCTAGGGTCGTAATACGCCTCCTGGGTTGGCTTCACAAAATTAAGTCGAGTCATGTTGGTCGGCAGTGTTTTCGAGCAGTTTATCAGCATCTGTTCTAAACTGGTCAGATCCTATGGTCACAAGCAAAAGAAATAAATACAAGAAATAAATTGAATAGTAAAAACCACACTGCAGTAGACCGACCTGGAGGCTTAGGGGTAGTTCATGGATCCTCGTGGCAAGTGTTCGAATCTCACGATCAGACAGTATTCCAGAGTGGTCCGTGTCAATTTCATCAAACACTTCAGAGATATTGATCTGCTGCTGTGCACTCATCAAAAAGTAAAAGTAAGAGAAGGCAAACTGCATGTCCTCGGAGTGACGGACACGATGGCCAGACGTTTTGTCAAACTCTTCAGGGAACCTAAATTTAATAAAATAAAATAAAAACAGTTATTAAGATACTTTGCGGTGACGTACGGGCCAAAAACCTCACACCGACACGTACACATCTTGTAGCTCCTGCATGATGAATCGGTCTATCATGTGTGGCATGTGCGCGGGGACTTTTCGGGACGTAAAACCGAACTGGCTGTTGAGGAGTTTGTTGACGTAACGCAAGGAATCGGCAAAAGTGTCTCGGAGCCTTCGTCGCGCAGCAGCACCATCGGCCTTGTACATCAGCTCTGTCTGCAGCCGCTCCACTTCCTGAGGATAAATCAAACGTATAAGCGGTTAGAAGACATATCAGAATGAATACTAAATAAGCAACGTCCACTTACTTCCAGAAGGCTCTGAAAGAATTTCCTTCTCTCCCAGGGCAGGAAACCTCTGTCGGCTGAGACAAAGTGTTGCAATCTCCTCCCCACTGCAGCTCTTTCTTGTGATTCGTCTTCTGCCGGCGGAGTCTCCGGACTTTTGACTTTTGAATGACCATTTAACAATTTTGAAATCAAGGGTCTTTCGATTGCAGCTCTTATAGTTTGCAAGACTGCGTTCGTGTCATCCTGAAAGTTATCATCGATCTTCACGGTGGTGGGAGAAGTGTGCGATTTGGCCTGTTCATCTGCCAAAGACGACGTGGATTTTAATTTTGCAAGAGCAATGTCGTTCAGATCACGCAATGGCTTTGGATCTTTCTCTGAACTTGCCGCATCCTTTGTGAGGGACGGTTTTACTCCTTTGAAAGGCCTCAGCAGCTCGGCCTTGGTTAGGTTGTACCCTTTTAAAGTGATGTCACCGATTAGGAGCTTCTCGTCGAGTTTCTGAATTTCACTGCGCACCGAGGCCGGCAACGCAGAATCACTTACGACAGGAACTTCCATAGCCATCTGCGTCGAGGCCGACTGCTTTCTCATAACTTTAGGACCTCGCTTCTCCTCCGGTACGTCTGAGAAAGGAAAGACGGGCTCGGGGGTGGGGGTGGGCTTTGGGTCCCTGTAGTCGTCCTTGCTCGTACTCTGAGACGCATTAATATGGGGAGCCTCGCGGGTGTCGACGACTACGCTGAAGCCCATGACGAACTCCGCGCCGCCCTCGTTTTGGAAAGTCACGTTATAGTGGATTTGTGTCCGGTTGTGGCCCGCGTAGAGCAGCAGGTGAAGGGTCTTCCACTTGTTGGCGACGGAGGTGTGGCGCACCGCTGCATTGTCACTGACGTGGGCTGCAGAGACTCTGTTGGCTATTTGCTCGAAGCTGAAGAAAGGTTTGATCTCACCCACTGGAAGGGTATAAACGCTCTGATTTCTTTTCAAGGTCATTCGATACAGCTCGCCAAAGTGCTCTGCAACAAAGAAAATGGGTTAAAATGGCACACACACACACACACACACACCTTACCTTGACCGCAGTCGCCAACGTCGTACCCACAGGAAAGCACGTTACAAGCCTGATCACAGAACTTGTCGGCCAGCCAGGAGTTAGCACAGCCTTGATTACAATAGGACATCCCGCCGAGGCCTCCGACGCCACCTGCAAACTGCCACACCTGTGCGCCGGCTCCTCCAGCCCCCCCTCCCGGGATCCCACCTGCAAACCGTCCATTTCCACCAGCTCCTGTTCAAACACAAACAGCCTCTTCAACACACACGCGCCATGATTAGGATTGTGAGAAAAACGTGGTGGCAATTTTACCCAGGCAATCTCCTCCATCCCAGTCGCACGCTGAATTGTTACAGGCCTTATCGCAATAGCCGTCTTTGATCCACGATCCAGGGCAGCCCTCAGCACAGTTAGGAACAGGCCAGGTTAAATACACCTGTGGAAAAATATATACCGTGTTTGAAAGCTTTTATAGTTGGCTTCAATGCAAAGCTGTCCAACTAATAAGCCAGTTTTATTTCAACAAACTGCACAAACATTTCGTGATAGGTTTAGACCTTCTGTCCCTTTGAGTGGGTGAAAAAATCGTCTGGCCAAACATCTTTGCCAAACATCACGTCGTCGTTGAGATAAATGAACTTCTGCGAGAGGCCGGGGATGCGGTGGATGTGGGTCTCGATGGCAGGAGAGCTGAAAGTTGGAAGGTGGCTGTGGTTCAAGAAGACATCCTGCGTAAAGTAACAATTAAAACCAGAACAACAACGGAAGCACGCACTGTCCACGATAAATACAGACTATAAAGCATTAAGTAACGCATTGAAATGGTACCTGATGTGTGACAACTGTGACTCTGGGATTATCCAGGTTAAGCCAAGAGGGAATTTGGCCGTTAGTCACAATGAAGATGTGGCGCACCCACGGGGCATGTTTCTCCACTGAGCGGAGAGAGTAACGCAGCTCCTCATTGTCTTCAAACCGACTGGCGGATACATCCTCGTCGCGTTTGGACTGAACAGTACACACAGAAAAAAATAGTCAATGAATACAGTAAAAATGATCAATGTAAGCATAATCTATTGAAGATACACTAAATATGGACAAGCTTCATTCCATACTATGAAATAATGGAAACGGGCAGGAAAGTTATAGAGCACCTCTAAGTTCTATTAATAATGAACTGAAGATGCTTTACTTGAGAGATGGCCGTTAGGTCCCAGAAAAGATAAGTCGGGCTGATGTTTAACTCTTTTCCATCAAGAGTCAGGTTCTTTTTAGCCTGTTGCGTCAGATCTGTGAAGTCCTGCGAGCTCTTCAGGTAAAGCAAAGCAATGCTGGCCTCCGAATATAGCTCAAACTGTGGAAAATGAAAACAACAACAAAAAAGAACATTAGGAAGTGATACAAATGTGGGGCATCTTTGCTTGTTTTAACATTTCCACGTGAACCACTATGCAGGTCTCTAGTGGCTCTGAAATACAGGGAATGAGATGTTTGATGAGAGATAAAAGGTGGTACAAAAGGTTTCATATCGTATTGAGCACATTCTGCAACACCTCCTTTTGCTGGGCACACGTTTTAGTGTATGGAATGTATGGATTATGTTCAGTAACTGACTGTAGATAACAGATTTCAGCTGCCTTCTGTGCACATAAACATATACAACCCACAACGAGTTTGAGTAATAATGAAAAAGAGAAAAAGGTTTGTTTGTGTAGACAAAACACACATCGTCAAGTGTTTACACAGAGGGCAGGGCAGGACAGGACAGGACAACCTGGGCAAATGATAGGGCACGAGCTTCCCCAACACCAGCTATAAACTCCCAGACATTTCTTAATGCTTGCCACTGCTTTCACAGAACCACCACGAACACCAGGAAACACCTTGCTCTCGCTCGTCTTCAACTACCACTGTTTTCCATGCAGCTGCTTTACATGGAGGCACACGTTTGTTCACAGCCTTTGTGAGCTTTACAACATAAACATTGGCCACCGTATTGAAAAGGTGACCCGGTCCAATACAGTCTTGGGTGTAGGCAGGGGTGCAGAAAAGGTCATTAAAATCCTAGTGACCTTTTCACTTATAGGCTGGCGCCACTCCACTTCAAACAGTTGCTCTAATGTTAAACCCCTGTAGTCTATGGTTTCACTAGCAGCAACACTGACCAACACTACAACAGAGTGAAGACAATCACAGCTAAGTGTAATTATGGCCAAATGTAGGTTAAACGCTGCTAAACTTTAATCAAGACCCAGGACTTAATTGGACTCAAATCCAATGAATAAAAATACAAATAAAATGTACAATTCATTAACAAATCTGCTTTCCTTTTTTTTAAATTACATTACTGAAATTACGAAGCCATATTCATCAAGCCTTTAATCTGTTTAAACAATGACCAGTAATTGTCACTTCAGTGCCAAGAGTGTCATGGATTATTGGATTATTGTCATGTAATTGTATGCATTCATAGTGATAAAATATAGCTTATACATTATATTCATCATCAATAATAATACTAAACAGACACAGATATAATGATAATGACTGAGGTTAGGGATCAGTGCTGTGTGCTCATCACAAGGATTATTCTGCCATCTGCTGGTGCTTTAGCAGGAGAGAAGAAGCGCTGTTACCTGTTTGATCTTGTCAGTTAAGACAGACGGGAGCTTCACTTTTAATTGCTCAGTTTCTTTGTAGGATGCTGGAAAGCCGCTGAGGAAGGCCAGAGTCTGCATGCGGATCAGACCAGGGGCTTCTTTATCTGTGGTCTAAAGGACATCAAACAAAGTCAGTCATCTGTGCTTATTTGTTTATTCAAAATCAAAACCAAACACTCACCAGGTAGCATCTAGACAATGTAAACTTATGATTCTCTCTAGAGGCAGTAGAATAAGCTTGATCAGCTGAAAAAATAAAATAAAAAAGATGAAAAGGAGGCAATAATATATACAGAATGCAGGCAAAGTTTTTTGTTTGCTCAATGGTACAGATGAACCAACAAAAAATATGAACGTGACCTTTTAGAAAATGTAATGTACAGTGTTTCACAATGGTATCTGTTCTTTTCCTCTGTATCTACCTGCGTTGCAACAATAAAATTTCCCCATGTGTGGACAATAAAGGATTATCTTATCTTATCTTATCTTACATTGCAAAGGTTTCTAATTGAATGTGCAGTGCAGCATAGAAGGTCGATGGAGTGGCCGTACCTTCAGACAGAGAGTGGAAGACAACTAGAGAGACGGCATTGGATGGATGAAAAGGTTTGTTCATGTGCAGCAACTCCTTGGCTTCAGAGAAGGAGGAAACAACAGACACCAGGTCTTTAACTGTAAGGTTGGCAGACAGAGGCGGGTCCAGAGCGAGCACGGGCGCTACGATGCAATGGGATAGCAGGCATTCTGGCTTCACGCTAAAAAGACAAACTGTATTAAAGTTTCCAATGGCTGTGTTCTTGGCCAGCACCAGAATTGACAAAGTTGCCTTTTATAAACACAATAAAATGTGTCAAATTTCAGATATATTTCTTTTCTAAGTGCACAAGGATCACTCACCTGTCTTTTGGCACGTCACTTGTGTCTGTTGCATTTTTCCCTAGGCGTTCCCTGAAAATGATACATTAATTAACACAGAAGGATTCTATGAACAAAAGTCAATACACAGCCCTCATTCTCACCATAATGAGTCAAAATGTCAAAGGCTCGGGCAAGATTAATACGATCTGTACCAACATGTGGGAAATTACCAAGCCAAATTACATGATGTTTAAATACTACCTTAAAGCTTTTTGCTCTTGCTTCAACTCTTCTTTGACACCCTTTAGTTGTTTGAGAAGTGCAGTATCTGTGCCATTCACCCATGTGTATACCACATCTATAGGCATCGGCAAACACAGTCTGCAACAGAAACATGTTAAATGACTTACAGATAAAACCGTTACAGCAAGCTACCAACTAAATTAGACATACTTGTGGCAAAGCATATCACATTTTAACCAGTATAATGGATTTTAATAAACATGTCCACAGTGGGTTACCTGCTTTGAAAAGACTTCCCACCAACATTGTCTCTGTAGGAGTCAAACAGCACATGATACTGATCTCGACTCCACTCCATTGCCACCTTTGTAAAAGAACACATCACATTTTAATGGTCTTTAGGTGATATCAATCAGGTAAGACGTATAAAGAAATTATTAGCACATAAGCATGTTAATATTTACAGAATATGTTAATATTTACAGAGGGCAAACATATGGATAGTGATCCTGATTCAATAATTACGTGTCTAAACATGAAGGCGACAGAACAAACAGGTACCGTTTTTCTACTTCAAACTGCCGAAAAGCAGGAGATGAAGGGTCAGACTCTTTCTATTTAAAAGATGCACTATGTAACTTTTCATGAGGAGGGTCTGCCACTTGTTTGTCTCCATGTGGATGTTCCACAATATGCGTAAAACGTTCTTACTTTTGAACTTGTTTTATATACAAGGAAAACCCAATGAGAAAAACTTTTTTAGTGGGTATCCTAAACAGATTAAACAAACACAGGGTATCCAGATACAATTTCAATAAAACATGCAATAAAATCAACAAATGCATATAACACACTTACACATACAATACGGGATGCTTTGAAATCAATAAAAAGCATAAAATAATTGCATTTAAAAAGTCTCTGTTTTGTTCCACAGGCAGGGAGCAAAGTTGCAGAAAGCCTTTTTTGCTGACTTGTTATTGATTCTTGGTGCGATTGTAAACTAAAAATGTCCTGAAAGCTCAAGCGGTGATGAAGTGATCTGATATTCAACACACTTAAACAATAACCATTTTTTTGGTTAAGACTGTAGCTGTAAAACGCAAATATACAACATCCCATAATCCACAACTGAGAAATGTAGCCTGGATTAACAGGTTCTACAGTGAAAAGGAAAATACTTTTCTACAGAAGAATGACAATCTGCCTTTAAGATGATTTGTATTCTCTTGTACTGTTTGTTGAAGGAGAGTTTATCATCCATTCATTTGTAATAAGGTCCTTCTTCAATTACCACCGAGTGCAAGAATAAATAGTGGTACATTTATTGTGTCACTAGAGACTAAACCTTTGTTAGAATAAGACAATTCAGATTGACAGCCATCAGCAGAAACAACCCTCTTTGTGAGGTAATCTGCAAAAAACCTTAGATATGGTTCAAACCCAATAACATCCAGACGATCCAAGAGAATACATTGATCTACAGAGTCAAAGGCCTTTGACAAATCAACAAAAACAGCAGCACATTCTTTTCATGATTGACCAACGCAATAGCGATATAATTTAGAACTTTGGTAGCAGCGGTGATAGTACTATGTCCTGGTCTAAATCCAGACTGGCAGCTATTTAAAATGTAATATCTGGTTAAAAAAGCACACCTCTGGTTACTCATTAGCTTCTCCAAGAGTTTTACTAGACAGGATAGTTTTGAGATGCGAGGCCTCCTTCATGCAAAGGAGGAACAAAAGCAGTTTTCCATAACAGCTTGAATTGTGAGACAAATAAGAGTTTAAAGGTTCGAGGGTGTCAGCTCCAGATGACTGTATTGGATGTATAAAGAGCAACATATTTAATACTTTATACTGTGTAATGGGCATACAGGAAACTACTCAATTCTCATGTATTGCAGTAAGTTTTATTGCTCAAAACATGCATTATAAAACTGTGCATTCTTTTTAATGCGAGCTGGGTCGCCTCTTCACAGATCCGACCTGTAACTTGGCCTAGTGGCGTCACCCTTCTCCATGGAGAGTTTAATTTCATACATTACGGGAAAAGCAATAACATCACAGTCTAAAATGTTACATAGTGCATCTGTAAACTCAGAGATAATAACACCATGAAATGTTCCGTTTTTAATCCCATCATCAGCACAGAGAGAGAGAGAGAGAGAGAGAGAGAGAGAGACTGGAACCGCAAAAGGTGCAACATGTCCCAAGCATGACCACAAGTACACATGATGTTTACTACTTTTGACATGACATCAATTACAAAGTGTGACGTTCTCCCTGAGCGGGACGAGGAACCTGGCAGTGCAGGACGAGGGGAAGACAGGTAAACACTCGCGCGCGCGCACACACAAGTTACACGCGAGGTAAACAAGACGCACCCGCACCCCGGAGGCGTGTGCGCTGCGAGGTAACGAACCCCCCCCGCCCCGCCGCCGCCGCCGCGCGGACTCACCTCTCCGAACTGGAAGGCAGAGACGATCATGAGCACGAGGCCCCCGAAGCAGATGTACAGCCCGTAGCGGTGGGACAGGCACGTGTACGTCTGCCGTTGCACCAGCTTCAGCACAGAGTTGACGACCACCATGGTTCTCCTCAGCGAAGCGCGACGCGGCATTCATTCAGGGCAGGAGGCGTTGAGCACCGACTATGAAGGAAACATAGCGACTCGTATCAGTCAGCTGACCTCAGAGCGCGACGCCGCAACACATGACCGCCGCCGTGCTCCGCTGCTGAAGTCGTGGGGTGTCGGCGTGGTGCGCCCCCTGCCGGCGCGGAGCAGATGGCGGGCTGTAGCCGTGGATCTAGTGTTATCGGGCTGTAGTGACGCGTTTGAGGCACACGGGGGCGCTGCTGCTGCTCAAAGCGGCACGACGCGTTTCCTCATCTAACTGAAGCGACAAAACACGTCAATATTGTTCTATAAAATCAAACCATGGGAGCTTCTCGTAATCAAGCCACATTTTGAGGACTTTTCAACGTTCACAGGATGTATTATGTTTGTTGTATTGTTTTATAGCTATGGCAACCGTGCATTAAAAAGGTCAAACGAGGTCACCGGAACAGATTTAAGTATTTTTAAGAACCTGGTCCCACAAACGTGTAAAATGGCGTGCGCCTGATCACACTATATATACAAATTAACGTTACATAGATATAGAAATATTATAGCCTACTTTTGTTTGTTTCATCGTAACTTTTTATCCAGTGACACCGATCTACAACTGCTTCTGTCTGTTGGCCTCATCCGCCTTAACATCAAAGTCACAATAATTAATGTTGTAATTCAAAACGAAAAACGGGGCGGACCACATGTTTGGGGAACAAGTTCAGGTGGAGCCTCATGTGACTGCCTGTAGCAATCATTATATTCTTTAACTCTCTAAATATACTTTATCTGTTTTAATTTGTTCTTTTTTGGCGTGGTTTGATTCACATTTCCATCCAGATGTTTTGGTTCCAGCAAGGACTATGTATTCTTCCGCTGATTTTGGTCATCTCCTCATCCACCACCTTTATTATCTCCTACGTTATTGCTGTATTGACGCATAATGTTGATGTGGTCCTCCCATTCATAAGGTAAGCAGCATTATGGATTATTTATTATCTTACATTTTGATAAAAATTACTAGATGTGTGCTGGATTAACAACCGTGTGTATATTGGCTTAGTTTCACTTTTAAGTTTCGTTTTCTTCTGAAAACCTTTTCTTCTTTTGAAAACATTTTCTCCTGAAAACCTTTTCTTCTTCTTTTTTTGATATATAAGTTTTATTTTATTTACCTTATTTAACCATTAGAGTCCCATTTAAATTAAAAACATATTTTCCAAGGTAGTCCTGGCTAAATTAACACAGTTACAGAATACAAACAAACCACATTAAAATAATATTCCAAGTATTCTTTGTATTAAATACAAAGAATACTTGGAATAATATATACATACAGCTACAGTGTTGTATCAAGTACAATGTGTGACGTTTTAGAGACACTTGATTGACATGACTTTGCTTTGATTGTTCCTCATTGAAGTGACACAGCCAACAGTCCTCCTGCGAGTTGTTTTTTTGGCTTGATGACATCTGTTTCGGCCTTTGCAGGTAGATATTCCTAAAATGAAGCACTGGTACAGAGTCTGAGTATGTTAAACAGATGTTATTTCTTCATTAGGTGTTCTCACCATGTACTCCATGTATAAGTACATGGCACAGCTGGGTGTGGGCACTGGGCTGGTCAGTGCCCGCTGTAACAAAGCTGCTCTTGGACTTGGGCTCCTCTCCTGTTTTGGCATGTGTATTGTTGCAACTTTTCAGGTACATTTATGTACATATCATTAATTTATTCACACAGTTTTGGCAAATCTTATAATTTCATGGATGTGTATTAATAAATGTTTATTATTTTAGGAATCTGCTGTGCGAAAGGTTCATCTTCTTGGGGCACTGCTTTTTTTTCTTTGTGGAGCATTGTACGTCTGTGTTGAGACTTACATATCTTACTGCTCCTGGCCCTATGGAGCTTCCCTTTTTATATGTCGCACACGTTTGGCAATCAGTCTCATTTCTATTGGGGTATTTTTTCCCAGTATCCTTTCATTTTTTATTTACATTTGACTGATAAATGCATTATAAGATTAACAGTCATGCTAATAAGTTTCCTTTCACATATTTTTTCTTAATGCAAAAACAGCTGTAATTTGTAAATTCCTTGAAAAGGTAGGATTCTTTTTTTTTTTTTTATCTTCTATTGATCCACAAAATAAGTTTCTTGGGCACAGTAGCTCATATCACAATATAATAACAAGGGGGGAAATAAATTGGAATACTATTGTAAGTAATTATTAAAGTAGCATAGGATATGATGGCAAATTTCACCACCAAAAGTTAATTATTTTATTTCATTTTCAATTTACAGGACACGCTCCAGAAGACAAGTGCTGGATGTGAGTGGATTGTTGCCTTCAGCTTTATCGGCTACTTTTTGACATATGTTCATGACTTCAAAGTAAGTAATGGATGAAAATGGTTTACTTTTACAATTAATCTTTTTACAATTTTAGTATATGACAAATCTTTTCATTCTTTTTCAAGCAATTTACATTGAAAGTCCAAACCGTGTGTGGAACTGGAAACTAACCGTGGACAGAGATCATCTACTATACTTAAAATGCAGTATTATTCCGCTTTTGTGTCATTAACTCATCCGTTCTGTCACAACACAGGCAGAAGGTGAATGTATTATTTGCTAAAAATAATCAAATGTTTACTGTTGTTTCTCATTATTATACGTAATAATTGTAGGGTTGTTTTATTCTTAACAGCACACTGCCTATTGCATGTTTCAATCCAATATGTATATATTTTTATATCCGTGCCACATGTATTTTCTACCTATGTATTGTATGAAATAGCATCATAATAATATAATGAATAAACTGTACCTCTTGTCATCTGAATACTTAAGTTCACCCTTAAGCATTTTGTAAGGTTTTAAACATTTGACACATTTATCATAACCTCATCACCATATGAGCCCCTGACCCTAAGTAAAGACACATGCATAGTCTTTAATCAACCACACAGGGAATTGAGTTGGGTAAATTTGGATGAACTACAGCGACTGAAAAGCATAATAAAGTGAAGCGATTGAAAGCAATGTCTGAAACCCAATGTCTACAGAGAAAACACACAGGATTCAACTCAGTCTTAATGTCCTGAGCTTATCTTGAATGTCAAACCAAAGAAAAAAAACATAATAGCCTGTTAATATAATACATGTATGTGTAGACCTCACTTCTCTCTGTAGGGGTCACTGTCAGGCTTGTCAAGGAATTTACACTGGCTAGATAATTCTATGTAAAAATCGAAAATTGTCTTACATTTGCCACATTTTTGATACATTGATACTCGATTGTATGGATAAATCATATTTTTAATCATTTTTTTTTCTTATTAAAGACAAAAAAATTCAATCTTACTTTCATGAATACAAACAACGCAGACTTTAGAATGTATGGACTTAACAACTTATTCCTCCAAAGACTGAATTGTACTCCAAACACACTAAAGCCCTGAAGACCACCACGATCGTCCCTCCACAGGACCTTTAATTCTCTCAGTCAGTGCGCTTCAATCCATCTGCCTCTCTAAACTCCTCCTTGAGAAAATGAAAGTCTTCTGAGTAATACAATCTCTATTTACATGTGTTCAGCCACACACAAAAGCATGGACAAGTGCATTATACAACAGCTGATTTTATTTAAAAAGACAGTATTAACAGTATGTTCCTTTGTACAATAACATATTCTTCTTCTTGTTTTACCCGTGACACACACCATCTTTGTAGTTAGTCACTAAAAGAGGATTCACTATCTGAACTATTGACATCTTGATCATCGACGCTTCCAGAAACTCCACCAGGCATAGGGGCATTTGGCGTGCTAATGCAAAAAGAGGTTTGGTTAATTCTGAACGGTTTACATTACAGAACATGAGCTAATTTAGACTTACTCGAGAAGATTGGGATCTAAACCCTCCAAGACCATTTTGTTTTTAATGGCCATTACAGGAACACCCTGTGGGGAAAAACACATCTGTGATATAGATGTACATTTTGTACTAGAAACATTATGAAAATTAAACTTACCACTTGAACCATCTTAAGATAACGAGCATATTGTGGATCCTTGGCAACAGTTTTCACATTTTCAGGAATAATCTCTTCCACTTTCAGTGCAGTTGAGGGATCAGGTTCAGTCTGAACAACCTACAAAACATTCAGTTCACATTCTTAAAGTTCTTCATGTTTCAGCTTTATATACTAATAATAAAAAAGAAAAACCTCTGTAGCTGGCATAGTTCTTAAAGTTTCTGTCTGCGTGCTATTGGCAGGAAGACCATTTGTTTTAGTATTTTGCTGCAGACTGACTTCATTTTTCACAGTTACATCCTCAAGTCCTGGTATGGAGGAGAGCTACAAGTACACAGATGTTTACATGTTAAATATCACAGTACTAAGCATTTGATGGACACACACAGACTTACCTTGGCCTCCAAAATGCTTAAAGTTGTTTCTATCTGCTGAACACGTAGAGATATGTTGGCCAGTTTCTAAAGACAGACAACAAGTTAAGTAAAACAAATATTGCGAAACTGAGAACTGGAAAATAATAGTCTACAAACCTCTTCACAGACAGTAGAAAAGCGGTTTAGAAATCGAACTGTGTGCACAATAAATTGATTGAGAAAGGCAATGGTTCTTCTTTGTTGAATAGCAGGAACCTTGAAAAGGCACAAGTTAAAAGTTTAATTCTGAGGCCCATTCCAAACTGTCTATGTAAATGATGTGAGTACAATAATTCAACTATGTCTTCAAACTAATGAGTAAAAATGTAATGGGTAGATCATGTATTGCTCACATACATACACAGAATAGTAATGAACCCTCTGTTACAGCAGTCGAGACGCACCTTTGTCAGATCAACACCAGAGCCGACTATTGGAAGTCCGTCTTCATCCATGGTTTATAATCTCTGATATTTATGGTGTTTTGGACACAAAATACCACAGGAAAGGAAGAAAAGTCAGGATTCACGTGACCTATGCTGACCCACGTGACTGCAATGTTTGTGACGTTGTCTTCTTCTGGTTATTTCCGGTCAGCTGGGTGTGTTCCGCTCTTTGCTGCCTCCATTGGTGCAGATATGATGCTGCTATTGAGATTATGATCATAACTTTACGGTTTATGTTCTCAAAAACATTGTCAATAAAGACTTTTTGGCTGAACCAACATATTTTTGTTCTTGTTGTTGATGCAATGAGGCTTTTTTATCTTTTCCTTGAACAGTGACTCAAGAAATACAATATGAAAACTATTGTTTTATCAAATATACTACCCAGGCTGGAATGGTGTTAATGTTGACAACCGACTTTAATTCAGTTTTCGCTTTAGTCTTTTTATAAAAAAAATACAATTTTTCAATCATTTTTTGTCAAAATGATGTGAGTTTATATTGTCTGGAACGCTCTGATTGAAAGGGGAAGCTTGGATTTAGTTATTAGTGGGGATGCAATATTCAAACATCAGATGCAAAAAAAATCTGTTTGAATTAAGATGTCTTTGCACTTAATTCATTGTACTCAAAACCCACAAATAAATATTACCCTAAAATAAAATGAAAAATGTATAGGAATTTTATATAGATTCTCCCTGGACATTTTTGCTTCATTACAAGTCCCTCAAACTATTTTTTTTTTTTCGTGAATTTACCTTCAGCTTTTAAAAGAGAATTGGGTCAAAACCCAACAAATGCTCAATCTAGTGTCAATCAGCCGATCCTTCCAGACACCAGCTGTATTCATTCATATATTTAACAAAGAAAATCTAGGTGGAATTCAAAATCTGAATTCCTCTGCGCAGAGCTTGTTTCTACATAAGATTAGAGTACACCAGACTTCAGAGTCCAAAACTACAGTCTCAGCTTCACAAAAGCTCCAGCCAATATTGTTTATTCTCCAAAAGGTTCGGGAACAGCTTTTGTTTTAAAAGAGGCTAATTTTAGTCAGGAAAAACTAAGCGTACAAAACAAAATATTAGTTTAATAATATATATTATTATATATAAAATAATAGTTTGAATGTGCAAAAATCCTCAAAATGTGGCTTAAAACAGGAACCTATTATCATTAATGTTAACATGTGGTCTACTCGGTCTGATTGAGATTGTCTTATTTACAGTATATCATTTGTTTCCCTCCGTATTGATACTTGCTCAAATGCGTATTTAATTTCAATTCTAGTTCTATTCTATTGATTAGTATTTACTTTTATATATGATACTTTTGATTACCTGGATGCCCAATTTGGCCCTTGTGCCACTTTTTGCCCTCAAGCTTCCTGCTGAATTGGCCCAAAATATGAGCAGAAGCTACATTTTACTACATTTACTGCATATTATGAAAATTTGATCCCAAACTTTGGAACATTCTCCATGGAGACAAATCTTAAATAAGGTTTTCCAAAGCCTTAGAAATGTGGTGATTCAGTCAAAGTTTTTATGGAAAGGAAAGTCTGCATTCCTGGCCTGGGACACCAAGACTATACTTACAAAGACATATACCTGGAACCATTTCCTGTCCCCCACAAATTCCAATGGCTGTGATTGACAGACAAATTAACCAATCAAGAAACACATTGTGAAAAGTAAGAAACAATGTCACAGATGACTTAGAAACAGTGCAGATGTCTGTCAATCTGATGCAAAATAAGTTAAATGTATAATTTATGATGTTTTGTATTTAATTTATTTATCAGGTCAATGCAAAATATACATAATTCTCAAAAGCTATATGTCAAGATTTTAGCTTTAAAAGTTAAATTTCCATTTTTAATCCTTGCAAAGGGCAGGAACAGAGGAGGCGCAGTGCTATACAGGTTGAAGATGAAAACAAAAGTTAAAATTATGTGTTTATCATTGAAATTTGCTCTATTGAAGACCATGCAAGTGGAAGAATCGTAGATGAACAGTTTATTGGGGAAAGGCGGCTGTGGATGCAGATAACTAAACAGCACAACACCCAGCATCCTGATTTACAGTACAGCTGAGGTTATGGTGTTGAAAGCAGATTAATAACAAGCCATAAAGAATGGGGAAGAGCGCAAGGGCAAGAAATAAGGTACAGGGATAAAAAGAGAGAGAGAGCATAATTAAGACAGGACCGTGAGCTCTGCATTGCCTCACAACTCACAACCTGCAGCTAAGCCTTTGGTGGGTATTGTGAACTTGCAGTTGAAAAGGTTGTCGCTCCTCTTCCTCTGCCTCAGGCTTATTTGCTGACGGCATATTGCAAACGGGAGTCGCACCTTCAGCTCTCGCAGCATCTCACCTTGTCTATGGACTCCTCCCAGGCATCGGTGGCACCTTCATCTTTTGCCCCTGCACCCTGTTGCCGTCCAGTGGGAGTCATGCATCTGCTTCGTTTGGGTCTCCTGGCTTTCAGCTGTCTTTTTTGGGCCGTTGGTTTAGGAATTTTTACGTTAGGGGTTTGGGCTCAGATTTCGCTTTCCGACTTTATGCTGCTGTCTGCCAATCGGTACCCTAATGCCCCAGTAATACTTTTGTCCACAGGAGCTGTTGTTACTGCGTGGGGTTTCCTTGGTTGCCTCGGAGTGTCTGCAAACCTGCCCTATGTTCTGAGGGCATATGGATTTTTTCAACTTGCTGCACTTATCGCAGGACTGGCAGGTGGACTCTCCGGCCTTTTCTATCATGAAGACATTGCTGAAGGTTTTCGCAGTGGCTTACATCTCGCAGTGGTCGGTTACACAGAGGATGAAGGTCGAGCAGATGCTTTAGATAGCCTGCAGAGGGCCTTGAAATGTTGTGGGGCCGAGAGTTGGCGTGACTGGTTGTCCTCAGACTGGGCCATTCATCACAATGCCTTACCATCGATGGAAAACGGCACCTCTGTTTTACTTCCAGATAGCTGTTGCATCAAGCGTAAAGGCTGCAGAAACCGTCCTCTGATCTCAGATGACAACGAAGGAGTAGCTTCTGCCGGAATCCACCCTCATGGTTGCTTTCTTAATGTCTTCAACTTAGTAAATAATAACGTCTTCCATATTGCGGCTACTGTTTTAGGACTGGCCTTTACCCAGATAGGAGGCATTGCTTTAGCTTGTATGCTGGCAAACAGACTTGAGCCACGGCAACATCATCGAGTAGCAGGACACTGATAACAAACAAACAATCCATTCTGTAGATAATTATGTCAATATTATGTCATGTTTGCTATGTGATTCCAGAACATTTGCATGTGTCAAGAATATAGACATGTAAACTCATTATACAGCATGTGAGACAGTAGCGTGTAATTTGCAAAAAATGCTTTTGGCCATAAATATTTCCAAAATGTCTGTCTTTTGTATTGATAGATTAACTTGCAAGGACCACAACCCCAGATACGATGCAAGGTGTTTATTGGCAAGGGAGAAGCATGAACAACACAAATGTACGAAGTTGATGCCGTTTTGGGGCTTCTTGCGATGAGGGCTGAAGGCTCCCGGGCCTCGATACCCCCATCTAGGAGATAAATTAGAATAATTAGAATTATTTAAAAGAGGGTGGGAGGGGCACAAAAATCATGAACACAGGTGTATGTGATCTGGATGATTAAGTAGTGTAGCCCCTGTAGAAAGGGGCGTGGTACTGCTCCCGAACTTAAGATAACAAACTTATCTTCATTTTGTAGATGTTACTTTACTTTCCTTGTATTATACACAGTGTAATTCATTGTAAGCATTTGAAAAAAGAGTAAACATATAGTTTGGCCAAATGTGTTAAGTTGCATTTTAAAATGTTCAAATGTGTCAATATCTTATCTTAACTTACATTAATGCTCCCTTGAATTTCCTGTAACATACAAGTGCATTTTGTTGACAGAAGAGTCTTTTTAGTCCGTACAATGGTGTATGTGTGCTAAATGTAAAATGGCATGTCAATGGTCATGCTTTTGATAGACAAAGTATATTGTAGTTATTCTAAACAACATTAATAATAATTGCTTCTAAATGATACCAAATCGGTGTCAACATTAACCATCTGAAATTGTGGTTTAAATATAAATGTTTGAAGAAAGGGGGGAAAGGGCATGCTGCAGAAGTCCTTTGTGATGGACTATAATGCAAATGAAAAGCAAATGAAATGTATTGTTCTTCTCACTAGTGACCTTAATTTAATACATTTAATACATTACAATGCAACATTTGAACCTAATATTAAAAGCACAAGAAGAAAGGCCAATGTTTGACTGCTAAAGCCACGCTCATGACCTGATTATTCTATTGATTAGCCTGCAGGGAATGTGGGTCTTTGCTGTGTCCTTGATGAATGTAAATTTCTGCAGTGTGTGAAGGATCACAAACAAGCTACAGTATGAATGGAAAATAGCCCACTCAAATGTTTGGATTAGAGAGACCCCTGACCACCTGTGTGGCTTTTCCAATCCAACTTTATTTGTAGAGCAAATTTTACCAACACAAAGTCTCCAAAGTAATAATAATAATTACTACTATACTACTACTACCACTACTACTACTACTACTACTACTACTACTACTACTACTACTATTACTACTATTACTACTACTACTACTATTAAAACAAATTAAAACAAATTAAAACAAATTAAAATATTGAAATATATATCTTATGCTATATAAAATAATAAAAGACAGTGAGGGGACCACACAATTCTCATGCCGGGTTAAATTCCAGTTAGTAAAAGTGTTTATATATATATAATATATATATATATACACACTATACTACTTTTACCTGGAATCTTATACTGTATGTGATATATTCTTTTAGAGCAGCAGACATGGGTTTTGCCCACACTAGGCCTACATAAAATCTAAATGGGGTGCATGTGGGCCTGATCTGAGGTATACGGGCCAAACCCATACAGGCCACACTTTACATCTTATCGAATGCATGCGGATTATTAGACTGTAAACTATTAGAGCTCAACCAATAAGTGTGTGTTAAACAAACACCACGTGTAACGTACTGCTCCTTGTATAATCCTTACTGAAAAAAAAGATACTTGCTCAACATTTGTAACCTTAAATGCTAAAAGTTTCTTCCAATAAAGCCCTCCAATAAAGGACGACAACTGTGTACAAAGTAACCACGTGTAGAGTGCTAAATGGTGCCTAGTCTTAAAGGGTAGACAAGACCAATGTCAGTACAGAGGGATATGCACAAAGTTCACATTCAGATCCTTTCTGTCCATGGCTGTGGTGTGGGGTGTACAATTTCACCATATGATCTTCATCATCAAAGTGTTCAAATATAAGCTATTGTATTATGTATTTGTAATTATCTTGTAATTATTGTAAGTATCAGATCAGCTGGTTCAGCATATCTCAAGAAACTCTCACTTAACATACACATGAAGTATATTTATGATAAGTATATGTATATGTATTTGGTGTATGCCAAGAGTTAGTTCTATTGTGAATTTTTAAAGTAGAACATAATGAACTGTAAAAGTCATTTTATGGCAGTTTGTGGGCCTCAAATCCATTTTACCCGCGTATAACACATGCCCACATACCCCACTTACATCCCACATGGGGCCCATACTGTGCTACCCACATGAGGCCCAACTCAAGTGGGGCCAACATACATTTGCCCAAATATAACCTACGCCCACAAGCCCTGCGTATATCCCACTTGGGGCCAATGCTTACAAGCCCAATTGGGTCCCACTATTGTCAAACCCAAGTAGACACAACCCATGCCCATGGGAAACCCACACTGCCCAGACAAACCCATATAGGGTCCACATACAATGTTGGCTGAGTATGCCCTTTATTTATATGTTTTAGTGCTCAAAATCAACCTAGATAAACAAGTAGGTTCTGTGAGTGGGGCCTCTCCACAGATCTGACCTGTTATTTGGCTTGGTGGCGTCTACTGCTATTCTCCTTGAAGTTAGTAAGTTTAATGCCATACTATGGAACTTTCCATCACCATGACGACAATCAGGCGGTCACCCTACTGGAATTAAACTAGGCTATTGATTCAGTTCTCACCAAAACCCTCTCAGTAGTTAATAAAGCTGCAGAAGCAGCTCATATCTTTTAAGTAAAATGTGACTGAATATCGGGACTAAACTCCCTCCTATTGGAGTTTGTTTATGTTGTTAAGGTATGGAACTTCTCCGCCCTCTCTACATCTGTACACGTGAGTGTGTTTGCCTAGCAGCGGTGCCCTACATTGGGCAATTCTTGCCGTGGCCGCTGAGGTCGCTCACATGTGACTGTTAAAGCCGGAGCTCTGCGCTCAGATATGCGGCTGTTCCTGCGCACGCCACGGTCTCCAAATGGATCTCAAAGCTGAGCTTCTCAAATCCATCTGGTACGCGTTTACGTCGCTGGACGTGGAGAAGTGTGGAAAAGTGTCAAAGTCGCAACTTAAGGTAAGAATTGCTTATTTACTTCTGTAAGTATGCGGGGTCTGCGTGTCCCCTCATAGATGTAATGTATAATGTAGTGTGGCTGTTATGACCTCGTCTGAGCTGCACACGTCACATGATAAGCGGCAATAACCACAGCCAAGGAAATACAGGAAAAAGATTCATACGGCAGTAATCCCAATAAAAATGGTTAAGTCTCTTCAAACTTTTCTGAAAGTGATTCTAGTAGCCTATTAGTTTATATTAGAAGATAATTTCAGTCTCTCAAATGTTAATGTGACCTGTACAAAATGTGCACTTTGCTCTAAATCAAAACATTGGCAATGGCTGTTGGGGAATTGGTAACTAGATATTTCAGCACTAGATAGATCCCAGTCAGGATCATTTCTTTTGTCTGGTATAACACATGTCACATACATCATATTTGTCACATACTTAAAATGTGATTTCACATGATCTATCAGGAAAAGCTCAAAGTTCAGACTTGTTTGTGTAAGTATAACTTGAATGTTGAACCATGTCCTTTGAGTGCAACGAAGGTGGAAAAGCACTACATAAATACACTGTAATAACAATATATTAGTCTGTATAATATAGTGAGATAAATGTTCAGACAACAGAAATTTAAATCTAGAGATAGAATTGGCCCACAGCTATAGGAAACATCAGATTCCAAAGTGTAGGCCTGCTCTTTATCTGTGTCTTTCTGCCTGTGCTCCGTCCCTACATGCCTGAGTGGGAAGAATTCTTGGAAACACAAAAAGCTGTCTTGACATGCACAGAGCACAGCTGAGGACCACCTGTCTCTGTAAAGATTCTGATATTTTTGAGCTGTTGTATTCTGTCCGTTAGGTCCTTTCCCATAACTTGTACACCGTGCTGAATATTCCTCATGACCCTGTGACACTGGAGGAGCACTTCCAGGATGATGATGATGGGCCAGTGTCTAATCATGGCTATATGCCCTATCTCAACAAATATATCCTAGATAAGGTAATTTTTACTATTGCTTTTCAGGTAATAAGAAAGTGTAATGACAGATACAGGACATTTTACATATTTTTCCCCCTACAGGTCATAGAGGGAAACTTTGACAAAGAAAAGTTTGATGACCTCTGTTGGATGATGACAAAGAAAAAGAACTTAAGAGGTGTTTTTGATGGTGCACTTCTGTGTCAGAAAGACTGCTTCAAGCTTTTCTGTTTATTCAATCTACTGTCAGAGGACCATTACCCACTTGTCATGATCTCAGATGAGGTAGGCTCACATCTACAGTGGCTTGTAAAAGTAATTGTATCCCTTTTTCCACATTTTGTCACAACCACAAATTTTAAAACATTGTACTGGCATTTTTTGTGAAAGAGCAACACATAGTAGCACACAGTTGAAGCTACTACTAAGTATTTTGGGTGGTGAACTTCCTACCCAGTCTCAAGTCAAGTTAAACTGGTTCTGTTCCAAGATTGCCCTGTACTTGGCTGCATCTTGTCCGCCAGATGTGGTGCATGGCTAATAGTCCAGTTTCCCTGTCCACCTGAGCTATGGCTCGGTCTCGGCAGCTCCTCCAGAGTTACCTCGGACTCTTGGCTGCATCTCTGATCAGAGCTCTGCTTGTTCGGCCTGTAAGTTTCTGTGGACGGCCATGTCTTGGTTTGTAGCTGTACCATTCTCTTTCCATTTCCAGATAATGGATTGAAAAGTGCTCCGTGAGATGTTCAAAGATTGGGGAATCTTTTTATAAACTTACCCTGCTTTAAACTTTATCCCTGATGTGTCTGGTGTGTTCCTTGGACTTCATGATGCTGTTTTCTCCCTAACACTCGCTCAATAAACTTCTGTGTCCTTCACAGAACAGATGCATTTATACTGAGATTAGATTACACAAAGCACTCTATTGAATCAAGGTCAAAATGTAATCGGGGAAAAGAGGCTAAATACTTTTGCATGCAGCACTTTTCAATTTAATTTTTTTTTTTAATTTGAAAATCATGTAAATGTTTCTTCCATTTCACAATTGTGTGCCGCTTTGTGTTGCTCTTTTTTAACCTGCAAATAAAAATTGTTTGGGTTTGACATAAAAACACCACATTACAAGATATTACAATTATCTTCACAACTCGGCTGTGTGATTAACGTATGAATACATTTCGTCTCCCTTGTATATAATGAATACAGTTGGTATTAACTTAACCCACAAGTGAGTTAGTTAAAGAGACTCCAATGTTTTTTGTTTCCTTATTATCAAGACAAAAATAAATTGCCTCTATTTGAACTTAATCTCTGATCACATTTAGCTGGAATATCTGTTGAAGAAGATTTCCACTGCAATGAATCAGGAGTGGGATGGGAAGTTCTTGGAAGACGTTTTTTCCCAGGACATAACTGTGCTGGAAGAAGGCATGACGGTGTGGTCTTTCCTGGAGCTCATGAGCGCAGGGCGACTGCTCAGAGTGACCAATGCAGAAGCCTTCAGTCTGGCTTTACATGACGTGTTTTTGGAGATGTACCACAATGTCCTCAAGCGGGTCAGTGTTGTTCCTTGTTTTCCTTGTGTCTCAGTGTTTGCAGCTTACATCCTGTCCTGTTTGTAGGGTTACATGTGGAAAAAGGGCCATGTTCGCAGGAACTGGACTGAACGTTGGTTTGTGCTGCAGCCTTTCTCCATGGCATATTTTGTCAGTGAGAACTTGAAAGTTAAGAGAGGTGAAATACTGCTGGATAAAAGCTGTTTAGTTGAGGTTAGTGAATCATCTGAATACACTCTTTGCACTGTATTGTGTTTAATTAACTAATTACTTCAGCTACTGACTTTAGCTACTAAAACCTGTCTGAACTTCTTAATTTTTTATATTTTTAGAGCATTGCAGACAAAGAGGGAAAGCGCTGCTTATTTTGTGTTAAAACCCACAATAAAACCTATGAGATGAGTGCATCTGACCAGAAACAGAAGGTCGAATGGATTCAAGGTGATAATGAGCTCTTCAGATAATTACAGTTTTATCTAGCCGATTACACTGTGTTAACTGAATGTCATGTCAAGTAGTTTAAAAATAAGCCTATTAAGGCCCAGTTGCTTCAATTTAAGAAAAGCTATAACTAGGGTTGTGCCAAATAATAAAAACTAGTCACAACCAATTAAATTTTATTCTTGCCCTATTTATTAAAAAAAAAAAGTATATTATATATTGAGATAAAATGAAGAACTACTAGAGTCAACCTGTAATGTCTCACATATTGTGCAGCCATACAGACTGGCCTGCGCCTCCGGAGTGAGGGGAAGGACTCTCACCACTATGAACTGAAGCTGAAGAGAAGAATTCAGCGGGAACATAGCCAACGAGAGCGGAGTCGCAGCACCCGCAGCAGCTGCAGCAGCAGAAGCAGCCAATCAGACGACTCTATTATCCAAGATGTTGAAAAGATGGAGAAAGAAAAAGACAGGCATGAGCTGGAAATAGAGAGCATCATTAAGGTAAAAGAGCTTGTTTTGAAAGTATGACTCAGGAATTGGTTTGAGTTTCGGGAAAAGGTCACATAAAAGTCTTTGCTGTGTCTGGTAGCATGCCCGTGAATTGGAAACCAGACGAAGAGAGGCTGATGAAATAGAGAGAAAGAAACAGAGGGAGGTGCAGATGGAGTTGGAGAGACAGTTGAAGGAAGCAGAGATGGTATGTTTTGGTCTTATTCACTTTTACAAGAATCAATACAAGTAAAATGTTTACTGAATTCTTAAATTATCGGTTAGTGGTGGTTAGTCCATTGAAGTTTGTGTTTGTGTTTGTGTTTGTGTTTGTGTGTGTGTGCGTGCGTGCGTGTGTGCGTGCGTGCGTGCGTGTGTGTGTGTGTGTGTGTGTGTGGTAGCTCAGAGACAGCCTGCAGACAGAGATGGAGGAGAAGAAAAGGGAATCCGAGCAACAGAACAAAAGGATCCTGGAGTTAGAGCTGATACAGCAGCAACTGGAAACAGCCCTCAACATGGAAATCCAGGCACGACTAGAGGAAGAGAGAGCCAGGCAAGAGCTCGAGAGGTAATGTCCCGCCATTTGGAGAGACAGATATCCAACCCTCATTTTGGATTAAAAAATAAATAAATAAATAAACGCCAGTAAAAACCTCTATATACCTATGAATGTATTATTTTCTTTAGTCATGGTTTTCTGACATGTTTTACTGACAGTATTCATCTCCAACAGGGGTTAAATGGCCTTGATTGCCTGATTATTACATTATGTTTTTAATTTTTACACATTAACCATTTATTTTTTATTAGAGTTGTGTTTTTACTCCATTACTCGTTTATGTTTTTCCTCAGGCTACTGTTAGAAGAGGAGGAGAAAAGGAAGCAGTTTGACATTCTTCAGGAGCAGCAAAATGCCTTGATAAGTCACAGCCCCATTCAAGAGGATACGGACGTTGTGATGGAACAGGAGACGCCTTCAGTCCTTCACTCTGCCTCTAAAGAACTGCAGGATCTACAGGAAAGTCGCCAAAGAAGCCACCAGCACCTTGAGGCAAGAAAAGCTCCAAACAGACAGAAATTTTAATATGGTGACCATAAAACAAATTTCATGCTGTGTGCCTCATTCAGGAAGTACAAGAGAAGCTCAGGAATGCAAGTCAGTATGTACGGCACTGGAACGTCCAACTTAATCGTCTGATGACACCTATCAATCCTGGAGGTGCTTTTATACTATTTTTCTAGTCCCTCAAGTCTCTGGATTTCCCTCCCAATTCTTACCTGTGCAACTGTAACTAAATGTTCTTTGTTATTTTTGTTTTGTTTTTCAGAACACTTGAAACATCGCCAAACTTCAAAACTTATGTGCCCCAAAAAAGAGGGTGCTTTAGCCAGTAATGAATTTATCAGCAAATTGAAAATCAAAGGCCCAATCATGGACATAGAAAGTCTGGAGGAGCAAATGGGGGCTGCAAACCTGTCAGACAGCCCCGAAACATGACAAGGACAAACTATTAAAAGGATCATACAGTATGTTTCTGTAATAATTTCATCATGGAAGAGCCAAGTATATTCACACTACATTTATATATCCAGAGAATTATTAGTATCAATATAATTAACAATTGTGTATAGTACAGCAGCAGAAAAAAAGACTATTTCAGCACAAGAAAAGTTGGTGTGATAGAACTTTATCATAGTTTTACTTCCGTTAAGTTGCATAAAATACTAAAATAAAACTGTGATGTCATCATAAATGAACAATAATAAAGCAACATATATCAAATCACAAAGAGAATGCATTAAAGAAAAACAATTTAAATCTACTAGGATAAAAGTGAAAATAGGCTTACTGTGTACACAAAATATACAGTTAATTTTACAGATGTAGTGCAGAAAGTGAACAGTGCAGTGAGTGATTGATTAAATCAGTTAAAATGAAAAGGTATTCATGAGTCCAACGGCAGAGGGAAACTGTTCTTGTGGCTGGAGGTTCTGGTCCAGATGGACTGTAGCCTTCTGCCTGAGAGGAGTGGCTCAGTAAAATCTGAAAAATATAATCATATTCACTATATTTTAGTGAAATAAGTAGTCCAACCTGTCATATGCCCTTTAAGTTGAACAAAACACTTAACCATATTTGTTACTAAACTGTGGACATGGTGTTTGACTGTTGTCTGCTGTTCCCAGTAATGTTTTGGCAATTTTAGTACAAACTAGATAACTTTGTGTGTGATCTATGGCTGCCTGCAGTGTTTTTTACTTTTATTTTTTTATTTTTTTTATAAGGCACATAAATCACACATACAACAATATATATACAAGAGCAGATATTCTGAATCAAACAGAGGTAGGAAGCTGCATCCAGTGGCCACTGCAGTTTCAAGAGCTCTGTGACGTCACACTGTGCTGCCTTAATTAATTAAATCCAGTTTTACGAGATCACAGACGCCTGGCTGCAGGGGGTTAAAGTGTGTGGATACTGTTTGGCAAATCACACAGTTCCTCATACCTAGGTGTTTACCCACTCTTTAACTATTAACTACAAAACTGAAAACCACCATTGGCGGCGCTTTTGCATTCACGTGGCTCAAATCAACCGGAAGTAAAATGGTACGAGTCAAAAACATGGCGGCTACCATCACTTTTCACACCGATTCAGTCTAGAAGTTATTTTCCTTGCAAAACAGTGTTTAGCGCGTGTTTAATTGTGGCGGGCTGATTTACAATAGACGAGATCATAAAGCAGTGTCGCTTCATGTTTCGGTCCGCTGTCCGTGGCCTGAGTGCGGCCCCTAAAAGGAGACTCCGATGTGTCCTCTCGTCGGTGAGGGGACTGTCGGGTGAACAGCCCAGCTCCAGCAGTGATGGACCGCACAGTAGCACCGCAGATGAAGACCCTTCTCCTGCGGGAACAGCGAGACCACGAAAAGATCCCAGCAACACCGCTGTGCTGCTCTTCCCCGGGCAGGGCAGCCAGTTTGTGGGCATGGGACGAGGACTCATGAAGTACCCCAATGTCAAAGAGATGTTTACTGCTGCACAAAGAATCCTTGGCTATGACCTGCTCAGTCTCTGCTTGGAGGGTCCCGAAGAGGAGCTCATGAAAACCATGCACTGCCAGCCTGCTGTGTTTGTCACCTCACTGGCAGCAGTAGAGAAACTGAACCATACCAACCCCAAGGTGCCTGCAACTCATGTTTTAAATAAATGAAAATGCCTGGTAACTATAATCTCACGATGTCTCTCTCAAGGCCATTGAGTCATGTGTCGCTGCAGCGGGTTTTAGTGTTGGGGAGTTTGCTGCATTGGTTTTCTCCGGTGCTATGACATTTGAAGAAGGTAAGTCATTTGTCCCTGTATGCCGTGGATCTTCAGACGGCATGATGTGTACAGTATGCCTATGTCTTTCAGCTCTGTATGTGGTGAAGGTGCGCGCAGAGGCCATGCAGAAAGCCTCAGAGCTCGTACCCAGTGGGATGCTCTCGGTGATTGGCAAGCCTCAGGCCCAGTACAAGCATGCGTGTCTTCAGGCCAGAGAGCACTGCAGGAGCCTGGGTATTGACGAGCCCGTGTGTTCCGTGGCCAACTATTTATTCCCTGATGCGCGGGTCCTTGCCGGGCATCAACAGGTCCTGTACATTTTGAGCAAGAGCGACAGCGTTGGGCGACTTTGTTTCTGAAAGTGGAATCGTTGTTTTCTAGGCATTAGACTTCCTGCGCAAAAACTCCAGGCAGCTTAATTTCATGAGGACCACGGTGCTTTCTGTCAGTGGGGCTTTTCACACAGAGCTGATGGAGTCTGCTTTGGAACCAATCAGAGAAGTCCTCCGCCAGGTGGAGGTATGCCAGGCTGCTAGCACTGCTCCGACACTATTAAGAATTCAATTGATGTATTTCAATTACTTCATTACATTATGCCCCTAAACCATTGTATTATCCTTAAGAAAAACACCTTTCAGATGTTGCTGTAGGTGAGAAAGAAGTGGCATACACTATATCACATACTCATTACCTCATACCTTACAACAATAAACGCAGAATATTGTATTTTCATGGAAACCCTACTGATTGTATGCAGTATATTGACACAACGCTGCTCGTTTTGAAACTGATTTTGATGTCTTTTAGGTGTGTTGTCCTGAGATCAACGTATACTCGAACGTGGATGGCAAACGCTACATGAATGCGACCCACGTCCGAAGGCAGTTGGTGAAGCAGCTTGTGTCGCCAGTGAAATGGGAGCAGACTTTGCATGAGATGTATGAAAGGACTCAAGGACACTCGTTTCCGCACACATACGAAGTTGGTCCTGGGAAACAGTTAGGTGCCATGCTTCAGAAATGCAACAGGAAAGCATTCAAAACGTATACACAAGTGGATGTTACTAGCTTGGATTAAATGGAGTTTTGTCAAATATTCTTATATCATTTGAATGCAGTTGGAAATGTTTTTGCTCTCATTATCAGCTTTCTAATTTGTGTAAATGATAAGTAATTTATTGGGTTTTATTTCACTTGCAAAACAAAATCAAATCACAAGTATAAATGTAAATGTCATCGCAACTGAGTTAAACACTGGTTGAAGTATATAAAAGACAAAACACAAAGACCACTGCTACCACGGCGTCTCCAGTCCAGTCAATGCATGCAACAGGATTCAAGGAGTCAAACAATCTGCTCAGTCCTCATTGCATTCTCAGAAAATTGCACAAGAGTGTAAACAGTGACTTACCCATGTTGTGGCTGAGTCTTTGTTTTTGAAATCCAGGCCTTCACTGTTGCTGCAGACAAGCATTTCAACTCCCAAATCTGACTGTTTTACTGGTTTAAATGAGAAGGTGGGTTATTAGTGGCTGAGGTTTTAACTAATTGCCCTCGCAGGTCTCAGTGTGTGATAAAGAGCTTGTCTGTTGAGGTTTTTACTGCTTCACATCTGGTGCAGCTCGTCTTCTATTGACGCAGACTGCTTCCTAATACCTCTCATTCTTTCAGTGCCTCTTTAGGATTACAGGCATTTGTAATATTTAATCGATAATTATGTTCTTTATTCAAAATATGAATTTACAAATACATTATCAGTTACTCTAAATCTTCCTAGCGTGTACACTCTAAAAGTGGTTTGAGAGAGGCCATATGACAACAATTCAACCCTCATTTGAACAGACAGACAGGTTGACATACACCATGTCACCTAATTTAATACATCCATGCCTCTCACCCATTTATAACTCAATTCAGGCTTGAACAAAAAAAGAAAACCAACAATTGGGTTTATCAAAGCATTCTAATCAGGTAAATGACCCAATAGGGCAGGGGTGTAGGAGGCATATGTGTGTGAATTAAGCAGGCCTATACATCATACCTGTAAGTTATTATGATACACTGGGTCGTTATGTGTAAATAATATTACGAAAAACAGTTAAATTAATTTGGAACGATATTTTTTTATATTGTATTCCCCACACAAGGGTCTTCTGAACTGTGACCGGGAACACTGCCGCCTGCTGGCTGGTCCCGGTAGTATAATGAGGTAATGCAGTGGGCGGTTTGTATCCACGGAAACAGTTGCTATGTTTTCTAAAACCAAACGAAATGTCATGAGGTCTGGATTTGCCCTGTCAAGTGTGCACTAGTGCATTAAGCTCCGCAGTGATCAGCATTTTTATTTCATATTTTATTCAATAGATATTATTTTATCTGACTTTATATCGCGCAATGAAGCTTTTATTTTGAAGTTTATTTTGACTGCCTTGGTTTCGTCACTGTGTCTACCAGCTGACGCCTAGCTTTAACGTTAGATCAATAAATGTAGCTTAAGTAGCTCTTTACATGGCAGTAGAACACCTTAAACAAGTTATCATGTAAATATTGCTTGGAAAGTAGTATGAGGCGCCAGAATGATTGCAAAGACAACGGTTTTTCTGATGGTGCACCCTTGGGCGAAGCCTCTGCAGCTGTCCAATGTTTACTGGGAGCCTGCTAACTGAGTCAGACTAGCTAGCTGATATTGATGACTGGATATTTCCTTGCATTGGGGTATTGGTGAGAGAATTTCCAAAATTTCCCCATTGTGTGGACAAATAAAGGCTTATCTTATCTTAATAGTAATATTGCACTGCAAATAAGCAACTGTCTTGGCATCACTACTTATTAAATAATAATTGTGTTTACAGTGGGGAGTACCATGGCTGGTAAAGTCAAGTGGGTCACAGACATCGAGAAATCTGTGCTTATCAACAACTTCGAGAAGAGGGACTGGGTTCAAGTCTCAGAAAATGAGGACTGGAACTTCTATTGGTTTGTTTTTCCTACACCAGACCTAGCATGGCATTACCTAATTATAAACCTAGAATTAGCTTCATTATGATGCCCCTTTACTGCAGGATGAGCATCCAGACAATCAGAAATGTGTTCAGTGTGGACACTGGCTACCGTCTGTCAGATGATCAAATGGTGAATCACTTTCCCAATCACTATGAGCTGACACGGAAGGACCTAATGATTAAAAATATTAAACGCTACCGCAAAGATTTGGAAAAGGAAAGCAGCCCTTTGGCAGAAAAAGATGACAATGGAAAATATATTTATCTAGGTAATTAACTATTTTAAAGTCTACACTCAATTTGAATATTGTTTCCTTATCAAATGTTTTTGTTCTTTAGATTTTGTCCCAGTGACATTCATGCTTCCTGCTGATTATAATCTTTTTGTGGAAGAATTTCGTAAAAATCCATCCAGTACGTGGATCATGAAACCCTGTGGCAAGGCACAAGGCAAAGGCATCTTCCTCATTAATAAACTATCTCAGATCAAAAAGTGGTCTAGAGATAGCCGCACCTCAACGTAAGTTCAAAGCAACCATATACAGTCGAATCTGTACTACGTATATACTGCTTACTTTGTTACTTTGTGGTTACTTTAGTTTTGTGGCAGCATCCAGCGGCAAAGAGGCCTATGTGATCTCACTGTATATAGATAATCCCCTGCTTATCGGAGGAAAGAAGTTTGATCTACGGCTTTATGTTTTAGTCACGACGTATCGACCGCTCAAATGTTACATGTAAGTTGCAAGTGTTTTGAGTTATATAGTAGACTACACCTACACATTGAAGGAGGTGAACATGTTTAATATTTTGGTTTGGCTTTCTAGGTACAAACTGGGCTTTTGTAGATTCTGTACAGTAAAGTACACTCCCAGCACCAGTGAGCTGGACAACATGTTTGTTCACCTTACTAATGTGGCTATTCAAAAACATGGGGTATGTTTTTGTTTTTTACATAATAAACATATAAAAACATTGTCAGATTAAATTAATACTATTATTTGTAAGACATTAATATGGATGTTTTCATTTTTTTTCTTTGCAGGACGACTACAACCACGTCCATGGGGGCAAATGGACTGTCAGTAACCTCCGTTTATACTTAGAGAGCACAAGAGGAAAAGATGTAACAAATCGACTGTTTGACCAGATCCACTGGATTGTGGTGCAGTCTCTAAAAGCAGTAGCTGTAAGTAACATTACTAATATGTATTTGTATTGTATTTATTTGTAAAGGGACAACACACATTATTGAACATTTTGCAAGTTAATATTTAAAGATTATAGCCAACATGGCTAATTTCCATCCACAGTCCCTTGGCAGGTTGACAACACTACAATCACTTTAGTCTCACATTCAGTACACATATCAAATAAAAAAGACAGTTCATTTATAGTTAAACAAACAACCCCTCAATAGTAAAAAGTTACTTATGGTTACATATTGACCCTTCAACAACCATTTTTTTGAGCCTTATAAAGTGCTGCCAGTGTTGACACACATGTGAGGTGACGTCTTCAAAAAGTTTGTTTCCCAAGAGGTTTTTTTAGATTTGGAAAAACATTTTATTATTTTAATTTAGTTCAGACAAAATTGTACATCACATCACCGATGTTTATTTTTCTGACTCATTCTCCTCCTTTTTTTTTCAACCATAGCCTGTTATGAACAATGACAAGCACTGTTTTGAGTGCTATGGGTATGACATCATCATTGATGACAAGCTCAAGCCGTGGCTTATCGAGGTATGTTTGTTGTTTAAAAAGTGTATATCTGAGTATTATCCACTAATTTCCTGTTTGAAATATAGAAGCATATATATAAACCTGTTAGTACTTGAGCAAGCGGCTAGATACTTGGCACTCCTTTCCTCGTTGAGAGTTAAGAAACTTTAAATGCCCTCAAGGTTAATGTTTCGTTGTGTCTGTAATTCATGCTTCCCACGTGTGCGTTTGTCCCAACTAAATGAACAATGAAATGTATAACTATTTGTTTCAGCCCTTGCAATTTGACTGGTGCTTTCATGCTGACATAAATGTCAATTTTAATCTACAGAATTAAAAACAATATGTACATATATATATATATATATATATATATATATATATATATACACACACAGACATTCATGGCAAAATCCTGTGTTTTTCCCTTTAGGTGAATGCTTCCCCTTCACTGACCTCCAGCACAGCCAATGACCGTATTCTCAAGTATAACCTCATCAATGACACGCTGAACATAGTGACGCCCAACGGGGACATGCCTGACTGCCGCTGGAACCGCAGCCTCCCTCAAGAGGCTATGGGCAACTATCAAGTTTTGTAAGTAGAATTTAACCTTCTCAGTCACTGAAACACCCGTCATTTCTTACATGTCTTTAATTAACTTTCATGTTAGGACGAGAGGACTTCTTGGACTCAGACCAGCATTATTGATCAAAGGGAGTGTCTACAGAGGCGCGGCTCCTAAAACTGCTGGGCTAGTTGACCGCACCGGGTCAGGGTTAGGGTTAGGGTTAAGGTTAGGGTTAGGGTCAGGGTTAGGGTCAGGGTCAGGGTTAGGGTTAGGGTTAGGGTTAGGGTCAGGGTTAGGGTTAGCCATATGGCCGTGCCGCGGCTCCTGAAACTGCTGGGCTATTTGACCGCGCTGCGGCTCTGTAGCCACAGCCTTGATCAAAATGAGAAATGCATAGGTTGCAAGCAATCACATCATACTTCTATGTAATGCCATCATTTCAGACGGTGGGCAAAGGCCTATACAACGCTATTGGAGGTTTACTTTAAAGAATAAGAATATTTAAAAGACGGTGTAATTCTTCATTTGTCCTGGAGTGTTCCATATTGTGTTCCAGATTGAGAATGACTCTTGAATGAGGGTCGAAACATCTTGTTTTTCTAAAAACAGTGTCCAGATGTCTACAACTGAATCTTTTTCTACAATTGCTAAAAGTCCATTTGACATTACACCCTTTGGGTTGTGTTAAAAAGGATTATGTATTTTTTTATTTGTGTTGATAGAGATGTTAAACTTTGTGCCCTTTTTGTTTCAAGTGGATACGCTCAGTCATTACATATTATTAATGATGAAGTAAATATACATATATGATCAAATATGCTATATATATATATATATATATATATATATATATATATATATATATATATATATATATATATATATATAAATAGTACAAAAATACAAAGATTGTAGTATTGACCCGTAAAGGTACAAAACATTTTAAATCCTTCTCCTTTGAGGACTACTACACTTCACTGCTTCACTGCTCTGCCCCTCTGTGCTGTTGGCTTAGTTATGTGCTCATTATGTGCCCATTTAAAAGCAGATTACAGACGTTTCACCTGAGTTTTCATTGTTTTTTTAGGTATGATGAGGAGCAGGCACAGACAGAAAATGCTGAACGTGAACTTAGGAGCCGCTCAGGTCAGTCAGCGGGATCAAAAGGCAGCAGGGGGAGTGCTGCGGGTCGACCTACTGCTGCCACCTGGAAGTGAAACTGTTCTGAGAACTTTTTCCTCAAAAACCACTGGGGCCACTGCGGATACAAAATATAGACTTACTTTTGTTACGACGGACCTGTAGAATTGACATTATGGAGCATGTAGAGAACCATGGACAATTTTAACAACTTTGAATGAGATTTTTTAAGATCTAGTTTGCTTCCTCCTAAATGAGATTTATGAAGCCCATTCCCAACTGAAATCTGTCGGAGTGGCTCCTATTCTACTTATGGTTGAATCAAACTGATTGGCAAACTAATAAATGAAAAGAAAGGTTACGGTACAATGAAGAAAGAACCTATGCATGATGCTCTGGTACCTGTATTTCTGACTATGTTTTACCAACACAGGTGCTAACACAATTCTGCTGATATCCAGAGACCAGAAAACAGTATATGTGAAAAATACAGATATCAAGATGACATGAATTATGTACATTTCTTATTATATAATTATATAAGTTAGGATGTGAAGATTGATTGTATTTAACTTGCACTTTATTAAATTGTATTTCATGTTTACTTTGGCTACAGCTGCATATTGACATGTCAGTGTTGTCATTTATTTGTTTATGTGATCTTTAAAGGTGCACTATGTAACCTTTCAGGTGGAGGGTCCGCCACTTGCTTTTCTCCATGTGGATGTTGCTTTGCCAGGGAATGATCCACAATAATATGCGTTCAGCTTCCACATTTTGCTCAAACATACTACATTACAAAAGATCCAATATCCAAGTGGCCTAGTGGCATCACCGGTCTCCATGGAAACTTGATTTCATACTGTGGAGCATTACAAACAAAGTAATAACATCTCCAGAGGCTCTTTCTTTCTTCATCTATTTCTTTCTCTCTTTCTCCATCGCTTTCTTTCTCTCTTTCTCTCTTTTTTTTTTTTACAGTGTATCGTAAAGAGAGTAGAAAGAGAGTAGAAGAAGAAGAAGAAAGACGACTTCTCCATGGGGACAAGCAGGCGGTGGACCCTCAACCAGAAACTTTATTTTTTTTATTTTTAGGCATATACAGTGGGATTTTTATGCTGCATTAAAGTTGTCTTAATGTCTTTTTGGATACATATTTTCTACAGTAAATACTGCTTTAAAAGATTAAGTATTACCAGAAAATGTCCGGCCTCGTTTTATCTGTCGTTCTATGTTTTGGAAATTGTTAAAGAATGTAGCACATTTTTTCATCAACTTAATCCGTCTGAAATTAAGATTATTCTTTCTTTCTTCTTTTAGTATTGGCATTGTGGCCCCTTTGATAACAGGGAGGATAAAGCTCTGTAACAAATTAGTTCAATAACTTTATTCTTTTTATCTACATGATGGTTGCTGCTGTCTTGAATAATAAACATTTAAATACTGGTCAACAGTAAGATTGTGATTGTTTTTATTTATATATGTGTATATATATGTTCCTCCCACCGCCCAAAGGCATGAATGTGTTTGGCAAAATTGGCAACTCTAAATTGGCCCTAGTGAATGAATGTGAGAGTGAATGGTTGTCTGTAATGTCTATGTCTCTATGTTGGCCTTGCAACGAGTTGGCCACTGTCCAGGGTGTACCCCGCCCCGCCTAAGGCCCAAAGTCACTGGGATAGGATCTAGTCACACGCGACCCCGAAAGGGAACAAGTGGTAGAAAATGAATGAATGTATATATTTTTTTAATTAAAAAAAAAAAAAAAAGAAGTCTACTTTTGCTGTGATTGATTGCATGGGCTGGATTGCATATTATGCTCCAAGAGTATATAAATATAAGATAAGATATTCCTTTATAAGATATATTCCTTTATTGTCCCACATGGGGAAATTTCATTGGTGCAACGCAGGAAGATAGAGGTAGATACAGAAGAACAGATCACTTATAGGAAGTCTGAAAAACACTTTCAGTAGAAGATCTCCTATAAATAAATAAAAACTACCATAGACAAATAAATAAATACCATTGCATGTGATCCCGACAGTAATTGCACATGAATATGTGTCACGACAGCACATGAATTGCACATGAATTCCAACAGCAATTGCACATATGACAGAATTGCACATCAGTATTAGGTTAGGTCAGTATTGCGACGGGATAACGTGACGATCTCCGGGTAAGACGACTGTTCTCCTCAGTTTCATGAGTTCCTCCTTTGTGGAAACGCGGTACGGCGCCGGCCGGGGGGCGGGGCCGGAGCCGGGGGACTCAGAGCCAAGACACATCGCAACGACACGACGAAAACACTCAATCCAGCCGAATAAAGTCAAAACAAGTTAATTTAAAGCGATTCCAGTGCGTGTCCCGATCGTTCGTGAAGTTCCTCTTTCATATAAACGTGTACATAAACGTGTACCGACGACACGCCGTACTTTAGCGCGGCCGGAGAGCGCGGGGGGGGGGGCTGGTGGGCTCGCTCGGAGCTAGCTCACGTCACAACAACACAACGAACGCAACGAAAAACGCTGAAATCCAGCCGAAAAAAGTCAAAAACAGTTGAATTAAAAAACTATTCCAGCGCGTGTCCCTATCGTACAGTAAAATAGAAAAAATATACTAACTATATTTACAAAATATAGGAGATAAAGCACAATAAGTGTGAGAAAGAAGAGAGAGCGTTTACACCGGGCTGCCAGCTGTACCAGCGCCTTATGACGTAATCGCGCCTTATGACTTTATTGTCCACACATGGGGAAATTTCATTGTTGCAACGCAGGTAGATACAGAGGAAAAGGACAGATAACTTATAGGAAGTTTAAAAAACACTCTTAATAGAAGAACTCTTATAAACAAAACTCTTATAAACAAAAAACTCTCATTTCCTATTAAGGAATGGAGGGAAAAAATAAAGATAAAATAAAATAAAACAGCAAGTGTAAGACAAGATAATACTAATAATAATAATAATGGTAAAATAAATATATATGGTATTGCACCATATATATATATATATATATATATATATATATATATATATATATATATACACACATATATATGTATACATTATTGTTAAGACAAAATAGAAGTTGACAGACTATAAATAAAAATAAATCCAACAGATGCATTTTTAACGGAAGTGACATAGATGGACGTGTTTTTTCAAAGTAAAAGTGTAAAGTGTGCTATTCATAGGTTTTTATATTATTATAGGCAACATTTTGAGGAAAAGATAAAACTGTTTAGATTTGAACTTTTAATCACTATGGCAACAGTTCTGAAACCCACGAATAATTTCATTTAGTCATCTGGCTCTGCGTTGAATGCCAGAGTTAATCTCTTACAAAACTACAGTATTACTTTCCAGATGGACTTTGTGTTTTTTATCCTTGCGTGGTTGTGTTCGGTTTGTTTCACATGACATGTCCAGTGCTTTGTGTCAGTTGTGTTTAGTTTTCCCGGATGTGCCTTGCCTTGCTCAGCCCAGACTGCAGCCCGTGTCAGTCACAAGTCGATGGTGCCGCTGAGGAGAAAAAACACAGCGGAAAGATTAGCAAAAGGCTGTAAAACTCTCTGCATTTCTAAAGTCATTTGCTAACGTTCCATCGGACTACACACGCTAAAGGTAAGTGGCTCTAAAACGTTTAAAAAGTACTTTGTCAAACTTTTTTAACGGTAGGGATGTGGCTAATTGGCTAACTTTTAAAGCTTCGGGCTAACGCTGTAGACAACTTCCCAATGACAAAATTAAAAGTTCTGCCGAAAATGTGTCGTCATTTCCAATATTTAATGTCGACTGAATAAATTATCGTAGATGTAGATTCTAGTTGGAATTGCTTCGTAAGGGTATTGTAATAATCTATGACGAGATTAAGGCAGTGGCTGTGTAAATTGTGCCGCAACAGAGGCTTTTAAACTGTTAATTATTCAACAAAGTCTCTCGTTTTCCGGCCCCAGTTCCATTAGTGAGTTTGGTTTAAGAGGCTTTGTTTACTTACGGACATAAACCTTTCATTGGTAAGAATGATAAAGGGCGGGGCAGGTTTCGCGTGTAAAGATAAACTAAGGTATTTTCGAATATATTTCACCACGATATAGAAATACGCAAACGTGTATCGTTTTATTTCTTTTGCTCCGTGTCCCTTTGGGGAGGACCGTGTGTCAGTGAAGCAGACGCAGGTTGACGTCAAATACACGTGCGAAATCCACAATTAAACTATTTTTTATAAAGTTACATGGCCTTTAAAACTACATAGCAACGTGTATTTTGTTCCTTTCCGTGTCAAAAGTAGTGGGGGAAATGACTAGGAAGCACTACTCATCATCAGTGACACGCGCTTGAGTAATGTGCCCATTTCAACACTTCTTAAATGTGCAAATGTGTATCGAGTATTGTGTTTCGGTGACGGGCTGCTGCTGTTATAGTAAAGGAGTAGTGAAAGTAACAAGTTATGTTCCTTCATCCTGTGGCTCATGTGAAAAACTGGTGCTCCTCTTTGGTTTGTAGACGATCGCCTAATTTCAGACAGTGTACCGTAATTTCCGGACTATAAGTCGCCATAGTTTTGACCGGGGAGCGACTTATACTCATTTTTATATATATACTCAGGGCCGGCCCAAGCCTTCAGGGGGCCCTAAGCGAAAACATTTTTGGGGGCCCCTCACCACGTCATCAGAATCAGTTTTATTGCCATTGTCAGTAAACAATTCACATATGGGAACTTTCTTCAACGCAAACAAAGCGCACCAAAACTCCAGGGCATCTGTTTGCCAGTTAGTTTATTCTCCACCTCACAAGCTCAAATATTGATAACTTAAATCCCACAATGCAACTTGGTATCCCGCTGACATCACCTCTACTCCCTGAACAAATAACACACCTCCCAGATATGTTTTTGGGCGTTAAGGGTCGACAGCCACATTAGCACATTAGTTTAAATGAATGAACAGGGGGGGGTCTGAGGGCCCTCCCCCAGAAATTTTCAGACCTTTTTTGGGTCTTCTGGTGCATTTTAATGTGGTCCAGCCGGCTAAAGTAAGAGTAAAATATTGAGGTTGTAATGCTATAAAATGATGATGTGATGAAACTGTGCCAGGAGAAAATGACTAAAGCCATTATATAATATATAATACATTAGTGTACTTAATTACTCAATACAATATTGGCTATGAAAAATAATTATGGTCAAATTGATTCATTTTAACTGAAAATGTAAAAGTAATAGTTATCCTTACTAATTTATCTTTTACAGCTCCCAACTGTTCCTTCTTGCCAAAGTGACAAAAGAAGTTATATTAAATAAAAAAAATAGCATAAGCATTGCTTGATTAACAATTAACACTGATAAAACAGTGCAAACATGTTATTCCCAGAGAATGAACAGAAGGAGAAGTGAAGGTCCAAACCTAGCTATAGTGAAGAGACTGCGTTTCTGCAACTTTGCCACTTTTGTATAAAAATATATAGTATTATTCTATAACAGACGTAATTATAATATGTCTGGTTATTTTTCACTATCAATTTATTATAATTTATAACAAATAGTCTAATGATGCTTTTTAAATAAATTGAAATGTTTTATTGCTCTATTAAAAGTTAATTACAATAGAAATGTTTGTTCTGATCAGAACACCACACACTGGACCTTTACATTCCTCTCATTGCACTTTAAGAAGTCAAAGTAAAACAGACATCACGAGTCACGATTGATCTCACACATGGTGATGAGAGAGAGGGACGCAAACTCAAACCGCTCATCTCTAACTGAGGCTGCACAGGGGCCCGGGACAGGGGCCCGGGACAGGGCCGCACACTGTTCACTCCAAAGTCTCACGTCAGAGGTTCTGGACGAGACGGCGCTCGTCCGGACCGGATCCCCGCCTCTTAGTGACCCGGGCCATAGAGGCCCCTCACCGGCCTCACCTGCAGCTCACACTACGGGGCTGGTGTAAATGTTAAGCTTATTATCTTTCATTCAGACACATATTGTGCGCGGGGCAGAGCTCTCGTCGCCTCCAGCCTGAGCGAACTAATGTGACAGAATCGTGTTGTTTCAAACAGCAGCATTAACCGTCTCTTTGTAAGAGAAGTTCAATACCTGGAGAGTGTTGTTGAGTTTGCAGTTTCTTTACATCGTCAAGAAGTTTCTTCTTTCGTTTTTCGGCATCGGGGGGATGTATTCCTCTGGACATGAGGACCACGCAGGGACCACGTTGTGTTGTGTTTATGTTTTGCTCTCGAGCTCCTCGCGCACAATGAAGTTGACCAATCAGCGCAGGTTTGGTGTCTTGGTTGCCAGATTGTCATTACAAATAAACGCGGTTTGTGCGTTATATGTTACCGCTGTGTGCGCTGCCGCGCCAGCAGCGCTACTACACTAGTGGCGCACGCTGCGCTTGCACTTCTCATAAGACGGGTTGCCAGATTGGGGGCCCTACTAACGCCTCGGGGCCCTACGCGGCTGCTTAGTTCGCTTATAGGCTGGGCCGGCCCTGTATATACTTATACTCCGGAGCGACTTATGTTAAATTATTTGTTATTTTCACCCTTGCAACCTTATTTCATACTCCTGTGCAACTTATATATGTTTTTTTTCTTCTCTTATGCATTTTTTTGGCTGGTGCGTCCGGTGCGACTTATAGTCCGGAAATACGGTATATAGTGCATTTCCATAAAAGTGGGCCACAACAGTTGTCTCTTGCTTTGTATAATGTGTCACGTGCTATTTTCTCATGCTTTAAACTGTGCGTATGTATACCAAAAGTTCAGTTAATTTTTGTTTTGCTTTCAGTAATAATTTCCTGTACATAAATAAGAATTACTTTTAATCATTGCATTTCAACACAAAAAATGGTCAAGTTTCTTCTTCAAAACTTTGAATTCTGCTCCACACCAGATGCTTTTTACTGAAAGTCTTGATTAAATATTGATTTAATAGCACAGCCTTATACAAGAAGCAATGGAATAATACAAGACTTTAAAATAGTTTGACTTTGGGCCTCTGTCTGCAGCCCTCCTTAAACTCATAGTAGCTTGAATATTTATTTACATGTTTATCTTATTGAATGTATTGATCTTTGTTAACTAGTGACTGTTCATAACGACACTTTAAACTTGCCTTTTAATTAAAAAATAATTGGTAAAACTCATCAGGCAATACGAGCTGTAGGCTACAGCAAGTCAACATCGCAGATTAAAGTAATTAGCAAGTCGTTTTGACAAAGTCTGATTGGTTTTCAGTGTCACGTAATTATACATTTATTTGAGAGAGTATAAAGTTTAGTGTAAAGTATAAAGTGTAAAGTTTTCTGACATACTATCTTACCATCAAACAGCCCAAGACTGTATATATTGAATAAAGAAAAGTATTTCTACAGTGCACAATAATAGAATATCTTGTTTTTCAAATCATGTTTTGAAAAATGAAACACAGAAGTCATTCACTAATTCAAGTCACTGTATCAGTGTTCCTCGTACATGAGGGTCACAGAGTTGCCACATGAGTCTGACCAGCTCCTGAAAAGTCCACCGCTTCACACTGGACATGTGCCTCCACAGGATGTACAGTAAAATGGACCATGAGTGACGTCCTGGGCCCTCATGTAATAGAGTTCCCTCCATTATGTGTTGGTCTCTGGGCTGTTGGCTGATCCACTGGAAAATACCTGAAAGTGTGGAACAAATGCCATTGTTTTCAACTGTCCATGAGCAATTTTTTTTCAACCTATCTGTGTTTGGACTCCAGTTAACCCAGTGCCACGGATGCATTGGCTTGGCTTCTATGGTAACAGCTAATTAAACTCTAGAAAATGAAATGTCATGCAAATGTTGGTCAAGTAATGAAAATGTATGTAAACAAATGTTGTTTTAATTAATATAACTTAAATTTGTTTTATTTGGATTTGATAGTTCGTTGCAAAAGCTTGTTTCATAAAGCTTTCTCCCTAAAAACAAACAAACAAGTGAACAGTCTAGTTGTGGTACATCATTGTATTTTTACACAAGATAATTTTAGTGTAATAGATATGAAAAGCAATAAACCTGTAAAGGACCAGTCACATTTTGTGCAGTGTTCTCTTCTTAAGGACTGACGTTAATGCTTCACTAAAGTGGTCAAAACAAAGCATAATGTGTCTCCTTTAGTCAAATATTATTCAATCTATTCGTATTTGAATTTTTCAGTGGTTTATTGTGCATTGTAGTGACTCTTGCTTACTTCCTACGGTTAATACAATCCTAAGTTAATTGACAGATAAAAAGCAAAGGCTGTCATTGGTATTTCCATGGAAAAAGTTGACCCTTAGGTTTGTGTTACTCTGTTCCCTCACATTGCCTGCTGTGAAAGTGCAATATTGAAGGATCCGCTTAGCTTTAGCTCTTTATGAGACTTTTTTGTTGTGCCGTTACCTGTACGTCATACATTTATTTGTAAGATAAGATTAACAAACTATTTTTCCAGCGATAAATCTGGCTGCCTGGTCAACATAAATCCAAGTTTGTCCTTGTACAATCTGGTGAATGACATTGTGAGAAAGCAGCTGCTCTTTTTCACCCATGTGTTTGGGGAAAAAACAAACTTCATCCCAGACTTTGTTGGTGTCGTGTGTGTGCTGTGGTGCGGACTGTAACTTTACGGGGCAAACATAAATAAACCTCATCAGTGGAGGCGTGCATGTGCATGTCAGCTGTGTGAAAGCGGGTGGTAAAGGGACTCCAGGGGAAACTGTCTGTTCAGTCAGCAAAGGTGAATCTGGACCTGGGCCCAAGTCCTATCTGGCTATGATGATGATGCAGTAATTAAAATGTGGATTTATGTAGTGATTTTCGAGTGTCATAAGTCATATCCACCTTTCAGAGTCAGCGTTTGCAGACATTCTGAAGCTTTTATCTCCAAACTATAAGAAGGGTGCCTTGCCAAGGACACAATGGTAGTATGCATTTTTTGTAGAGAATTTAACTGCCAACCTTCCAGTTAGAGGGTGAAGGGCTCTAGGTTGTGTGCTCATAATGCTCAGTTAATGTCAATTAATTGTCGGGCTGTTGAATTGTTGAATTGTGATCTGATATCGAGATCATCTGCTATTTTTGTGAGATCTTCATGATTTTGTGTTTTTCTTTTTAAAGCAGCTTGGAGCTCTAACACAATAATAACCACCCACTCCTATTGGTCTGTCTCTGAATGCTGTGAGTTTGAGTGACAGGTGCGTTTAACCAATCGCAGTGAAGTGTGAACGCTCAGAAGCGGGCAGATTGCTTGAGTTCCCTCATGTTGGCATTCAGAAATATACTAACTGCTTGAGTCCGTTCGAGTATAAATCAACATAATCAAGGGCTGCCATGTGTAATTCATCATATTTTTTATTTCTTTTCTTGGTTCATGATCGCGTGGGAACTCGCCAAAGTTTAGGTTTACATTATGTCTTCAATTTATGCTATTTTGTACGTAGTTTTATCTGATTGGTCTTGAATCATTTGCAAACAATCTTTTCATGGTCAATAGTTGTTTTTGAAATTAACGTATTCTTGTGTTTGCGTTGATGAAGTTGAACATACTTGAAGTTTGCAGAGCACAGATTGTAAGAGGACTTTAGACCCTTCATGGTCCAAGCTTTGTTTACAGTTCTGGGTCAAGCTGCGTTCAGCCGGCCAACAGTCCTACAGAGTCAAGGCAAGGTTTTTTCCATGCGTTAACACATCAGACCTAAAAAATAAAAAAATGACTTGACTTTTTGTGTTTTTTTTTTGTTTTGTTTTACACATTTCCAGTACCGGTATTCACTTCTGTTCTTGGGGTTTTAGTAATAGTTTTCACAGCCTTTTGAAACTTTCACATCCTCTTTAATTTGGGATATCAGCCACTTCTCTCCAGCCCGCTATAGAAGTTTTATATATAGATTTGTCTTGGAAGTTTAGTCGCGGTATTTGTAGCCTGTTCATCTGTCTGTGGAATATAGACAGCTGAACGACGACCAGACTGACAAAAGGAAACACTTACCACACATAGCACATAATATCATGATGTTGGCCACTTTGGTTTATGACTTGGAGCCATTTATAATTGCAGAAACTTTACTTTGATATGGTATGTAAATGTTTTAAAAGGGAAAACAGTCTCCTGACACCTGATATATTATTGTTTGAAGGTGCAGTATGCCACTTGCTTCCCTTCATGAAAACGTTATTGCTTTGACTTTGGCTGTATGTTCCACAGCGTGACATTAAACGTCTCTATAGAGATGAGCAAGTCCGGTCTATGGAAAGGCGAGCTCACTCACAGAAACAATGCATTCAAACCACTTGTACTTGAGTAAATGCTAGAATGATGGATGAGTTTAATGCCATTCTGAGGAAGATTCCATGCAAATACATAAGGTGGCTGACCCTCTATCAGAAAAGTTACATAGTGCAGCTTTAAAGTTGCTATCTTCTTGTGAGGGAATGTCATTGACTGAGGATTATTCATGGTTACTTGTGTTACTGGTCTTGTTCTTTATTTCGGAACAATACTAGAGTGAAACAATGACAGTGAAACTTGATGTGAGCAACATATTTAGAATATTTCCTGTTATAGATAAGAACATGTACGAGGCTTCACATGTAAACAGTGGCAGTTCTCTGGACGCAATGACAGACAACATCTGGTGTGTCTGAGTTTAAACCACAGCAGTTAAAAGAAAAACGTTTCAATTTGTGAAACTCGTCCCCCAATGTAGCGTTTAGCTTTGTTGTTTCTTTCCTTTTAAGTTTCCTTCCTTTTAATGACTGTTAGTGAAAGATTATATTGAACACAGGCTGTTTTTTGTAATCGTTTTTTTCTTTTGACCTACACCGAAAAACCTGTTGGTAAACGTATTTCCAAACTTTATGGTGGTTCAAATATTTTAAGTTTTTTTTTTCAAAGATGAGCTGTAATTTCTTTGGTTTTACTGATAAACATGTGATAAACACGTGATAAACACATCCAAATGTTCAAAACACTGTGCATGGAGTGAGCTCGTGTTTGACTGTTTGAAAACTGACCACAGTCCGCCGCCCTCATCTGCATATATTTGCTTACAATTCTCCAGCACTGCTCCTGCCTGAGAGGAAGGTCAGGCAGTGTCTGTGTAAGTTAGAACTACTCATGTAATCACTGTTATTAGTCATAATTTGAACCAATACTAACTAATAAACAATAGTAGATTGAATGGCTTTGCTCCATATTTTGAGGGACAGTATGAGCTCCTTTAACAAACTAATTTAATTGCTTTTTGACTTCACATTTTCTGTAATTGATTGAGGTAATGATTCAAATCTGATTTATTGCAAAGCTGTATTATAAGTTCAGAGGAAGAGAGATGAGTGGGAGGGCCGCGGACTACATAAACTGAAGTCTTAATAAAGAGTTACTGTTGGCGCAGGACGAGAGCGCGGTCTAACACAAGCCCATCTGTAAACTCGGCCTGAAAGAAAACGGAAGCCGCCTCCTGTGGCTCGGGACCCTGGTCTATTTGGCCTCTGTCTGATTCTCCGTGCAGCCCAGCCTCAGTTGGAGCAGCCTCTGCAGACTCTTTATCATGGGTTGGGATTGAGAACACCCACCTGCTGCTGAGATTATCAAACCAGATCACTCCCCTCACTCCTTCTCTAACGCTGCACGACACAGGAAGTCGTAACTGTGTGGAATATAATACTAATTATTTAGATATTTTTTTCAATAAAGGCAATTTAAGTTTTCTATGAAACACATTTTGTATTGCACATTTTTTGTATTAAAAAATAGAATTAATCATGCCCCATCCTCTGACCCTGCTCCTCTTCTCTGATGGCAGCAGATCCAGGTGGTAAATGAAGACAAAATGCTTTCTCTGTGCATGCTCCAGGTGTTTGTTGGACTGACGGGTCACGTTTGAGGCTGTGTGAGGGAAGAGGATGTGTCCCCTTTCCGCTTTGCAGGAAATAATTTTCGTATACTTAGTTTCAGTGTCAGCAGTTCACATTGTGCAATGACAGCCAACATGTGCATCAGCTTTTGTGAACTGTATTTTGTGAGAAGGACTTGACCGGACGCTATGGTTCTTGTGTACACGCAGAGCACTTTCTCAAAATAATCTCTACAATTACGATTACAATAGTGCCTGCCAATTGCAATCAAAATCATGATTATTATATATTTGTTCAGTCTTTACAAACATGTTCAGCACAAGTGTGTAACAAAATCTGGCTAAAATCTTGTCCGTGTTTAGTTCTAAATTCTTACTTTAAATGTGGTTTTATAGCTTGGTTGTCTTCTTAATATTTTTTCAATCATATCTCAACCAATTGTTCGTCATGTCAAGGAGGCATATTTCCTTATATACATGTACAGTTATAATGCAGTGCATATTTTCATAAATTAACCAGACTTGATACATGGTTGTCTTTCCAGGCCCTGCACGCCGAGTGTACATAAGGGCAGCAGAGATGTCGGGCTCCATGGATGGCTCCATGATCGATGTGTCCAGCGACAGCTTCTGGGAGGCGAGTAAAACACATTTGCATCTTTTTTCATTATTTATCCCTTTTCACCTTCAATAAATGCCTGTTTTCCTGACACAGGTGGGGAACTACAAGCGCACAGTGAAGCGGGTAGACGATGGCCATAGACTTTGCAGTGATCTGATGAACTGCCTCCATGAACGAGCACGTATTGAAAAATCCTATGCACAGCAGCTCACAGAATGGGGCAAGAGGTGGCGGCAACTCATCGATAAAGGTAAGACAATGAGAACAACGTTTATTGATGTGCATGGCCAGGGATAGTATTTTATGCCATGTTCAGTTATAACTATGGATTAAAACGATACTAAAAGTGAAATCATGCCATTATTATGTCCATCTCAGGCCCTCAGTATGGCACACTGGAGAGTGCTTGGTCAGCGTTGTGCACCGAAGCAGAAAAAGTCAGTGAGTTGCACATGGAAGTGAAGGCGGCGCTGATGGGAGAAGACTACGAGAAGCTAAAGAACTGGCAGCGCGACGCTTACCACAAACAGATGATCGGGGGATTTAAAGAGACGAAAGAGGCGGACGACGGCTTCAGGAAGGCACAGAAACCTTGGGCAAAAAAGCTCAAAGAGGTGTGTTTGAGGTCCAGCCTGTTATTAATGGTCACCTGATGGGTAGTTTCCTATTTAAAATCGTTTCCATCAACAGAGCCATGGCCAGCCCTGGAATAAGTCAACTGAATTAAATGTTGTGGTCATGGCTATATATTTCCTCTTTGAGTTATGACAATTCACATGACTAATCTTTGTTGTTATTCGTATGCATAGTGATCTGCTAAAGTAAACGAAACATGGTGGAAATATCAGGGGTGGGAGGAGGAGCCAAAAGTACCATTCAAAATAATATTACTCAAGTCGAAGAAAAAAGTAGTGGTTCAAAGTATTACTCAAGAATAAAAAGTAAACTACTCCTCAAGTAAGAATAATTGTAATTAAAGATGCAAGCAGCATCGAATGCCCCTCCTAGGCCTCTGGGCTTCATTGTATTTGCTGGACTTTATTGTATATACAAATCATGTTGTACTGTCAACATAAAGCTTTTGTAACTTATAGAATTACTCACAATGTGAAGAGATAACAAAATCTTTACTATGCGTAAAGTATTTCCAAGAGAACTTCAATTTTAAAGCCCCAGAGTGTCAGGCTAAAGATTTTAAAGTATAGTTTTATAACAGAAGAACAGATCTATGGCACTCTGATAAGTGTGTAAAAATAAATCTAGTTCATTCAAACGCCAATGTGCTTTGACTCATGGACGAGTCATCTTCTTCTTTGGTGTTTTATGGCAGTAGGTATCCAAGTGTTACATTAACGCCACCTTCTGTAGTTGTACATCTTGGACTTTAGACCTTTGGCTGAATTTGAAATCCATCGCACCACCATTTTAATGTATTTTTTGTGTTTCTATTATAATATTTACACCTTGAACATTTGTGTGGCAAATATTCAACAATACATAGTTTAATATTTGTCACACTTTAAACAAACTAGCCCTGTTTTTGATTGGTTAATTCACTATTCGTAAGTGGCTTGATTGTATATTGATCATTTGACCGTGTATGCATGCGTCTCTGTAGTCACATGACCTTGACTTTAAATACTCGTCATGCACCTGTTGACAACGAAGTGCCCTGATGAAGACTTGTCCACGAGTCGAAGCACAAAACTAGATTTAATTCTACACACAGATGTGTTTCTCCTGTTGTTAAACTGTGTCTGCCCAGATCCTGATCCTACAAAGAGCATCTGCTTCACCACAAGTGATCCAGCGAGTACTCCCAGTTATCTCATCAACTGTTTTTTGGTTATGGATGTTTTCATTGCACTGAAAAGCACAGGAAATGTGTCCTTACTGTGAGCGGGCTTGAATCTTCTTAAACTTGACTTGCATAGCTGGAGTAGCCTCCACCAGTTTGTCTCCATGGATATGTTGTTCATTGTGGCATGAAACCTATCTCCATGGAGAATGTTCCTAAGTATGGTTTTAATTTTCTATTTTCATGCAGGTGACGTGCCACCTTCAGACAGATGTACAGTGTTGCTTTAATATTAGGAGTAGAAAACTGTACAATATATACTTTTATAAACACTACCCATCTCTGCCTAAAGTGCAGTTTGTCTAATTAACTGTACTTTGTCTGTGAATGCACATTGTTTCCAAATCCCTGTCAGTGGCTCGAGGCAACCTTCAAAATCAGGTCACTCTAATTTCCTATCTGACTTTCATTTGAACAGTCTGGCAGCCCTCACATTCCGCTTTGTGCACTTGTATTTGAGCAAGCACGTACATGTTTTTGTCCGTTCAAAGCCAAAAACTTTTGCAAACAACTTGTTGCGACTTCCTTTTCAGTGATGTCACGTTGGGTGGTGACATCCTTGTGCCGCTCTGTAGAACAATAAAGTGTTTCTGCCGCTGTGGTTTATTGATTAACCAGTCAAATGGGGACAAGTAGTGGGCTGTTGTGGAAATGAGGCTAATTAACTCATCAGGAAAATTAGTTTGTCATGGTTAATACAAGCTCCATGTGTCAATAGAGGCACACATACACTCAGCTGCAGACATTTGCTCTACTCGATGTACAGTGCAGTATTTGTATCTCTCTAAGTGAATGAAGTAAACTAATATCAGTGTTTTTGCCAAAATACTCATATTCGTGGTGTTTGTCCTTTTTCAACCTACATACAGTTGTAACAACCTCATTATAGCTGCCATGAATTGCAGTGCCTTCTATACTTTGATAATGGGTTGGGAAGGGCATCAGGTGAAGCTAATGTACCTACCTTTGCATGTGATCCATAACGGTGTTATTTTACATAAATACTGTCCATTTTCTTAGGTGGAGACTATGAAAAAGACCTATCACTCGGCTTGTAAAGAAGAGAAGCTGGCAGCGAGCAGAGAAACCAACAGCAAACTGGAAAGCAACAACAATCCCGAGGCTCAGAAAAAACTGCAGGAAAAGCTTGAGAAGTGTCAACAGGAGGCACAAAAGGTAATTGTGCACCTAATGATCAATATTGTAATGACAATTTCTGCATTGTATATGTATACTAATAGTGTACGTCCTGTACAGACAAAGGAGCGCTATGAGAAGTCCCTGGAGGAGCTGGACAAGCTGACCCCTCAGTACATGGAGAACATGGAGCAAGTGTTCGAGCAGTGGCAGCAGTTTGAGGACAAACGCATCTGCTTTTTTAAAGACCTAATTCTGGAAGTCAAACAACATCTGGACCTATCCACCAATCACAAGTCAGAGAGCCAAGCCTATGTTTGTTCCTGTAAAGGAAAGACTACCAAACTAAAGATGCCAATCTTGTAAATGCTTGCAGATTTCAGACAGTCTATCACACGCTGGAAGACACGATTTCTGCTATTGATGCTGAAGACGACCTGAAATGGTTCCGGTCAAACCATGGTCCAGGCATGCCCATGAACTGGCCACAGTTTGAGGTATTTAATACCATCACTGCACTATTTTGGGTTTCCTTCAGGGCACTTCATGCTGCATCTAGAATGTTGTTCTAAATTTACTCATGGGGAATTTATTTGGCCAATAGAAATCGGTACTACTACTACTACTACTACTACTACTACTAGTACTACTACTACTAGTACTACTAGTACTAGTACTAGTACTATAGTAGTACTGTGTGTTTATATTTTAACTTAAACTTGCACATCTTTGACAGAATTTGGATTTATCCGTGCCTCGCTCCTTTAAAAGAAGGTCCATTTTAGTGAGTGTTTCATAGCAGGGTGGCTATTTTTACACTACAATCTATTTTCTCTGCTCCAGTTCCTCTGTGGTTGAAGTGGTTGTTGTGATGTTATTATTTTTAAAAGACAACTTGGATTTTGCACGTATTACCTTCATCTTATCTTAAATATACAGTAGTATGTTCTTCCCTTTCACAGCTCAGATGGCATTTGGGATATCCTCTTTGTAGGAGTTAAAGATGCATTGAGTAACTTTTCTGTTGGGATGTTCCCGTGGAGATGTAGCATTGCCTCCGTATGGCGTTTTATATATTGCACATTTATTCAAATATAGGTGCTTTTTATTGCTAAAATTACCTTGGAAAAACATGCACTCTTACTGTGTACGCGGGACACGGGCACGTGGTTTCCAATCTCCAAACAAGCTTTACATGTTCATAAAGGGGTGTGTCTCTGTGTGTCTCCGTGTGTCTCCGTGTGTCTCCGTGTGTCTCTGTGTGTCTCTGTGTGTCTCCGTGTGTCTCCGTGTGTCTCCGTGTGTCTCCGTGTGTCTCCGTGTGTCTCTGTGTGTCTGTTTTGCAGTGAATAAAGCCTTTTCCACTTTGTTAGTTTTCTTGTGTGGTTGTTGAGCATCTCATAAGTGCGTGATGTGTGTGCGCTCTCTAGGACTGGTCCATAGATCTGAACCGGACTCTGAGCAGACGAGAGACAAAGAAGAGGTCGTCTGAGGGAGTGACGCTGACGGGGATCAGTCAAACAGGATCCGATCAGCCTGTGAAGACCAGTAGCAGGTAAACGTCAAAAACCAAAGAACAGTGCATCACAAAAGGCTAGACTTTACAATACAAATATCTCAATAATATACAAGTAAACACCCCATGAATTAATTAACAGTCACTAGTCTCTGTTGTAGTGTCCCTCGTTCCTATATGTTTTTATTGTTCCAGATATTGCAATCAAGTCAAATTAAGTAAAGAAAAATTGGCAAACTAGGAAAAGGTGTAAAACATTTCACTAATCTGTAAAAATACCAAATCTTACCTAAATATTATCTAAATATCTATATGTGAAATGTGTTAAAATCATTTTTGACCGTTATAGTTAACATTAAGGCAAGGCAAGTTTATTTGTAGAGCACAATTTGTACACAAGACAATGCAAAGTGCTTCACACAACAGGAGGTAATTACATTATGATGGGTGATATGCCTGCCTCCTTTAGGGCATCATTGTCTTCTGCAACTGGTAGAAAACACTCCTAATTTAAATCTTTGCACACCTGAGATATCAGTAGAGGGTGCTGATCTTCAGGAATGCTCATAAAATTACGCAAGTCACTCCAGACGCTGAGTTGAACTGCAGTTACCATGGAAACACAAAACATTTCTTCAACATCTCCTGCTGGGGGCCGTGGTGAGCTGAGAAATGGTCAGGGGTCTATGTGCAGAATTATTTGTGGAAGAGTTGTGGTGTTGAAAACGCTTAATTATACATCCCTAATGGGTTATTTATTTCAGAATACACTTTTATATTAGTGCAATATACTGTGTGTTGTTACCAAATCAGGAAAGCAATGGCTTTACAATACGAGTAAATTACAATAGTTTGTTCTAATGACTACAATGGTTTGTTTTAATGACAACAATGGTGAATTTTAATAACAATTAGGACATAAGTACAAATCCAAGTAAACAATGTTGTAACATTAACAAGTTTATTGTATATACAAGTACATGAGTCAGCTGACATGGCTGCTGCTGGGGTCATATGTTTACATCATGAGAAAAAAAGGAGTGAGTAGAGGAGTCAACGTGGGGAATGTTGGATATGGCAGGCACTTGACCTTTGACCTTTGCAGGAGAAAAGGGTTTTCTTGAGTCAAATTGACAAAATGCTACCATTTGTAAATACTACAGTATTTACTATTTTACCTCTGTTCCATTGCTGTGAGTCCGTCCATGTTTTGAAATTTATCAACAAGAACGTGCCACTAAACGTTACATTATCCCGGTCACCCATATAAGTATTGTTTACTGTAATAACCTCAGGCTGAGCCAAAGATGATGACATAACAGTGCAAACAAAGGCGTTCACAGTTCTACTGTGTTGCTTCAGTGCCCAATGGCCAGAGAGTGAATAGGGAGTGTGCCTTGGATCAGAGCGACAATGGCAGGAAGTAAAACTGACCTCAACATCTTTTTTAATTGTAGAGTGTATTGTTCCCATTTAAGGGCCATTACAACACCAGACAGCATTGAAGATGTTAATAGATGGTGCACAGTTTAAACACATCCAGGATACTTTATTTTTTGGAGAACTCAGAGCACAGTTATAAACTAATACACAAAGCACTTTCACATAAGAAATGTGTTCTTTTATTTCTGTCCCTGAAATAAATAAACAAATTTGAGTGTTTTAGCAGCAAAAATGGGTATAAATTTTATCTATATATGGAAAAACCTGACTGTAAAGTGCTTTTTAAAATGTCTCCCTAACCTTTCTTTCAAGAAGCTGGTCAGGCATTGGTGGAACGGTCTAATCTTATAGACGATGAATGTGAATGAAGGATTTCAAATTGTATCGATGATTGATCTTGAAATTGGGAGGTTTCTTCTCACAATATTCGTAACACTAAAATTTGACATTGTGACATCCCTAGTTTAAAGAGGTCTAAACTACAGTTAATACAAGATATGTTGCTCTCTGCAGAGGACATTACATCACCTAAATATCTGCAGCTTTTGCCTCATTCCCGTCATATGAACTTTGGTCTCACTGTGTCTCGTGTTGTCAGCGTCACCATGCCCACCATAACTGAACCGGTGGGCACAAACCCCTTTGATGAAGATGAGGCGGAGGAGGAGGTGCAGACCACAGTCAACCACAACAGTGTCAATAAAGAAGAAATAAAAATGTTGGTGAAAAGGACTCTACGTATTGTCTTGCGGCATCTTGAAACCCGCCTCCTGTTCTTTCATTTGTGTTGTGGGTGTCGTTTGTTGCCCTTTTTTGCTTGACAGTTTGTCTTTCTTTCTCTTTAGCCTGTAGACGCGGGGTTGGTTTGTTGCATGGTCACTCGAATGGCATTGCATACAAGACCAACATGTTTTGTTGCTGGATTTCTGGTACTATACAGTCAGACCCCGAAATCATGTATAATGATAAATAATACAATAAAATGTGTATAATAATTTGTATTGGCAAAACATTTAAAAAGTTAGTTATTTGTTTTTGTCACCTGCTGGTCTCCATGGAGAAATGAATGCTTTACCAGTAATATTCCTCAGTAATGGCTTTAAACTTTCTATTCTAATGGAGAGGCGAGGAGAAAAAAGATCTCCATAGACGAGGGAAAAGATGTCGAAATATGTCTGACTCTAAAACATTTGAGCGCTGCTTGTTATTTTTCATTCTCTTTTGTCTTTGAGAAGAAAGCTTTCTTTGGTGTCTCTGTGGCTCCCTCTTTTGGTCATGCAGGTCAAATCAAGTGTGTGTTCAATGATTTTTGTCTCATGTTGCATTTCCTTGCTGTTTTATTTACTTTGCCTGGTTTTTAGCATTTTGTTAACTAAACTGCACAGCACCAAGAAGTATTGTTGGTCTGGTCCACCATGTAAGCATGTTCTTTCTATTCAATTAGAATTAACCTGATATGTTTAGCTAACTCAACATCTTTCCTAGTTGGGTGAGGTTTTAGGTTGTGTCTTCTGGCTTTCTACTTTTTTTCTCAGCTTTTATGTGTACTGCATTTCTGGTAAATGTCCCATCTGCTTTGGTTCTGTGTTTGAAGACCTGCTTAAGTGAATGTGTTCTGTTTTAGTGCTAGCAGTACAGAGAAGACCCCGGACTGGTCTGATGAAGACACAACCGCTAATCCCTTTTCCCCCAATGGAAACGGAAATCCATTTGAGGAAGAACCCTCTTCTCCTGTGATATCCGTGTCTGTCCGAGCGCTCTATGATTATGAGGGGCAGGAGCAAGATGAGCTCAGTTTCAAAGCTGGCAAGTTTACACACATTTAACTAATGTTAATCATGTCATTTTGTCAAGTGTCATTGACCAAATAAATCTGCTGTTTCAGGAGATGAATTCACAAAAATTGGTGAAGAGGATGACCAGGGCTGGTGCAAAGGTCGACTCAAGGACGGAAAAATGGGTCTCTATCCTGCCAACTATGTTGAAGACATCCAGTAAACATGGCTAAGCTCTATATTCCATGTCTTTGCTGTGGACAGTCAGACCGAAGGACAGATGCACAATCTGAATGGACCACTTGTTATATTGTCTTCCCACAAAATGACCTTTGTTGAAACTATTTAAAATATGGAAATTAACCACTTCAAGTATTGTTTGAGAAGCCGAGAATCTTTTCCTGTAATCAAAGGCACAAAGAAAATGTTACTCGGAGCTACAACTTTCTTACAATCTATAGTATGCTGTTACAGAAAGTATAGCTTTTACAAATTTAATGAAATGTATTTGATCCTGTATGTTTAAAAAAAGAAAAGGTTCACAGTTTCTACCTTTTCGCTTTTAGAATAAAGCCTCTACGGATGCATTAAGGGAGATTATTTGAATACATTTAAACCATTTCTGCAGGTTCAAAATGGGTCCATTTGATTTATAACTTGTAAAATCTTTTAAATATTTCTGATTCCTGCCCTATTTTCATGCTTGGACAATTTTCATGTATTAAGAATGGCAGATTTCATATTGAAAGGAATCCTATGTAAGATGGTGATTTAAAATTTTATAAACATGACCTATCTGTGTCCCCAGATATGAGCTAAACCTATTCAAATCACATATAAACATTTACTGACAACAATCATAATGTTGATTTATTCTTGATGACGAAAACATTGGACATGAAATCCACATTAAACTTAAACGTCCTCTCTCTGATATGATCGGTCACTACCTAAAGCCCAGCTCCTGCACAATCATGATTCAGAGCAGCTCGGTGAGCCTGGACGTCTGCAGGGTCTGAGCCAAACATGAGACATGGCCTGTCCATAAACTGAGAAGGACAAACACTTGTGTGTCTTCTGTGTGCACAGGCATTCGCCACACAGGTTCTGTTTTGATTGTAATTTCCTTTTTAAAGCAGTAAGAGTGCAGGTTACATATGGTTAATTTAATGTGTCCACAACAAACATGTTTTGTAGAATGTCTAATGTTTCTCACTGATATTGAATGTACAGTTAATTCACTGATTGTAATAGTTCACTCACTGGTCACTTTTCTCAGCCTTCAGTCATTTCACGTAACCTTAATTGTAAATTGTTCTATTTTATTTCTTTCAACTCTGGCTTTGTTTTTGATTTACCACACAAATATCCAGTCTTTGATGAAAGCGTTCTAATATATAGCTAGTATAAGCTATAAACCTCTGGACAATATTATATTTCCATTGTGTATGTAAATAGCCATCATTAAACAAAATATCCACTGAGATCAGATTTGATGTGACTCATGCATTTGATTAGATTTGAGTTAAAATAAGTTCTATTTATAGTTACCGGCTGGTGTAATTGTGTCATAGTTATTAAATGTTGAGTGTTGTTCCATGACTCTTTAGGACTATTCACCTTCCATAATGTTATAAATAGCACATAACTTCATTAATAAATGTACAAGTGCTACCTGATCACTGCTCTTACACATACTTGTACTTTTCATCATGTTGAAAATGTATTTTATGGATTAAAAGAAATCCACACATTTGGAACTTACATTTGAAAAACGGAAAGAGGCAGGTTTCTATCTCTTGAGTAATCTTTTGGAGCCGAAACTTGAATAAATCAAGCTTAACAGATTAAAAAAAGCCACAGGAAAACGTTTTTTGGAGATACAATGTCACATATAAACCTATATAAATTGATTTAATGAACTAATAAAGCATCATAAAAGATCATAATACTTATACATTCACTTGTAGCTGTATTATTTTTATCTCGCATTTATTTTTTGTGTTTTATTTCTGAGTCAGAGGCCAGTGGTCCGAGCTGGACAAACGCGATGTAAAACTACATTACCCACAAGGCCACAGCGCCATCGCCACAACACAACCACGTGTCCTTCTCAGCCAATCAGCGTTGCCTGCACCGCTCTCCGACTGACGTGTCGCGTTCCGGTTGTTATTGAGGAAAATTGTGACAAATGCTTCTTTAAAAAACGGGGACATTGAAGACGACCACGACCATGTCAGACCCGACGAAGCACGACATTACCACAATCTTCAAGAGACTTCGCGGCATCCAGACGAATAAGGTGAGTCAGCTTCGTTTGTCCTTTCTTTTGAACAAGGAAGTCTGGGATAAAACATGACACGTCGCTTCTTTTACTAGCCGACATTGTCTTTGGAAGATAAACGTCAAACTGTCTCATTTCAAATAGCTGATTCGTTATTCGTTTTTTAAAATCCCTTCCGTCTTTCCCAGGCTAACAGACCCAATAATGTGGCCTTCTTTAACATTAGCTCCACCTGTTGCAGTTTTGACAAAATGATACGTTTCCTTAAGAGATTTGACAACTAAATGTGCATTTTTCACTTTGTCTGCTGCAGGTTTGCTTTGACTGCTCAGCCAAAAACCCCAGTTGGGCCAGCATCACTTATGGAGTATTTCTATGTATAGACTGCTCTGGGACACATCGGTCTCTGGGGGTGCACCTGACGTTTATCAGGTTTGTGCTGGAGATCAAAACACACTGGATGCTACTTTTCATGTACTTTCGTGTATTTATGCTGAATATGTTTGAGACTATTGAAATAATACGTCTTGAGTTGAATGGTACCATGTCAAAGGCATCTAAATGTCTCTTGTACACAGGTCTACTGAACTGGACTCAAATTGGTCATGGTTTCAATTGCGGTGCATGCAAGTGGGAGGCAATGCCAATGCGGTGAGTACATAGATGCACAGCACAAATACTAATGGTACAATGATGTCATGGGTTCTGTATATTCTCTTTTAGGTTGCCTTTTTCAGTCAACATGGCTCCACGTCCAACGCCGCTAATACCAAGTACAACAGCAGAGCAGCTCAACTGTACAGAGAAAAGATAAAGACTCTTGCCACACAAGCCACACGGCGTCATGGCACTGAGGTAATGCTCAAACATGGCTGCCATTATCAAATGGTGTTTAACTGACGATGTATCAGTTTGACAGATTTTTTTTTTCTTTCAAAAGTTATGGCTTGACAGTCAGGCTCCTCTTTCTCCAACATCACCGGATGAAAAACATGTGGATTTCTTTAGTCTGCATACACAGGTATGCTTTGTATTTTATTTGTTATTAAGTTTTAACACAAATATTGTGTTTTATTAGTCTTGTTGTATTCATTTCAGACTCTTCCTGACAATCTAAACATGCCCAAAATGAATCTCAGTGCCCCCACACCTGAAGCTGCTGAAGAAGACAAAAATGGTTTGTTTCCTTTTGGTACATACTTTTCATTACTCCTGTTTTCTGTTTGCAGTTTGTATTTTTTTCTTTGTATTTCAGGTAACCAAGAAGAAGGGCCTAGTGTGGATATGCTGAGCGTCTCTCCAAAAGCAAATCCAGGTTTGGATCAGTGCTGTCATCTAACAACTTGTGGTTTTCTATTTTTGCAGCAAAACATATTTAAAATATGACTCTTGACTTTTTGCAGACTTGTCTTTATTTTTAAAAAAGAAACCAGCAGCTGCTAAGAAATCAGTATGTACAAAAAATGATATTTTTAGTATAAAATGTAAATGTTAGCGTCTTATTTTACTAATGAAACATTTTCTGTAGCTTGCCTCCAAAAAAGGGGGCCTTGGAGCTCAGAAGGTCAGCAGTAAGAGTTTCTCAGAGGTGGAGAAAATGGCTCAAGCTGTTGATAAACGTCGAGAGAAAGAGGAAAGTTCTGCTCCTGGAGGCAAGACAGCGTCTCAGGCCGAGTCTGTGTGAGTGCAGTCTTTAGCCAACTACTGGTTTCAATGTGATTATATTTGATCAGGCTTTTTCTATTGCTCCATTAATTGTCTTTATCTCATTAGTGCCCCGTCCTTGCGGCTGGCGTATAAGGATCTTGAGCAGCAAAGAAAACTTGACGAGAAAAAGATTAATCAGTTTGAAGGAAAGAAGAAGGAGCAAGCAGAGAGGCTTGGCATGGGTCTAGGAATAAGGAGGTATTTATTCATATATAGGAAGTAACTGTACACTTCTGTCTAGTGTTTTGATTACATGTTGCACTGAAATATTTTGTGATGGCTTAATTAATGGCTGCTCTTTTTCTCGTTTTGGGTGCAGTGGAATCACCCATTCAGTGACTTCAGAAATGCAGATTATCCAACAGGAAAATCCACACGGGTCTAAGACTAAAAAGAGCCAGAAGTTTGTAGCTGATGAAGATGATGACGCATCTTTCAGCTCTAGGTAAAACTTATGTGTCATTTAATTCTCACATAATCATCCATAATTTGCCGTCAAATATAATGATGGAATAAAATCTCATCAGAGTGTTACTGACATAGGGTCTTGTCGCGGTTTGAGGATGAAACCTCCGATACATTTTCATCTCGGTGGGACGACAGCAGCGACGGAGGGTGGCTGAAGGAAAGCAAGAAACCAGAGCCAGACTTCTACATCACAACCCCTATATCGTCCCGCGATGAAAGGTTTGGACAAAACAAGTATTAAAAAGGCCGTACTTATCGCTCATTAATTGTGTCAAATAAAAGCTGGTCAGGAATCATTGTTATCATCGTTTTAATGTCATGCCTAAATTAGCTTTGCGTGTTGAATTTGTTCCATTAGATCCACGTCCAGGAGAAAAGCGGAACCAGTCATGGACACCGGGGACGCTCAGAAAAAGTTTGGTGACGCCAAGGCCATTTCTTCTGACATGTACTTTGGAAAACAGGACAACTATGAGGTAAATGCACCGGGTATAATTGTATCTAATTATAACAATTCACCTTAAAATACTCTGTAAAGACTAGTATCAGAAACTAAATAAACCAGGGACTAAACCAGGAGTAATAAGTGAATCAGAAAAGTTTTATTGCCCTTGTCATTGACCAAAATGCAATTAAGAACCTGCTTTGTGGTGTAACATGAATAATAATGGTAAATAAAATATAGACTGTGCTAAAGAACAAAAAAAAGCACACATGAAGTAAGGTGTTACGTATTTAAATACAATATCTATAAAATATGAACAGAACAGTCCAGGTGAACAAGTGTTGTTGACGTGAGTTATTATAAAGTGTTTATGGGCGCTGTCTTAATATTATTGCTTTTCAGTATGAGGCTAAAACACGGCTGGAGAGATTGTCTGCTCATTCCTCTATAAGTTCAGCAGATTTATTTGAGGACCAAAAGAAACAAAGCGGTGAGTCACACTCGTAACAGCAGTATTCATTGTGCAAAATAAAAGAATTACACTTTTTAATGTTTTTCTTTTGCACACAGCGAGTTCATATCAGTTGACCAAAGTTCTGCCCAGCGCTCCTGATATGGCACAACTTAAACAGGGAGTACGCTCAGTCGCTGGGAAACTGTCTGTGATGGCCAGTGGTGTGGTTAGTTCTATACAGGTAATATACAGTGTTCTTTGTTTCTTTTTTTTTAAAATGTATTTTAGGATGTTTAACTATATATATATATATATATTCTTTAGGATCACTACGGGTCCTGAGCCTTGATGTTCTTGTGTGGAAAAAGAAGAGACCATTCAATGCTGTAAGATAAAAACATGTCATGAAATAAGCAATCTCGTCCACTTCTGCAGCTACAGTTTACCTAAAATTACCAATGTTTACTTTCCTTCTTGTTCAATCTGCTCTTTATGTGTGTATCCTAAAGGGAAATATGTCTGAAATATACATTTTGTTCTTTTCTTGTTGTTGAAGGGTTTCATGGCTCACATCTTATTTTTGCACATTTGTTTCAAAAGTGCACTTATACTTTTCTACACAAAGGACCAAAATCTAAGATTTTGCAATTAAATATAAATGAAGTGTAAAAGCGCAACTTCATGAAGTAGCTGTAGCAGTCGCCTTAAAATGTAAACTGTTTTGGTGTAGGTCAATTGCACTCTATGCTTTACTTTGCTCAGTCTTGCTAAAATGTAATGAAAGCTTTTCTTTTATGTGTATTTAATCGTGTAGACTTAATTTGGTGGCCTTTTTGTTGTAGATTATATCATGTTTGTCAAGTTTTCAAGAATGAAGGTTTGTAAGTTATGTAGGTCACTGACATGTTGTGTACATGTACATGAAGTTTATTTTGGGGCTTTGTCTGAGACTTTGAGGTGTTACATTTGTTTGAAACAGTCAATGATATAGTGCCTCTTGGTTACAAGTTGTCCATACTGCCCAAATAATATTGTAATACAGTGTTAAGAAAACCCAGTCCCCCACTAAAAGTATTTGAAATGTTTTTCCTAAAACTGAATCTTTCCATTTCCCAGTTGCAAACCAAACTTTCTTCTCTTATGTTTTATTGTAAAACAATGGCAGCTTTGTATTGTCCAGGAGGAGGAATTGACTGCCCTTGTCTCTTTTTGTGTCCTCTTACCTTTCATGGGGAAATAGTGAGCCAACAGTCTGTTTTACATTCATTTAAAATCAGACAAATGTATTTCCCATGGAGGAATTTCAACCTTTTTCCATTATTATTTTTATATTCTGCATAAATCATCATATTTTAAAATCTAATATAATTGCACACAGAAGCTGGCTCACAACGTTATATAAAAAGTGGTATAATTTGGCAATTTGGTAATAAACGATTGACTGTTCTCTTTACGTGTTTATAATTGGTGGTTTTAGTGTGACATATTATTTGATTGGCCGTATATAGATCCATGATCGAACCTGGCGCAGGCCTACGTGGCTAAGTGATGCATTTAATGTCCCTGGTCTATTACGTATCTATTATCCTATTATGGATTTAACCCAAACTTACTAAACTAAAATATTAAGTGATTTGTTTATTTTAGTAATTGCAGATGACCCACCGAGATTTTTTTTTGTACATAATGCATAATAATAGCTTTGCATATTCACATTTTGGACTTTTATTGTCGGTCGTAGTCATCTACATGGCCAGTAGTCTTTTTCCCTACCATTATGATTAGCCCCTGAACGCAGCGTCGTGTGGAAGAAGAGAGTTTGGAGCTCGCGGCTCCGGTTTGTGCGACTTGAGCAAAAGAGACATTAAAGTGCGCACTATGAACCTAGATGCGCAAGAGCCGGCGTCATCTCATCTATAAGTGTTTTGTCTGATTTTTTTGCGTCAGTTTTTGTACGTCCAGCGTTTAAAATGCCCAATGAGGTGAAGCAAAGGAAAAAGAGCCAGCCACAGAAATCCAGTGATGATACGCCTGAAACGGCAGCGGACGGTCCCGGTGAAGCCCACGCGGTGAAAGCGGTGTCGGGACACGCTTCTGGAGGAGAACATAAGTCTTCTGTGTTGGATTTCAAAGGCGTTTTGTGTTTACTGTCGCTCACAGCCTGTGGTGTTCTGAGCTGGTAAGCGCCCCGGCTTTGCCCATTAGAAGTGTCACGTAGCAGTGCTAACTTTGCCTGTGTTTTAAGGGTCGTGCTGCAGCAGAATGAGAGGTTTTCTGACATTGAAGAGAAGTTCCAACTTTTGCATAAGAAAACATCTCCACTGATCGCCATGGAACACGACATACAAACAGTTTCAAAACAGGTACGTTGAATTTTAAACCATCACCCGTAAAGAGCCACATTTGTACAACTTATTCTGTGTGTAATCTGTGTGTATAAACTTAATTATGACGTAAAGACAAATGAAGGCCAACTAGCTTATAAGCTTCGGTCTAAGAATATATTGCACTCTTATTGTTATTAGCTGTAGATCATAGAAACTCCTACAGAAACAGCCCTCCTGTTTTGTGTTGTGGCTGCAGCTCGCAGCTTCAGAAGACGACCTCCAGGTGGCGCTATCCAGTGTTTCCATGGCATCAAGACTCCAGCAGGACATCTCCACTCTTCACGCAGCCGTAATGGCGATACAGGCTGATGAGAAGTCCGCCTCCGGTGATCTGCAAGAGGTCAACGCACACTTTCTGAACGTGACTGAGACTTGGCAGCAGCGTCTCGGTGTGATCAACTCAGACTTGGTGGCACTAAAGTCCGAGTCCCGGGACGCTCACTCCGAAGCCACTGAGAAGGTGAATGAGGCTGAGCGTAGAGTGAAGTCCCTGGAGGAGAGATTAGAGGAGCTGGAGGACAGCACCAAGAGGAACGCCCGGGCTATGGTGCGCACGGAGGAGGACGACGTGAAAAAAGCTCAGGACCATCTCGACTGGAACACCAAACAGATCCAGAAACTCAACGACCAGATCAGCAGCCTGGCCCAGAAAGAGTCTGAACTCAGCTCTCAGCTCCAGGAGCACATCCCCAAGGCAGAAGAGTGTGAACAGCACCTGCCCAAAGTGGAGGAGGCCATCCGGTCTATTGTGAGACTGGCAAGTGACCTGAGCGGGACTGAGAAAAGACTAGAGGAGCTGACTCTGCAGGTGTTTGGCAGTGAGGACAGCATGCTCAAAGCAGTGAATGAAATCCTGCAGCTCAGACAGGAACTGGACACTCTACACGCTAAAAACAGCATTCTCAAGATGAAGGATGAGCTGTCGGTGGTGAAAGAGGCAGTCCGTGAACTCACTCTGGTGTTGAGACAAAACCATGATGAGAACCAAGGAGAGTCAGCCAGTCAGGTGGAGGAGGAGGAATGGACCCATGAGGAAGATGAGCCCTGGGAGAATGAGGAGGAGCCTCTGTTGATAGATGAAATCATGCAATGATGTTCAGTTTTATGTTTCAGTTTTTTGTCATTATATACCCTTTTTCTGTACCAGAGTTTTTGAATAAAATGTATGTTATAGTTTAACTTCAGTGTAAAATGTTTGTATATAATAAAAACAAGTTCAATGATTTAGTGCACATAACACATTTACAATTATTAGTGTTTATTTTGCTAAGACTGGACAAAGTTGCAGTTTTCTATATTTTGTTTTCATAGTAAAGTAGTAAAATATTTAATAAAATCGAATTCGGCTTCATATATATGTATATATTTATCTTGTTCTAACTGCCTAATACAGTCTCTTCATGTGTAACATACACAGCTTGAGTCAAAAGTACTGCTGAATTTCAGTGTGAGAGTGTGCGGCTAAAGCTGGAGGGTCTCGGGGCTCAGAAAGGACTGGAGTCTGGGCTGAAACGACTGGAGCAGGAGACGATGCAGTTAAAGGACTGGTCCTCTGGACTCTCTGAGAAACAATCCCAGCTCCAAACCAGTCTCACTACACTGAGAGCTGCTGTGAGACAGATAGAGGAACGCACTTCTGCCATTGCAAAGGACTTCACCAGCAAGGTACCAGTGTTCTGGCAGATGAATAAGGGCATACATGTTTGTCTCCTTAGTAACCAGCAGGTTTCATGTTTTCCTGTAGGTGTCTTCAGTGCGGACAGATGTGCGCAGAATGGATGGACTTCGCTCAGAGCTGGAGTCTCTGCTCTCTCAGGTGGGGGAGCTGGAGGACAAGGCGTCACAGGTGGAGCGCACCATGGTCAAACGGATCGGGGATGTCCTGGCCAACAGCATAGACCGAGTGTCCAGTCTGCGCTCCTCCTCTGAGCGCAACAGCCAGGCCATAGAGCAGCTCCAGCGCCGCATCCCTGAGCTGGTCTCTGCTGACAGGAAGCTGGCAGAGCGGCTGAGGGAGCTGGAGAGTGGGAGAGCCAAGGTCATACGAACTGTCACGTTTGCCAGTGACCTCAAACCAAAGGTCTTCACCATTAAAAGAGACTTTGGGGCGTTGGAGCCTCAACTGGTGGACCTGACTCTGCGGATAGGTCAACTGGCCGAAGACTTGACCAAAAGAGAGCAAGAGATTGTGGAACTGAGACAGACACTGACGAACCTTACTACAGTGGAGAGTGAACTGGGGCAGGCAGCCAGACAGGTTAGCCAGATTATAGACAGCTCTGATCAATGTAAAAATCATGGGTAATGTTACCGTGGCAAGTGCGGCGGCCGTCTAGTGTTTGTGAATTTATTTTAAACAAGACTGTTTTAATCCCATGTCCTTTTACACTGTAACAAAATGTAACTTAACATGAAAGCATTGTAAGTATTCAGAATATAGTACTGTACTCTGATCAGACAAGATATATTTTTTTCAATTGACCAGAGATAGAAAATCAAAATAACACAAGCAGACAACAACCACGCATCAATAGAAACAAAATCATGGCACATACAAACCCAAACAAGAGTCCCACTTAGTCCAAAGCCTGTCAAATCTGTCTGAAAGTCACTTCATCCATTTGTCTAATGTCTGTCACAATGTCAGTCCAGTCCTCGAGCGTGGGTGAAGTCAGCTACCTCCTTGTGATGGCCTCTTTTCCTGCCTCAAATGTATGCTCCAAAGGCACACATCCACTGCGTCCACGGCAGTAGCCCCGAGGCCCAAGCACATCTTGTGATTGTATGAAGAACAGAATTATGATGTACAATAATGTAAACACAGGGCCAGAAATGGCTTTAAATTGATAAAAGATAGTTTTGCACGGTGGCAAAGGCGGATAGCGCTCTTGCCTCCCAAGAAGGAGATCATGGGTTTGATTCCCGGACCAGACCAACATCACATGATCTCTCTGGGTGGAGTCTGCATGTCCTCCCTGTGTTACCGTTGGTTCTCTCCGGGTTCTCCGGCTCCTCCCACCGTCCAAAGACATGCATGTGTTAGGCAAAATTGGTGACTCTAAATTGGCCCTAGTGAATGAATGTGAGCGTGAACTGTCTGTAATGTCTATGTCTCTGTGTTGGCCCTGCGACAAGTTGGGCACTGTCCAGGGTGTACCCCGCCTAAGGCCCAAAGTCACTGGGATAGGCTCCAGTCACCCGCGACCCCGAAAGGGAACAAGCGGTAGAAAATGGATGGATGGATAGTTTTGAAGTCCCAGCAATGACAGAACTTTAGCTGTGCCTGGCAGGACCTGTTTTTTTGGAATTTAAAATGTAATATTCACTAATAATATGTCACTGGTCTACAATTATAGACATAAGTATTGTAATAAAAATGCAAAAAAAAGTGCTTTCCCTATCCATGTGATTGACAAATTATTATTATATCTTCTGACTGGACAAAAGTACTCATACCTACGACCAGGACGCTGTAACTCGAGTAGAATTTTACAGTCCCAACATGGGACCCGAGAAAGCACAACTTTGATGTTTCTATTTTTATTGGCTGCATTCTCATTGAAGAATTGAATTGTTATAATTTCAGATGGAGCAACTATATAACTAGAGCGATTCACTATTTCTGGGAGAAATATCCTAACTTAACATATTCCAAAATTGTGACCACAATCATAATTTTGGTTTCGAGTGATGTCACCACTTTCTAAAGCTTTTGCTTATTTATCCTGATATGTAAAACCTTGAACTTTGTGCCAGTTTTTGTTTCATGTGGAAAGACCCAGTAATAAGAGAGATAGACCTCTCCTCCAGCTCAATTTAAAAAATGTTACATAGGATTTTGGTTCTGGCTGAATGTAGCGTGTTTTAATCTCTATGAGTTAGAGAATTTTGTTGACTATTGCTGCAGATATTGTTTGCTTTGTCTCTTTATCAAAAATATTATTAATAAAAATGCAATGTGCAAGTGTTAAGGCTGTTGGAAGGTGTGAATAATTTAATAAATAAATATAAAAATAAAACAATCGATGGAAAGGTTTTATTGTTTAATAAACTGGATCAAACACAGCTTATTGCAGCTCAAACACAAAGTCAAACATAAATCCAAAATTAAATTACAGAAATAGAAACAGTGCAGAATGAATCTGGATTTCAGATACACAGTCCAATATCCTTCTCTCTTTCTCACATCTTGGGATGTTATTATTTGTAATGCTAGCTTCCCTACTTTTTGCCCTTTGGAGCTTTGGATAGACTGGCCAGTGTTTGTGTTGTCTCATGTAGAGTTTTCTGAAGACCAGAAATGGCCTCTTCGTGGACCTCTAGTTTAGCAGCCTTATTCTCCAGACTGCTGACCAAACTCTGAAGGTTTTTCAGCTGCTCTGGCTTCACGCTACCTGCACTGCTCTCCACAGCTTCCAGTCTTTTGCCCAGATTCCCTACCTGAGCACTGAGGCTGGAATCCTGAGAAACCAGTTCAACCTGAGCATTAACATCAGTCAGACTAGACTGGAGTTCCTCCACACTCTTTTTTAGTGCCACTAATTCCTGCTCCAGTGTGCTCTCATTTGTGTCACACCTGGACAAGAGGGACTCCACTTTGGAGGTGATATCAGAGAGAGAGTTGGACAGAGAGTCCACGCTCTCCTCTGAGGCTTTGACTCTAGACTCTAGTTCATCTGATTTTTTTAAGTTGTGCGCAGTGGTTTCCACCAGTTTGACCTCAACACTTCGGACTGCCTCGGCTGTCTGCTCCACCCGGGTTTCCAGAGTCACACTGTGGTCCTTCACAACCTGGACACTGACTTCCGCTTCAGAGAGAGACTGCTTCAGGTGTCCAAAGTTCTCCTGCACCACTTTCCTCACTGCTTCAATTTCTTGGGACAATGAAGCTACTTCCTGGTTGCGTGTCTGCAGCTCCTCTCTTACTGAGCTTATCTGCTGCCTGAGGGAGTCTACAGAGGCATCAGCTTCCTGCTTTGCTGTTCTGATTTCAGCCACAGTGTCCACAATAGTAGAAAGCTCCTGTTTCACCAGTGCAGGATCTTCCATGTCTCCCAGCCGGGCTTTGAGTTCAGAGAGCTGTGTCTTTGTGTCCTCTTGAGCCTCTGTGAATTCTGTGACACTGGCCTTGATGGACTGACTCGCCTTCGCTAGCCGCTCCTCTACTGTCTGCTCTAGAGAAGAGAAGTCCTTTTCACGCTCCTCTTTCACCTCGGCCATGCCTTTGGACAAGTCACTGAGAAGATTATTCTGGAGCTTGCGAAGGGCCTCCTCAACTTTCCTAGTCTCCACCTCCCCCCGCTTCATCCTGCTGATGGCCCCCTCCATCTCCCCCCGAGTGATGCCCAGTGAGGACTCCAGGCCATCCACCACGCTCAGTAGAGACTCCACCTGGACAAGGACACATACCTTCAGTCACACTGGGAACACACACTTTAAACTGCATAGGGTTTAGGGGAAATGAGTGCAAATCAATTTGATGTCAAAGTAAACTACATTAAGTTAATTAACTTTATTAGTGACAAAGCCTTTTATTCTTCAAAGACATTTCAGAATGCACACGCCCACCAAAAAAGTACACAAAGTACTAGAGCTACAACAATGATGATGACACTTTGTACAGAGACATACATGGTCTATGGTAAAGTTTGTCAAACAAAACAAACTAACATGGTTACCATTTAATGCAATGTTTCTTAGTCTTTTGACATGGACATTAATGAGAGATACTGATGCATGTCTTACCTGTTGAGTCACGGTCTGCATTTTACCGAGGAGTTCTGCGTTTTGTTGTGCGCTTTTCTCATGTGAGAAACTTGTCTGGCGAATTTCTTCCATGACTTGCTGTAAATAAAAAGCTGCAAACCCCGAAGCCCCTAACAATGTGACGTAAAACACGGCAGTTGCAAAGAAGCCCAGGCAGCTCCCGGAGCTTGACCCTTGGCTCGGGGAGCTGCTGGTCCCATTGCTAGAAGTTTTTTGGTTCTTCTTTGGCGCATCTTCTTGACTTGGCGCAGCAGTCTTCTCCGCGGTGCCGCTCTTCTGCCGGTTCTTTGCAGTCATTGTTTCAGTAAATGCACTAGTATGAAGTGTTTGGTTTGAGTGCGGTGATGTGAAGGTGTGTGTCTGCTGCTGCCGCTGGGTTTGCAGTCGTGGATGAGAGCGATCTGAGTCCAGGCCCTCTGCAGCAGCAGCGTATCAGTGAGCGCGTCGTGTCTTTCCCGGAGGCCCTTCTGCTGAGGTATGCGGATGGGGGCTGTCCCATGTTCAGTCCTGGGTTACCGACGATGAATGAGTGATTCCTGTTCTGCTTTACACTGAAAAAGACAACAACTTTCTTCTGTTTCAAACTATTTAAATGATTCACTTTTATAGCTAAGCAAAGGGAAACTCCACACCACTCGTTTCGCTCGTTGCCGCATTGAGATGATTAAAACGTTATAACATTGCTATTCAATAAGTCATTGAAAAGTGGGAGAAAAGACAAGGGCTGCATCGATGCACAAGTGTGTATTCTATTATATTCTATTCTATTTGTGTATGGTTTAGTGCTGGCTTCCTGACCTTTTGCAGCAAAACACAGGCCTTAATGCGCAGGACTTGGGAGGGTTTCTGACTCCATGTGACTGACTCCTCCTTTCATACGTGGCAACTCTCAACTTCAGCCACACGCTTCTATATGGCATACAACATACTATAGGAAATAGCTTCTATATGGCATACAACATACTATAGGAAATAGCTTCTATATGGCATACAACATACTATAGGAAATAGCTTCTATATGGCATACAACATACTATAGGAAATAGCTTCTATATGGCATACAACATACTATAGGAAATAGCTTCTATATGGTATACAACATACTATAGGAAATAGCTTCTATATGGCATACAGCATACTATAGGAAATAGCTTCTATATGGTATACAACATACTATAGGAAATAGCTTCTATATGGCATACAACATACTATAGGAAATAGCTTCTATATGGCATACAACATACTATAGGAAATAGCTTCTATATGGTATACAACATACTATAGGAAATAGCTTATATATGGCATACAACATACTATAGGAAATAGCTTCTATATGGTATACAACATACTATAGGAAATAGCTTCTATATGGTATACAACATACTATAGGAAATAGCTTCTATATGGTATACAACATACTATAGGAAGTAGCTTCTATATGGTATACAACATACTATAGGAAATAGCTTCTGTATGGCATAAAACATACTATAAGAAATAGCTTCTATATGGCATACAACATACTATAGGAAATAGCTTCTGTATGGCATAAAACATACTATAAGAAATAGCTTCTATATGGCATGAAACATACTATAAGAAATAGCTTTGTATGGCATAAAACATACTATAAGAAATAGCTTTGTGTGGCATAAAACATACTATAAGAAATAGCTTCTATATGGCATAAAACATACTATAAGAAATAGCTTCTATATGGCATAAAACATACTATAAGAAATAGCTTCTATATGGCATAGAACATACTATAAGAAATAGCTTCTGTATGGCATAAAACATACTATAAGAAATAGCTTCTGTATGGCATACAACATCATATAAGAAATAGCTTCTGAATGGCATAGGTTAATTCGTTGTTTTACTTGAGTTAAAAGACAGAAAGAAAGTAAAAGAGTTCCATCATTCGCCCCTGATGGGACTTGGAAGTATGTCATTTGGTCCATTTTAGTTATAATCTAAACTAGGGATAAATATCTTACTATTAACACTTGTCATGTCATCTAGATCCATGCATCTAGCCACACTGAACTCTCACTATCACACAATCGTAGTTGGAGAAGCCGCCATAGCCCTTTATCAACAGTAGGTGTCAGTAAAGGTGTGAATTTAGGGAAGGGGAAAATAACACATGCAACTTTTCCCTATCTATGCTAGTACATCTGTAAACGTACAACAAAAGTAGCTAATTCTGTTTTAAATATTTACCGTACTTTTTTTACACCTTCATATGTATACTACCTTGTATTGTATTATATTGAATTTCTTGTCTTTATATATATTTTCTATATCATTACAACGATGGCTGTGAATGCGTTCCTTTGATGCTGATATTTCCTCAGAGTCCTTGAACGTCACGCGCACGGCTCCGCCCCATGCTCCGCCCACACAGTGACGCAGGGGCGCTTCCTCCTCGCTCAGGTGTGATGTTGCAGTGAACGGGACGCGTACGTGTGTGTGATCATCTATCTGTGGGTAATGGCAGAAGTAAACGATCACAAAGTCGCCGTCGCTTCAGTGGCGCTCGAATGGCGTATTTTCCGATCTCGTTATTGTTTCCTGTGAACGGAGCGGGAACAGAGATGAAGACTGACAACGTTTGAACTGTTTACCCCGGAGGAACAAGCTAGCTCAGGCTAGCTCTTTAGCTTGGCAACCGCCGCACAGAGGCATCTTGGGCAGAACGACACGACCATGGCTGGACTTATCAAGAAACAGATCCTGAAACATTTGTCCAGGTTAGTGCGTGCTGCTGCTCACGTTTAAGCAGAAAGATCACCGGGATGCAGCTGTCAAACTGGTGTTAGCTCGTCTGCCTCCACATCATGATCCACGTCTTGCTGTGGGCGCTTTTTGTTTATGACCCATTTAAATGCTCAATCTGTTCCCGCTTTGTGTTTGTGTTTGCAGGCCGTGTCTTTGAGGTAACGTGTCTGTAAACACCTCCCGTGTTCACACCGGGTTCACACGGCTAACACTAGCATTGCTGAGAGGCTTATCCTTAGACACTTGCAGCAGGTTGAACCAGTTCAGATTGTACTTTCAAGCCGCAATCTCAGCCGTGTCAGACAGTAGCACGACTTTATACTTCTAATCTAATAATACAGTATATTTTATTTATTTACAATATGGACAGTGCATATTGACTAACAGTAACTGTTTAATATGAGCAAAGAGACTAGTTTCCGTCAGAAGTGTGGAAAAAAAGTCACCTGCAAAAAGTGTGTAAAAACTAAACACACCAGAACAAAACAACATATATTGAACATCATTGATTTTATGAAGGGTTAGCGTTTGCCCATGTTCAGTTTTAAAGTACCTGCAACTCCTTAAAGGAGCTTTTTGACTGTTTTTTCCACACAAAGTCAAAGTTGCCTTTGATCCCTGGAGGGCTCATGTTGCATCTAAACCCCCTATGGTCTAAACTAGTTTGTTTTCTGTTGTTAACACAGATGGCACCCTCTTTCATTATTAATTGGTTTCCTCAGTCTCCAGCACGACTTTTTGCTTTGTAATTGTCTGCAGCCCTTAGAGATGAGTTGTCTAAACATGTTCTCAAAAGACTGCATATTGAAACATATTTAAAGTGGAGGGTCCCAGAGTAGTTGTCAATACTGTGAATCGTTCATATGGGTCCAGTACACTTAACATAGCTTTGACGGAGACACTGGAATTATTAATTAATAAGGCTTGGAACAATCACAATGTAATGTTTGGTAATCAGGTTATAGTGTAATACAAACCAAAATATGCTGTAAATAGTACTGCCCATGATTATTTGGGCCATTTCAGCTGGAGTCCTGAGGGCCAGCAAAGGGCCTGCATTTGGCCCCTAGGCCATAGATTGGACATCCCTGCTTTCGAGTAGCAAGTAACAACAAAAGCGTGATGACTATGCACACAGACCGGCTTCTAATGACACCATGCTTAGTCATTAGTTGATTGTGCGTAATAATGAGACTTTCTCATTACATTATAGTTCCATGATCTGCTGCCAAGATTTCAATGTCCACTTTGCTGTGCAAACAAACAAACGCTTTGCCCTTCATTGCCCTTTTGGTGGCTGTTCTTGTCGTGTTGGTGGCAGCAAAAGGGTTTGCAACATAACAATAGTCTTGCTGTCAACTTCCTCAAAGTTATGACTTTGTAGCGCTGGTGTACAAACATTTCCAACAGGATTTTGATTCTCAGTAAAAAGGCTCAATATTACTCAATACTGATTTTAGTACTACATTGAGGAAAAAAAACAAATGTATTTTCTTAATTGGCTGTGCAATTAATTGAGATGAGCTCATATCTAGTCATCAATGATCAGCTTGGATCTGTTTGATCAAGATCTCCAGCTCATCCTCTGTCTGTAAACGCATGTGGTTTGGACCACATGGACCAATCAGTCAATAATATTTGACTATTTTTTGTGACAAATGGCATATAAATATCTGTATAGTTTTTGTGCAAGAAATGAATATAGAAAGAGATTTTTGTTTTTCTTAATACAATTTTTTTTTTTAAATTGAAAATTGTAATTTACAAACACAAATGAAAGCCCCACCCAGCCCTAGACAAGTTTGCTTGCTAGTTTTATTATAGATTAGAGTTTTTTTGACAACCCTACTTTCTAGACGAATCAGAAACACATCTGTGTAATTTTAATGAAAATCCAATGAGAATATTTTTTATTTTTTTTATTATTGACCTGATAACAATGTTTGCAAGATTTTTAACTGAATAAAACCACTATCAGAATCAGCCTTAACAAGCGTTCACCTTTTGTCGCCTGTTAATGACCGAGAAACCGTTAGGATCAGCTTCTATTCATCTTTGATTCTTGGAGAGATTATGCTTTGGGACCCACTGATCTGCAAGAAGCCCTTTTTCTTGAGTCAGGGCCCCGCACGAGACGCTGTAATGGATTTTTGATTGAGTAAAATGTCTATACAGCCCCCGTCTGGATCGACCCCTTCCCTCTAAGACCGACGATGATGCAGCAGTGAGCAGAACCCGTGTATTTGCAGCGCTGTTGTTCAGAGCCACTGAAGAGCGTTTCTGGCATGACTCATGAGGCGTACTGTGAGTGTCTCCAGCTCTGCAGATGTGAGACTGTGAATGTCGGCTCTGTGCCGCTCTTGTGCGAGTCAGTGCTACATTAAGACTGTATACAAATTATTCACTGCCTTTCTCAATACCACTGAAGTGATGGCACATTGACTGGCAGTTTTCTGTTCTATAATTGTCTTTGACTGACAGCTTCACATTCTGGTGCAGTGATCCATGCAAAGGCATAAAGGGTGAAATACTTCTGTTTAGGATCTCACACATTTTTTCTCACATATTTGAAAACGCTTCTTGGTCTATCCTTTGAGTTTAGGTGTACGTGCTCTTTTATTTACGAAACCATCTCACAATAACAAAGAATCATATTAATATAGTGTGGAATATGGAGGAATACTGTCTGGAATAAAGACTTAGGATAATCATAAGGTGCTGAGCTTTTGTAGAGGGAAATGAGGCTAAAGGTAATATTGGACTTGTATAAATAAGTTAAAGGTATACTTTATTATTCCTTTGTAAGGGAAATTCATTTTCTCTGCATTTGACCCATCCTTCAACCCATGCCACTGGGGCAAGCTGTCAGTAGCAGTGAGCTAATGCTGTACAGAGCTCCGGGACCCAGAGCTTGAGCTCCACTTGATCAAGTCTATCTTAGCTGGGAGTTGAACCCGCGACCTTCTTTGCCACGGTGCAGCCAATAAACCACACTTTGTAAGGATTTATTTTAAATCACGTGGAATGAAAATGTTGTCTTTGCGTTGAAGAAATGTGGTTATCTGTTCATAGAATCACAAGAACCCTGTAGATATCAGATCAGATTAGATGAGAAATCAAATGAAATGCTGCTTTCAAAGTGATTTAGTTTTACCAGTATACTCGAATTATATCAGAAGAATATTATAAATAAAATGCTGTTTTGCTTGGTGGCAGAGTGGATAGCACTTGTGTGCTCAACCCGAAGCAGTGAGTTAAAATCTGGCTCGGGACAGTTTGCTGCAATGTCCTTCCCCAGTGTCATCCCCATTTCACGCTGTACTGTCCTGTCTAATAAAGCTTGCGGGCCAAAAAAATAAATAAAATGCCAAAGATTTAATGTAAATATACAACATTGTTTGGTCAGGTGTTCTCTGCTATCCCTGAATGATCCTTTGTGATGTGAGTTGTCCCGATGTTATTGCTTGACAGGACGGCCACACTTTTCCCCCTATAGCCTTAGGAAACATATCTTCTTGTAAGTTCACCGAAGAAGCAAAACTGCAATAACTGGAAAAATTCTATGATGCAATAATATTCTAACAAGTTTAAACAGACTTTTGCATAAACTTGCAGCCCCGAAGTTAAGTATACACGTGTTATTTAAAAAGCTCCACAGGCCCTTGCTCCCCTGTTGAGTTGGCCAGAGCATGAGGCGTGAGGGCCATCGTCCAATAATGACTGTTGTTCACAGCCTTGTTATTACCCAGCATAATATTTGAGGAGTGGATTGATTTATTGATGAAGGTAGGGGACAGAAAACGGAGAGGAAACGAGACGAGGCCCAAGAGAGTCCCAGCAGCCTGATCGGGGCAGGAGGGGGAGGCTGCCAGAACCTGATACTTGATCGGCCGCGTGAATAAATATTTCACTGGCCAAAAGACTCTCGTCACTGCTGCTGCCTTCGGCTCGTGTTTTTGCCCAGCGTGACCAGTCTGCCATTTGGTGTGTTGTTGAGTTTGATTCCAAACTCAATGACAGGTTGTCTCTGTTGCTGACATTGTCTTTACATAATTCATAATTCATTAGGAAGTTGAATGAGCAGAAACACAGAAAAAGTGGTGAATGGAAAGTCGCCTGATAAAAAGTATTTCCCTTTTTACTATAAACTGACAATAAATTAAACTTGAAAGAATTGATACTGAAAAGATAATCACATTAACAACATTAAACAGTGGAAAAAATGCTCATGGATTGTACCCTTTTTAATTCATGGAGTACATTTACAACAGCCATTTCTTTGAGGTTCGTCACCTTTAATTAAAATTCTTGTTCTCTTCCATTTTAGGCTTGCTGATGCCCCCTACATTTCATTTATAATTTAAATAAATGTGATTGTTATTTTTTTCAATAATCAAGCCTTATAGATAATATCAGACCCCTTGAGTGATGGTATTAAATCAAATACTATTATTGTCTGTTGGGAAATATATACTATTGTCTTAAACATTTTTGGTTTCATTTGTATTATTACTGTGATACCGAAAGCCTCTTCCTTATTATTGAAGTATGGTATAAAACACTAATGAGTAAAAGTGTGTCCTTTGAGCTTTGATCTGGTCCTATTCAAAGTTACGCCCATCTACAGGTGTGGCTGAGATTAGCCAAGTACAGAGATTAGTTTACTCCACTCTTTTGTATAGATTCTATTAAAAACATTACTAAACAGCATAGGATTTGTGCTTGGTGACATTAAGATAACGGTTAATCAATGCGTTGTGTGTGTTTTTCAAAATGTTCACTGAACCAACGGCAAAAACCTATGAACCCTCAGCCACTCACAGTATTATTAACGGGTAAATATTAACAGTTTGAGATAGTGACAGGTGGGTCATGGTCACAGATTTGTTTGTTATGTCTGTTTACTCTTGCGTTAATCCACCACAAAGGACTTTCCCAATGTTACGTCATTATTACATTATTGATCATACAAAACAAATTCACACATCTCTGCCTTGATTCAAAACACAAAAAATCTATCTGGTGGAGTTTGAATATTGGCACTTTCTCTGTGTTGTGTTCATTTCTCTAATCCTAAAATACAGTGCCCATTCTGTCCTCATTCTTCACCCAAATCTCTGCCAAACATTTGCTGCTTGAATCAGGCCAAAACCGGAGTCTCGAGCTGATTTTCCTGTGTTTATGTTCCCGTAGGTTTGCCAAGAATTTGTCTCCAGACAAGATCAACCTGAGCACGCTGAAGGGCGAGGGTCAGCTGACCAATCTGGAGCTGGACGAGGAGGTGCTGCAGAGTCTCCTGGACCTGCCCACCTGGCTCGCCATCAACCACGTGGGCTGCAACAAGGCGACCATCAGGGTGAGCCCTCTGCACAGTGGAAACAAGTCTTGTCTTTGAATTAGTCCTGTCAATCCATTCAAAACGTCTGCGAGCTTTTTAATATTTCATTATTGAATTGTCCATTTTTAAGTATTTGAAACATTTTCTTAACAAAGTGTGATAACTAACAAGCCCAACTAACTTAAACTAGTCTAGATTTTGTATTTCATGTTGACTCTGTGTGTCATGGTCACATATTTCACATACATGACCAATCGACAGCGGCTCAGGGCCTTTTATTGACACTTGAGGTGTAACTGGCTCTTATGGTGACAGATGTGAACTGCTAGTGTTGGCTTGGCATCTAAATGTGTTCTTTTGTAGTTTGGTGACATCTTTGGCTCATTTCACTAGCTTTAGCGCTCACATGCGGGTTATGTTTTGTTGTGGAGCGCCGTTTTTGGCTCCGGCTCCTTGTGGTGTCTTTGGTTTTCTCTGCGGCGGTGCTCCGCGCTCGTGGAGATAGATGGAGAGAAGCTGTGGTTTTGCTTCGCTCCACGTTGCAGGGACGCCACAGAAATCTGGAGTTGAGCAACTGCATTCCATGACAAAAACAAAACCTGTGTGTATCAGCTCTGCTCCTGTCCCTTCCTCCTCAGGTGAGCCTGGCTAATCTAAAATAACGTGTTAACTTTGGTAGCCCTACTCTTAATACATGGTAGAAAAGGTTTCAAATGTTGTCAGCCTCTGGAAAATGTTTTTGAATCCGAAAGCCATTTTCAATCTAAAAGTTCTCGTTTGAGGAGCTAGAGTTCACCCTGCTTTAAAGGGAAGAGAGCTCAACAGACCAGGACCTTCGGATGGAAATGAAAATGTCTCTATTTCAAAAACATTGTCTAGGTAACTACCTTTTGAAACCTTTTTCTACTATGGACTATTGCACAAATGAGGGATTACACTTACTAGTCTTCAAATTATCATCAAGGGCTGAAATAACTACCGGTAATTGAATCATTGAATAATCGTTACCTGTGTGCTGAGAGAGCAGGTTTTATCACTGAGATTTATCATCCAACACAAGTATTCTCCATCAAACCAGTCAGGTTTCCTGAAGAGCTATAATTTTATCAATGGGGTTCAAATTTAGTAACACACTAATATTTGCAGGGCCTTTGTGATCTAATCGAATCACCAAATTAACAACTATTTACTAAAGATTAGCTTTCAGCCTCATGTGTATTCAAATAAATGTATCATTTTCATAATCTCCTATAAGAATAAATGTTTTACAGAGCTTTATATTTAAATGCCAAATGGGGGCTGGTTAAAAAAAATATTAATTCATATTTGTGTTTATTTATTTAATTAAGGTTTAAGGGCAACAATACATATTAATGAACATTAATGTGAATATGCCAGATTATAGCCTTGGCTTATTTTTTCCAGCTGCAGACCCCCTCACTATAGCGCACCACCCGTCCTTTGCTGCATTAATCATTATAAAGAATGACAAAACAAAACTACAATATTCATAAAGCCAATTAAATGGTAGCTTTTAATCATTTGTGTGTAGTAAAATTGCCCAATAATAATCTCTAATGCTCTCTCTCTCAGACATAAAAACATTTTCTTTCCGGCACCAGTTGTACTTAAACCTTCTTCTGCCCCACACGGGAACACTTTTAACAGAAGCCAGCCCTATAGTATTTTCTGCTTGAAATGATCCTTGAGGTTTGCATCATTTGGAGAAAGCCTTTCCATCCCCGTCTTATTATGTCATTACTGATGCGACACATGTAAAGTCCCTGGTCACGCCCTGGAAACAGTGAATGAGGCTTTGGTCCGATTTACTTTGTGACTCGACTTTATTTTTATTTAGGCCAAAGTCCACTCAGTGTTTCCAGTCGCACATGGTAACTAAGCTGGGCATCTTTGCAACAGGCACTCGTTTCCCTGTCTACAGTTTTGCAAATTTAGGAGCTGTAAATACTAACATTTCTGTATATTCTTCTGCATCTGGACATTTATATTTTTGAACTGTACCATTTTTTTGTACCTCTTCTTCATTCCTTTCATTTCTTTTTCACTCAATTTGCAAATAACTAATGAACATGATTTTTTTTAATATTGCAAAGTTTACTCAAAATGTACCCTTTGGACAGTTTTGAACAGTAAAGTAAAATTACACCCCTTTTCGGCTTTATAATTCATATATACATTTTTCCCATAGTCTAAATTATATTAAGAGGCACAATGGGTTTCAAAGTTTCAGAGTTTATTTCATTATTTATTTATCTATATTTTAATCTTTTTGTGTCATGTGCTACAGATACCATGGACAAAGTTAAAGACTCACCCCATTACTCTGGTAAGTCTCATGAATATAAATTTGAAATGTATTCTTCCAATGTCAAAACAGAATAAAATGCGATGTGGCATAAGGATCATCATCGACTACACACTTTGTAGACCCTTATTGTTTATATTTTCTAGACTTTGGATAAGGTTGTCATGGAGATGAGTACTTGTGACGAGCCACGTCCCCCCAATGGCCCGTCTCCCCTAGCGACGGCATCCGGTCAAAGGTGAAATGGTCTTTGTATTTTTTGTGATAGATGTGTTAACTTCTTAGTTTAACGCTCCCTCCGCCCGCTCACAGTGAATATGGCTTTGCTGAGAAGGTGGTGGAAGGCATGTCTTTGTCCATCAACTCCATCGTGATCAGGATCAGCGCAAAGGCCTTCAACGCCTCCTTCGAACTGTCCCAGCTGCAGGTCTATAGTGTCAACCCGAGCTGGAGCATCAGTGATCTGCGCTTCACTCGCATCCACGACCTGCAGAGGGGGGAGGTTCGTGGGGTATTTTGAAAGTTTTCCTGTTGTTCGCACTCGAATGACGTTCGAATGTGTTTGGACCAGATCCTGAGCTTTAAGGAGATCAGCTGGCAGATGATCCGAATCGAGGCCGACGCCATCCAGAGTGCTGAACATGAGATGATAAGTGCCCCCATTCGCCTCATCACCAACCAATCTAAGATCAGAGTCACGCTCAAGAGGAGGGTAAGCCTTGAAATATGTGTAGGACTCGGTACGCTTTAACGGGTTAGGGTTTACATTACAGGTACTTGGTCCTGAAGAATGCTTTTTAGATACCTGTGCTTTGTTATTCATTGACTGACTGTAAACTTCAATAATAACACAATTTAATTTGGTACAAAAGCACATGTTTTTGATGCCAGCAGTAAGAACTGAACCCGTGCCTAGTCATGTGTGAACACAGACAGATGATTTGTATATTGTTGTACACTTTTGTATACTTTGTTTAATAATTGCAGAGTAAAGATTGTAATGTGGTGGCCTCTAAGCTGATTCTCATCCTGGACGACCTACTGTGGGTGCTGACAGACTCCCAGCTCAAAGCTATGGTGCAATATGCCAAGTCTCTGAGTGAGGCCATGGAAAAGTCCAATCAGCAGAGGAAGAGCATGGCCACTGAAGACCAGGTACTCACAGCAACTCTACTGCTTGAACTCATGTCTAAAATGAAGTCTGATATGTCACCTGCTGGATGGATTTGGAACTGATGTATCACATTGTTCAGAAGATTATTTAAATACAATCGCACTTACTGCCCAGGTGTCATCGTCCACGCCTCAGTCAGCCCAGCAGGTGCGCACGCAGCAGACGTCAGCAGCAGACCAGACTGCAACGATGGCAAAGCTCTTCAGTGACTTTGATGTATGTGAGACGTCTCACCATCTTCAGATCAAGCACCTGGACCTGCACATCTGTGATGACATCCATGTCCAGGACAAGGGTAAAAAGGCTCTGTAGAGAATTTACTGGAAGTAATATTACATTTTACCAGCATTTTGCTCTGTTCATTTTTCAGCTAACAACAAGCGTGTCACAGGTGGGGCAATGCAGTTGTCCTTCAGTTCAATCACTCTGGACTATTATCCTTTCCACAAAGCAGGTATGTGGTTTGTTTATTTTATATCCAGGCTCAAACATGCACAAGTAATCTGTACTCGTGGTCATCATAAAAATGTTTCCCAATATTTCTTTCAAGGTGGAAGCTGTCTTCATTGGATGCACTATGGTGAGGCCACTAAAGCCAGAGAGAGCTGGGCCCGAAGCCTTCTGGAAGAGTTCAAGACAAATGTGGATTTATTGAAGAGTGCTGTTCGAGATAAAACATCCTCAATCTCTACTCACAGTTCACCGCAGCATGGTAAAGGCATATTCACTGCAAGTGGTATTATCTGAGGCTGAAGTTGCATTTCAGTGGTCTCGAAAATCCAGGGTTTTACACAAACTGTCATTAATGTGCGTTAATAATCATCTTGATACATTTCAGTAGTGTTTACCTCACCCATGTGGGTTTTGTGTCCTCAGTGTCCCTTAGGGACGATGTGTATGGGCCCCTAGAAGGTCAGGAGAGTGCAGAAGGAGCAGTAGGGCTTAGAGAGGCAGAAGGAGGAGTCGTAGAGTTGGGTCTGCAAGCACAGCCTCCAGCCCAGTGCTGCTGGTGTCTAGAGCCAGGTACCATGGTGTGGTGTGCACAGTTTGGTGCAGTGATACACGCCTCTAATTCAGATTAGCGATTTTTCCTTTTACCAACTGAGTGATGCTCTGTATTTCGGCTTGTAGTGCTTTGTCTTATTTTTATCAGTTTTCCTAATCCTTGAATCTGTTGTTTTTCAGGCAAAATAAACACCAGCTCTACTTTCAGTCCACCTCCACCTCAAACTCCCAAAACTCAGCTCATGTCGAGCTCGTTAGTTCTCAGGATGGCTGATTTTAGCATTTACCAGGTTTGTGTGTCCAATATTTAATACAACCGTGTCATTTTGTGTACATACCGGTACTTGAATATACTTTGCATTTACATTATATTTTATGTTAGGTTTCGACAGCAGACCAGCGTCGTTCTAGCCCCAAGGCCATGATCTCCTGCAATAAAAAGTCTTTATACCTCCCTCCAGAGATGCCAGCCATTCATGTGGAGTTTACAGAATACTACTTCCCCGATGGAAAAGACTATCCTAGTAAGACGCTGATCTGCTCTCTCTGCATGTTGAGAAATCCCGGCTCTGAATCTTATCAGCGCTTCATTTACTTATTGTAATTGGCTGGGGAGTTATTCATTGCGCTTCCTGATTATTATTTATTTTTGTCAATTTGATTCTTAATATTTTTTTTTTTTTTCCCTCACACAAAACAAAATGATCTAGTCCAGAGACTGTCAAAAAGGTCATTTTTCAAATTAAGTTTGATTTGGGTCCTTGATTGTTGGTGCTGTTTGAGTTGTAAAGGCCTTCTTTCCTGCTGCCAGGAGTATGCTCCAAAGATATCCATTTCTTGGGTCCATGGCAGGAGTTTTGAAGCCCAAATACATAGTTCTGATATCAAGTTGGTCGCTTCCTGATCAATCGCTCAATTAATTAAAAATGTAATTATTTCAAAATTCATGCTTACAATCTCTTTTTTTAATGTCGCTAATTGTGTTCTTGTCAGAATCCTCGCTGTAACATTTGGTCATTGGAAATAAACAACTGACACTTGTTCTTTTTCTTCTTAGTCCCTTGTCCAAACCTGTTTGCCCAGCTGAACGCACTACAGCTTGTCCTGGATGCCCGCAGCCTGGTGTGGCTCAACCTTTTTGCCCTTGACCTCAGGCAAAGTCTAGAGCAGTTCATGGAGATCTATAAGCTCAGTGACTCACAGAAGCCAGACGAACATGTTGACATCAAGGTTGATGGCCTCATGCTAAAGGTAGATTACAGAAGATACATAAATGTTGATGATTATCAGATCTTCATGCTTGTCTCTCCTTGTAGCTCGTGATTCCCACAGATAAAGACCCTTCGAGCCCTGCGGACCTTCCTCACTCTATTTCGGTGCAGACCTCTGAAATGGTGGCCACAAACACACGACACCCTACAAGCTGCACCCGCTCATGTCTTCAAGCCCTTCTCCAGGCATTTCAGGAGCAGGACTTCTTCTCCTCCTCTGTCTTATCATTCCCTCGCTCACCCTCCTCTCTACCTCTCCTTCATTCAGTCTTCCACTGTCATGCTCAGGAAAAAGATACAAAACGTCATGACATCCACAAAGGTCTTGTGCCCACAATTGGCACAGACTCTCTGAAGATACCAGCTGCCAATGACTTCTGGGCAGTGCACTTTGCTCAGTTTTGGGTGGATTATGAAGGCAAGGGCCGGCCTCAACCTTTTGTGGACTCTTTTCCTCTCACGTTTTGGGCTTGTCAACCATCAAAGCTTGCAGAACACCAACATAAGCGTAAAGATGTCGATGGATCAGGGCTGTACCGGAGTACGTCTGCAGGGGATGGGCGTTTGCAGAGGAAACGTTTACTTAAAGAGTTTTATAGTAGTGAGGGGGCTCCGCCAACCGCATCACTACCTTCCACTAATGGACTTCATAAACCACTCCCACTGGATAGCCTGTGCCCATCGTCTTCAAGTAAAGAGGCAAATGTGCATATTCTGGTGCATGTCCACAAACCTTTAAGTGCTCAGGTAAAGCAGATTTAAAACACAGACTAATTGATTACTTATGATTCAACGCATTTAAATGTATTTGTCATTTCTATTTGTGTGTTTAGGTGAGCCATCGACAGTATGTGTTCCTCATGCAACTTCAGCGCAGCATCAAAGCTTTAAAGCAGACTTTACAACAGGATCTAGAAGAGATGGGATCAAAAAAAGACCGTAAGGACGATGCTTCTGCCTTAGACCAGCAGCCCTTCACTGCCTGTCTGGGCTTTCTGCTCCAAAGTGCAGAGGTCTCTCTACTTTTGAAACCTGTGCCCCATCCTGAGGGCTCTGGTTCTCCTCTGGCATCTGAACTGTCTCCTTCAGAGAGCAGAGGGACGCTGGACCCGGCCCGTGAACCAGCAGATGGAGCGGACAAGGTCCCAGAGGAGACAGGTGGCAGGTCAGAAAGTGGAGCAGCCAAAGGCTCCTGCACTGTAGACCAGTTGTTGTGTGGAGAGATTTTAGAAGAGGAAGTTTCTCAGGGAAGGACTCCACTCATACCAACTTCCTCCACAACATCAGACTCAAATCACAAGGTCTTATTGGATGAGAGGACTTCAGCTAAGAACTCTGGGAAGTGGAGTTCAGAGGAAGAGGTCAAACCGATGGAGGATGAAGGAGGAGTCAGTGATTTGACATCTGAATTACCCAAATCTCAGAACTGTGATCCTCTGTGTGATCCACTTGGTGTCAGAGACTCAAATGCTGGAAAAATGCCACAATCTGTATCAAGGTAAAGTCACATATTTATTTTACTAAATCATATACCTATATATGTATTTGTCCAGAAATGTGTCATTCATTATAACATGGTGTGAATAACACATTTTATTTATTTTTTTACGTATAGAAATGTACTGATTTGTAATCCTCACCCATTTCTTCGGTGTGTTTCAAACCTTTTTACGCACATAGAATCTGTTTGGAGTTCTTGCGTCACTGACATTTTAAATGTCTGCTGTTGTCATGTGCTGACTCACGTGCTGATTCTGTTTGTCTCCACTCATCTTCAGTCTTACTCATTCTTCCTTTACTGCTGCTAAAGCTTTGCTTTGACCTTCGAGAGGTGTGTTTTTTCTCTCTATCAAGGAAAGGAAGTTTGTCTTTGGTTTCTGATCTTCTCAGCTCCTCAAACTCCAGCAGATCCACCTCCCTTTATTCCTTGTCCAACATGTAAGGATTTGTGCTAACTTCTTGGGAGCTCGGCTGCACTATTATTTAGTTACAGATGGAACACGTGTATATCCACCTTTTTTCAACAATTAGCCCCCTATAGAGCAATTTTGATTTTCTTGAAAGTTTTTTTTTATTGTAGGATGCTGTCGGTGTAATCCCTCATTCGTCCAGGCTCGTTCCATAGTAGAAAAAGCTTCAACTTCTGAATAGGCTAGCTCGGTAGATACAAGGGGGGAGTTTCTGTTGAAACAAACAACTCTTTCTACTTCAGGAAGGCTCCTCCCAATGGGCTGGTCTTACCACAGAATAGTAGTATAAATATCGGAGTTCCCGACCTAAATTCTGTTATTGACAATGACTCTTGGATGAGAGTCAAAACGTCTATTTTTTTCTAACTGAGTCCAGATGACTACAACTGAAGCTTTTTCTACTAGGATGCTAAACAATTAACTTTTTGCCATTGGAGAATTTCATTATTATCACATATGATCTATTTATAATGTTAACATTGTGCAGCCCTGCTCATGTGTGTGTACGTGTTAATCTGTTCTGAACTAACTCAAGAACTCACAGGCATGTATTTGCATGTGTGCATGACCCAGTACTTGTCATTTGTACATATATTTCTTACGTTTTGGGTTTCCCTATGCTTTGAGTCTACCTGTTGTCTAGTATTTGTGATATTTGTATAATTGGACGTATTGTATTTGTGTGGTTCTATGATTCAGGATTTTAAGATGTCCCAGCTGTGTACACTATATCCTTTTAAAATGTTTCGCAATATTTGAATTCAAAACAAAGCCATTGTGACGTAAATAAATACCAACCTACACAAGTAACTCTTTGTCAGTTAATTCAGTAAAGTTCTGACCTGTTTGTGTTACAGTGGACGTTTGATGAGGGATCGCTCCCAGTCAAGTTTTTCAGTGTCATACAAGAACATGAAGAAAAGTCCATCTCTTCAGTCTTTGGACAACATTTCAATAGACAGCTGCATGGAAGATACTGACCCATACAGCCTCCTGGAAAGAGGTACAACAAACAGGGCTTTGTGTAGTTTAATTGTGTGAGGGTCCTTACATTAATATTAAAACATATACAAATTAAATCTAAAGAAAATAGAATATTCTGACTTGCTGTGCACGTTAATGACTTTTACCAGCAGGTGGCAGCATTGATCTAGTAATTCTATGTGTGTTGAGTGTTGTCTCTGTATTTGGTCCTCAGATGATGTGTCTATGTCGGGCTATAAGGATGCCATCAGTGAACAAAGCGCCACAGAAAGTGCTATGCATAATGCTGCCGAGGTGATGATCAGTCAGGACCAGGACGGCGGCGCATCTCCCGACACCGTGAGCGCCACCTCACAGAGCATCGATGAGCCCACCAAAGATACAGTAAGAGACAACACGTGTATGCGTTCACAACATTCTACAAATTAATTTCAGAAGTAGGCCAGAGGACTAAATATCCAGCTGGACCTTAAGCAAGCTGTTGTATTCAGCTCTAAGCGTGTTATTTCGGTGATGAAGGTCGTTAACGCTGCATCGTGTCCCTTAGGTGTCCGTGCTGATGCTGAAGGTGCAGTCGGTGTGTGTGGGCATGGAGGCCGTAGGTGATAGCACATCTGTTGCTCTGGAAGTGGGCCGGGTCATGTCCAACCAGCTTGGCAACGTCAGCCTCAGACAGTACCTCAGCAACCGCAGTCTGGGTAAGAAGCACCACTGTTGAAATCCCCAGCATTTACAGTGAGCACAGTTCACTGAAGGGACATGAATGATGACCAAATAAGTTTTGGACACTGCATTTTGTGGCATCCCTAAAAAAAGCATGGCGTGTTTTCATGCAGTTATGTGAAAATGCACGGAAAATGCATTTTTTGCATACAGCATAGGTTTAAATTCATCATCAAATATTTACTGCAGACATAAACACAGCAAATACCAGTGGTGGGTACAGTACAAAAGAAACGAGCATGTGGCCGTTTGCTACAAGTGTTCCAATCAGTAAAAACTGTAGAGGCTGCTTTTAGAAAAAAGGATAAAACTTAGAAAAACACTTCACATCCACACACTCTAAAAAGCATGAGTTGCACTAAGGGAGCACAATAAAGGGCCTTTTATATAAATGTTTCGACCCATAGGTCTTCATCGGGGCTTACTATAAAATAATAAAACTGTGTCCTGTGGAGTGTGAACTTGAATAGAAACCACCAATAGCAGATAAATGAGCAGGTGAAGTAGAGCCCGGCAGGTGTGCATGGCACGAAAAAGGGAGAGAAAAGGGTTAAATCAAAGAAAAACTCATTTATAAAAAATGCTGATAAATTAAAGTCCTAATTTGGTTTTGTTTGGTACTTTATGAATCCAGAAGGCTTCTTTTTGATTTAGTTTTTCTAATTTATCACCTCTAGTCATTGGTTTTACATGTTTAATACCTTCAATGCAAAGGAGAAGGTCGCTACTATTATGATGTTCACAGAAATGACGAGCTATTGCATAGTCTTGATTGTTAGTTCTGATTGCATATTTATGTTGTGCAAACGATCTCTTAGCCGTCTCTCTTAGTACAGCCAATGTAGAAAAACCCTTCTGGACATGGACGAAACAAGCGATATATGACAAGAAGTGTTACGATTGATTAGATTAAATGTTTGTAAGATCTATTGTGTATATCCATGAATGCTTCTGTCTGAAGGACATTTGTACAATGAGGACAATTTGTACATTTATATGTGATTCCATCTCTTAAGAGACAAAGAAAAAAAAATGTGGTTCAGGAAAAGAATTAACACAAGGTCACTGAAGAGTATAGTCCCATTGTCTTCAGAACCAGAATCAGACTCGGACCACTATAGGATGAAAAGGCTCTTTCCAGGAGCCAGATGCCAGTTACAGATGCGACGTAGACGAAACTGGCCATAAGGAATGTTCTGCTTAAGATGTTGAGGATGAAAAGAGTCAGCTCCAAGTATTGTTTTCTGTGATATCTTTTTCTGTAGAGAGTTGTGTGCAAAACATCCCCTTAAAAGTAGTGAGATCCAAAAGGTTTATACTGTTTTGGGCATGTTCAATTGACAATTTAATACTGGCATTTATAGAATTTAAATATGTTTGTATCACCAATAGTTTTTCTAAAGTATCATAAAAGATCAACAGAATGTCATCAATGTAGCAACCAAACAAGGAAATAGAGGGATTTAGGACATAGTACCCGAAATATAAACTAGCATAATTTGGAAAAAACAAGAACCCATTGGATCTGTATATAGCTCATTCATAAAAATGAAAATGTTATTTAATTCATCCGTAAGTGTTCTTACCACAGGGTTTATGAAGGGATCAATATACTTGGCAGCTGGCTAAGAGAGTTCCATTACCACATATGACAAAGTTATAGTATAGTAGTATTATAGTATTATTCAAGGAGAAGTCAAAATAATTTCAAGAAATACGCAGGTAAGAGTAAAAACGTTTGAAACTACTGCTTAAGTACCGAGTTTGGAACCGTTTGGATGTCAAATCTGAATTATAAGTTCATGTGATCAAGGTAATGTGTAAATACCTTTTGTCACTAAAGTCTCACAGTGAGAAGAGCAACCGCAGTTTTTACTCAAGAGTTTTCCAGACAGAAAATATATATTACTCAAGTACAAGTAACAGAATGTCAGAAAGCAACTCTCAAATGTTTTTTTTTTTTTTTTAAATTCACTCAGAAAATGCACTGCCCACCAATTTACTTGAAGACCAAACAAACCACAGCTGTTAATGGCCTGCCCCCGGGGTTCAACCAAAAACATCCTCCTTCTTAAACTCACACACATGTATTCAGACTAACTCCTCCACTTACCTTGCCAAACCTCCCCACAGGTATGGTGAACTCTGTACCAAAGAGCCAAGGTAACTGCTGAGTATTAATCCACCATCTGTAAATTAACTGCATGCTTTCCACGCCGTTGGCATTTGTGCTTGTGTTTTCCTTGTGAAATATTCACATGTTCACAGGCATATTCACTGCAGGTTCATAATATCGACCAGTGCAAACTAAGCGTCCACTCATTCAGTAACTGACTAATCGTTATTTGGACTATACAGACTGATATAAGAGGTTTTATGACTCAAAATGACAAAGGAAGTGGCTAAATGTGTTGCTTTTTCAGGATGGCCTCAAGCGGCATCACAAATATTGTTAAAAAACCTCACATTTACAGGCCATTCGCGCTCTAAATAACAACAAAAGCAACAACAACAATGCAAAACGCCAGATTAATTGATCGGCAAAATCACGGTTAGTCGTAGCCCTAGTTCAAACGTTCATGAATTTCCAGTGGCGAGATGGTGTGAGTGACGACGACTTGCTCCTGTCCATGGTTGTGTGTGTGGATCACTTAAGGGATCTGACAGCGATGGATGGAGCTCCCATTACTTGCAACATTAGGCGAACCATTTCAAATGCCTCCCAAGTCCCACTCACCACTCATTGGATGTAAATTAACTGCTATGTCCTCTGATAAATGCAAAGCCCTAATTGGCCCACTGTTTTCTCCCTGCTGGCTCGCTCTCCTCCTGCTCCTGTATCTGCTCCTGTCTCTCCTCCTGCTCCTGTATCTGCTCCTGTCTCTCCTCCTGCTCCTGTATCTGCTCCTGTCTCTCCTCCTGCTCCTGTATCTGCTCCTGTCTCTCCTCCTGCTCCTGTCTCTGCTCCTGTCTCTCCTCCTGCTCCTGTCTCTGCTCCTGTCTCTGCTCCTGTCTCTGCTCCTGCTCCTGTCTCTGCTCCTGCTCCTGTCTCTGCTGTCTCTCCTCCTGCTCCTGTCTCTGCTCCTGTCTCTGCTGTCTCTCCTCCTACTCCTGTCTCTGCTCCTGTCTCTCCTCCTGTCTCTCCTCCTGTCTTTCCTCCTGTCTCTGCTCCTGTCGCTCCTCCTGCTCCTCGCTTCTCCCTCTGCTCCTGTCTCTGCTCCTGTCTCTCCTCCTGCTCCTCGCTTCTCCCTCTGCTCCTGTCTCTCCTCCTGCTCCTGCTTCTGGCTTCTCCCTCTGCTCCTGTCTCTCCTCCTGTCTCTGCTCCTGTCTTTGTTCCTGTCTCTCCTCCTGTCTCTGCTCCTGTCTCTGCTCCTGTCTCTGCTCCTGTCTGTCCTCCTGCTCCTCGCTTCTCCCTCTGCTGCTGTCTCTCCTCCTGTCTCCGCTTCTGTCTCTCCTCCTGTCTCTGCTTCTGTCTCTCCTCCTGTCTCTGCTTCTGTCTCTCCTCCTGTCTCTGCTTCTGTCTCTCCTCCTGCTCCTGCTCCTGGCTTCTCCCTCTGCTCCTGTCTCTGCTCCTGCCTCTCCTCCCGTCTCTGCTTCTGTCTCTCCTCCTGTCTCTGCTTCTGTCTCTCCTCCTGTCTCTGCTTCTGTCTCTCCTCCTGCTCCTGCTCCTGGCTTCTCCCTCTGCTCCTGTCTCTGCTCCTGCCTCTCCTCCCGTCTCTGCTTCTGTCTCTCCTCCTGTCTCTGCTTCTGTCTCTCCTCCTGTCTCTGCTTCTGTTTCTCCTCCTGTCTCTGCTTCTGTCTCTCCTCCTGCTCCTGCTCCTGGCTTCTCCCTCTGCTCCTGTCTCTGCTCCTGCCTCTCCTCCCGTCTCTGCTTCTGTCTCTCCTCCTGTCACTGCTCCCGTCTCTGCTCCTGTCTCTGCTCCCGACTCTCCTCCTGCTCCAGGCTTCTCTGTCTGCTCCTGTCTCCACAGAGGAAACCACTCTTTCCTCATTACCGATCCTCCTCTTTCCGCATTGTCGTTTTTGCTAATCTGTAGACCGGTAGTACCTGCCTCTCCAGGGCACAACCACTTCCATGGTTCCCGTCTTATCGTGGTCCTTCACACTGTGCTGGCGGCTTTACTTACCCACTCCTCACTATCTCTCTCCATTTTGCCTCAATTTACAGTATGTGCCAAGAATATGTAGGGAATGTTACACAAGAATCCCAGCATCTTTTAAATACCACTCAACATCATCATTGTATTGTATATAAATGGTTGGTATGTCTTTCATTCAAGTGCCATTAACACCTCCTTAACAGCAACAATTTAGCCTTTCTGCTTGTGATTGTGCATTACTGTCAATTTGCTTCCTCTTACTGATTATAGCAGTTATAACATCGTCTCCATAGACAAAGTTGAAAGGAAAAGGGAGCTTCATCTAACCACTGCTTGTCCCTCCCATATCAGGTGGTGATAACTTCTCGGGGGCACAGGGTTTTCATGGTCCAGAGGTCTGTGCCCGCCTGGAGTCTGGACCCTGTGCCGCGGCCTACTCCGAACTAGCCAAACGCAATGGCTTCTTGACGCTCAGACTCCAAGGTTACCACGCCAACTTCCTGATGTCCACGCTGCGCAACATGGCCCATTTTCTGGAAGATGACTCTGCTCCTCAGGTGCTGCCAATGGAGATCAGTGTTATGGACACACACATCAATCTGAAGGTGAATATGATGTTCAAGAAATATAATTTATCTTTAATTGCCACAGGAAAAAACTATAGTTTGATGAGTAATGTCTCATTTCACTGCCCTTTCCCCTCAAAAAAACGTGTTTTAACCATCCTTTCACCTATGAACTATGGCCTTATGGGAATTTGGATTTGAACAGTTGCTTACCTTGGCTAAATTTTCTTTGTACGGCTGAAACTTTCACTTAAAGGCGCCATGGACGATTTTTCGGCAATTTGAGAATGCAGGCGGAGGTGCGCATGCGCACTCTCCCGTGCGGACTGATACAACACACACGTGCGTTTGTTTATTAGCGCAACGGAGCGCATCACATCTCTCGTCTCCCGTAGATTTCTGTCCACTTCTGCGTCAGCTCGAACTGTCTTTCTCCGTCTTCATTTTGCCCCGTACACTGAGGGAACTATATTATGATAGATCCATGCGCTTGGGCACGCGGAAACGTGAGGACGAACCGCACGCGGCTGCAGGTGAGCGGTAGGTGCGTTTTATGATTGATACGTGGCAGGACAAATGATTTATCCACGCCACGAGGAAATATGATAAAAAATTTGCTGAAAAAAATCGTCCATACCACCTTTAAGACCTGATGGGGAAACATTGATATGGGTACGTTGTCATTTGTAGCTTGGACTTTTCTCTCACTCTCTAAAATTCTGTCCTCCAGGATGACGACCCCTCCGATGCTCCGCCCAACTCTGAGACTTCCCCCATCACTCTCCACGTGGATAGTCTCATCATACACAGAAAAGATGACGGCTCGTTCACAATAGGAGGTACTGTTCATGCATAAAACCTAGCACACATGCATTGCAACAATTGATTGATTCACTTTTGTCTTTTATTGTGGCGTTTAGTGGACACGGCGCAAGACAAAACCAAAAGAGAGAGACAACTCACCGACACCTGTCTCACCCCAGTCCATGAGGCTGTAGGAAACATCTGTGGCATTTCTAAGACTACACAGACCCCTGCCACACCCAGCACCCCCCAAACCTCCAGCAAAGAGGAGGTACAACTCTGCCTCTACAAGTGCACACTCTTTCCCACTTGGAAAATTATACTGCGTGTATTGATTTTAAGTTTCTAGGTCTCCATATTATGCACAATCAACTTAATGAGCTCAATAGTGTTCCCTCCTCATTAACATACTCACAGTTGTGTTTTGATTGATTCATGCTTGTCTGAGTAATGCTGTAAGATCCCAGATTCAAGCCGGGAGCGAGTTTTCACCTACCCCCTATTTCCACCCACTTCTTTGTATTTAGTTATGATTATTTTGAATGGTAAGACACAGAGTCAAACATGTAAAGTTCAAAAATGTGAACTGTAATATTAATCTAGGCAAATATTAACACATGGAAATAAATCAAAATTCCTCTTTGAACAGAAAGTCGATGGACCATTTATATTATTAAGCCATTTTAGATTAATATTACAGTTTACAATTAACAAAATATACTTATATTATAGTACTATACGAAGTACAAAAAAAAACATTACATACTTTTATATGTCTTCCCCAATAGTCACAAGACCATAGAATTTAAATGTTGTTTTTAATAACATGAATAAAAAGGTAATTTAATAAATATTATAAACATTAAAGAAGAAATCTCCATCACAACACAAATTTGTTTAGTGATCGTTTGATGTTTGTTTTAACAGATGCTAACCGAAGAGAACGAATGCCTCAAAGTGGAGCTTTCCCGAGCCAAGATGGCGCTGGCTGAAGCTCAAATGGAGAAGGACTCGCTTTTGCACAGACTCAAGAGTCTCAAAGTGAGCCCCAGCTAAGGCTCCCTTGTCGTCCCACCACCCATTTATTCATTCAGCCCACACTGGACCGCAGTAAAGAGGACGACTGCTGATGGGCGAGAGAAAAGGTCACCAAAATAATTCAAGTCGGCATCAACAAGTGTCAGGCATTTCTGGACTAAAATGTGTTCCTGTGTGTGCTTATTTATGAACCAACAGTGTGATCAACAGTGTGACCTGAAACTGAAACTTTTAGACTCTTCAGCAGATGTTTTATATACCTCTGTGTCATTTAAGTTTCCATAGGATTTATAATTTAAGAAAGCAGTTTAAACACAAATAGGCTATGTCTGAAAGTGCAACTAGAAAGATAATTTATGTAGATGGATCTACATCATTTTTTAACATACGCTGAATGTCTTGTCGTTTAAATAATGTCCCGACGCCTGAACAATAGATTTTGCACTGTAGAAAAATGGTACTTAAGGCCTTTCGATTTGCAGAGAGGGAAAATAATGATTATGGTACTTTCCCTGTGGCCTCAGATAATCAAAAGTTTTTTGAATGTTGTAAATGAATGTGAACACAAAGGTTTTCTACAAAACAGAGGCAGTGTTTAAGATGAATGTGCGCATTTAATTCAGAACAAGCATTTATTCCAACGAGAGTGACAAACCACCCACATGTTGTATGTATCTTCTTATTTTTCTATGTGTAAATAGAACTCATGCGGCACTTTTGACATTCGAGTTTTGTATATACACCTGCAAACTGAGAGAGTTTTACTTAAGTGTCTTGGGAGCTGTTTTCATGTGTGTGTGTCTTAAAATGGAGATTTAGGATAAATAAGGGTACAGCAGCTTGAATGCATATAATCTATTTGTGTTAATATGTATAGTTTAGAGTCTATGCCCACATCTGCTGCTGTTCAATTGCCCACATCAGAAGAAGAAAACTCAAACGTTGACTCAACTTTTGATGATTTAAAAAGAAGAGTTACACTGTTGGACTTTTTCTAGCACATGCTTTGTCATAGCACAAATTACGTCAGTAGAGTCATCGCATAAAGTCATAATCTGAAAATCTATTCCGTGAAGGTTCAGCTGCCTTGTAATGGCTGCTCTTCTCAAGGCTCCTGTTGAGAGGAAATAAAAAAGGTTAAAAAGCAACATGACATAAATCTGCTCAAATCCAAAATACTAACAATAAAAATGATAATTATTTAAAACTGTTCCCTTTTGTGTGTTTTCCATGGATATTGTTGCATTGTTGAACCCATACTATTAACTAATTACTAATTACATATTTTGTTCCATTTTCTCAAGATTCTCCTTGAGTGACCTCATTTGATATTGTATATACATTATGTGCAGGTGATGACATGTTAATAAAATGTTATTAACGTGTACCTAAGCAGAAGAGAAGTAAAACGCAATTAATGGGTCAAATGAGCTGGAATTTGTTAAAGAGCATACTGAAATTTTAATAAGAATCCCGTTGCATTCAAGTGTTGATTTAGTCAATTTACACACATTTTCTCCCTTTTGGATTGGTCCTTGTTCAAAACTTCTGTAGCAATGGTGTTGTTCTGGTTTAATGATACCCGAAAGGTCAAATATATCCTTAGGTGGTATTTGGTGTGAAAAGTTTGACAACCACTGACACATGTAAAATAAATTAAAGGTGTCTTATCTACTTCCACGCAGACCACCTGACACATTTACTTTCAGATTAGTTTACTTTCTATTACATGTCCATTCCTTTTAATCTGCTCACAATGATGAAGGGTTGGGGCAGTTTTTGTATGAAGCCATTGACGGTAAAGGCCGGTGCAGGTCCGAACATGCAGTGGGGCGCGTGAGGGGGTTTTGGGTGGAGCCGGTTCCCAGGCTGTCAATGCACACTTAAATCAAATCAAATCAATTTATTTTTGTAAGGCCCAAATTCACAACAACAGCTGCCTCTGAGGGCCACAGGGAGAAATGAATCAACACTGTTAAAGCACGAGCTCAAACTTTACACATATTCTCCATTCCCACATCGGGGAAATTTATTCCTTAAGCCTCATGTGATATTTCCAAATCTGGGGAAAGCGTGATGTCTGTGCACAATAAAGAAGATGCTATTGTGTAAAAATAGGAAAATATACGCGACTTTTTAAACATCATAACAAAGACTTCACTGGTTGCTGCTACAGCATCGTTATCCACGCCCATACTCTACTGTACTAACCTCAGTCAAGTGCGTCACAGCACAGACACGCGGCTCATCCGGAGAGTTCTTTCAACATAAAAGACTTTAGTTTGGAACATGAGGATCATGATGACTGGAGACCTAAACGACATACACTATACCGCATATTTGTCCACAATATAACTTATTGAATGTCCTTGAGTCTTCATTCTGATCATCTATATTGCCCTTTGCATCTAGACTCATACGATTTATTATTGAAATCTCTGAACAAAACATAACCGTTTGAAACTTCGAATAATTAAGCCAAAAAGCTTCTGTTTTGTACATAAAGATAACTGTGTTGTGCATGCCAGCTCAAAATGAAAAGAAAACGTTTATCTTTTAAACCCTATTCTAATTCACATTATACCTTTGCGTTAAAGCAGTTGTTTCATGCTAAAGGTGACTTCCGGATGCTCGCCTCCTCGTGCGCTTGACGCGTCTTGGTCCACGGTGAGCGGCGTCAGTGCGGAGCAAGCAGAGGCTGAGCCTGGGACCGGGAAGAAGCAGTTTGTGGTGGGCGAACAGCGCTTCAGAGCCAGCCTCAGTCCTGGTCCAAGCACACACCGGATCCACGGGAGTTTTCTTTGTTTGCCGGGCTCCTCACACTTTGCTCTCACCTTGGAGGGATCGCATCTACAGCCGCCTCTGCAGCGCGCTCTCAGGCGGCTGCATGCAGCCACAGAGAGACCTGTGATGCCTCCCCGCATCACACACTAAACAGGGGTCGGAGGTGCCGGGATTTATGGGATATTATTGGGATATCCATCGCTACGTTGTAGTAAACTTGTGTCCGGCATGGGGAAGGAGCAGGAGCTGCTGGAGGCTTCCCGGACCGGGAATGTGGCGCTGGTGGAGAAGCTGCTGAGTGGTAAAAAGGGGATACTGGGCTCTGGCTCCCCTCTGCCCAACCTGCTGAGGTAAGAGACAGAAGTCCTGCATCTGGGGAATCCAGGGAGTTTCCCGAGGCCAAACTCACCACTACTTTTTCAGATTAAAAAGCCAATGTATCATGAGCCCACATGCCATCACTTCTCTGCTCAACACACATTAACAACAGACTTTTACCCTCACACAAAACATCATGTGAACATTTCATTGTCATGCCTCACAGTGTCCTGCTGTGTCTGTATCATGCTGCATGATCCAGGTGTAAAGATGCTTGGAGAGTTGAGCCCCAGCACAGCTCTGCACAGACTGAGGCAGGTTATTCACATCACATCTATGCGTTTCATTTGGTTTGGGTTTGAGAACAGGCAGTTCCCCAGACTCCAGACAATGACAGCTGTCTCAACGTGAATTTCTTAAAACAAGGGCATAGCCATGCCGCTTGTTACATTAAAATGCCTGTGCACCTCTATGCCCTCTGTGAATACTACACTAGTCCAAAAAAGCCACATACAGCAGACACAGAGAACACATGGTGCACACAGGACTCACTTCTACACATTTAACACCAAAACTCTGTCATAAACACACTAAGGACATGCTGTCATCCTCACCTGTGTTCATGCAATCCACTGTTGAAGCATTCTGGCTGTAGTTTTCTTCATCAATGTGCTCTAAAATTGCCCAGACTAGTCAAAGCGATTAATGTTAATGGTTGTGACGTGTTGTAACCTTGAACTATTTTGGTGTAGATTGTATTCCTGATTGAGAAGCATCGTCACCTTGTCCGAAACAAACACAGAACTTAAAGTGTTGCTGTGAGAACATGTGTTGGTTAATCCTGCTGTCCTGCGCCTTTGCCTTCTCTTTCCTCTCCTCCGGGGCAGAGCAGGTGATTAGCTGATCAAAGGCGATGTGTCCAGGAGAAAGAGCGCCTCAGGCCCCTCCAGCACTGCCTGACACCACATTGAGGTCGCAATGTGCCCCTTTGAATGCCAGCCATCGGGGCTCAAAACTTGGTGTTCTTACAGCGGTCACCACACAATAAAGACTGTTAACATTTAACTACTGTGCAATTGGCATTTGTGGATGGAGGAAATGTTTGTTCTGCAGTGTTTGGTCATTCTGTAAAAGAACATTCAATAACAAACTCCTACTTTAATGATGTATTTATTGTTCTCCATCTCAATTGGCTTAGTTTACGAAGCTGCTTTGGAAATATATTTTTTAAGAGTTTACAGACAGTTTTGAGCACAGATGCCCTTCCTAACATTCTGAGTCATGACTGGTTTAATAAAATAACTTCCTTCTTCAATAGATGGTTTCCAGTCATCCATTGAGCCATTGTTCATTATTCAGACAGTTTCCTTTGTAGACATTGTCAAAAGAAGCTGTTTAGCATCATGTTTTCATTGTTAGTTGGCTCAGTAGTACTAAACCGCATGCATACTTTCATCATCCTGTCTTGAAATGGCATGTTTGTGTTTTCTCTGTGATTGTCATTGAAGGGCTGTGTGTGTTTACTCCGTGTCAAAATAACACAAGGCCTATTGAGAAGACTGGTCAAATCCATTTCAAGACGGATGTTATTAGATTTAGTAAATGACAAACTGAAGTTATTACAATGTGGATACCAAGATGTTGTCAAAGATTGAGTCCTGGTAGTTGACAGGCCTTTCATAGTAGTACACAAGTGAGTATACATGTGATGTTTCTGTCTATGGAGTGAACTATAGACCATTTAAAGGTCACATTCTGATTAATGCCATATGACGATGGCACAGCCGGGTCAGGTCTGTGTAGAAGTTGTTTTGAAGAGTAAAAAGACTCCATTCCGCAAGTAAAGTTGCACACTACAGCTTTTAAGGTGTGGTTTTGTTTGTCCTTCTTGAGGCATGGTGTATTCTCTAGACCTCTTTGTCCTTCTCTAGACCTCTTTGTCCTTGTTTAAGCCCGTCCTGGTGTAGACCTTATTTCCTCTCGTTTTGTGCGTTTTAACCTATTCAAGTTAAATTCCAGAATGTTGACATTGTGCTTTCTGGTCTGAGAACGGGTTTTACAGTGTTACAGAACATGTGTTAACCTGTGGGGGGGCCCAAGTACACCCGCCCATAAAGACATTTGTGCATTAATTTAGGTCAATTTCCTACAGCACTCCTCCTGCGGAATAATGTGACTCATACAGGCGAGAGAAGGTCATCATATGCAAACTTCATGGTTCTAATCATCTCCATCAATGCATACTTTCCCATCTTAAGGCCCGTAAGCCATTCATAGCATTCCTAAGTCATGCGTTTTAGCTTAGAATCCTAATAAATCTCCCTCCGGGTCATGATATATACACGTCTGAGGTGTATCCGTTGGCGGTAATGCTTCTGTTTCGTGGTGTGGGGCCGGAAAATCAATACTGGATGATGTCATTGCCATTTAGTGGGTCATTGTTTCCTAGATGAGCCGTGGAGTGTGTGGTGGGCGTTGAATAGTTTGTCAAATTAAAAATGGAGGACAATTTCTTTTGTATGCCATTTGTTCATTTTATTTACAACTGCATGTATTAATTACGGTTTCACAAAACAGTAAAGAAGCTTGAAGAAAAGCAATGTTTATTGGCTCGAGTCATTCCATGGAATGGAACGCTCAAACAGCTCAAAAACAAATAACTTTTTGCATCTAGAGATTGAAATTTTATAAATATAAAAAAAAAAAAAAATGATATTCCTTTGCGTAACACGCCCTCAAAAAGGCTTAATTTCCTGTTTTTTCAAGGACAAGTCACAACTAATAGAATTGATCTGCGAAGCTCATATTTCACTCACTAGTGCTTTTTTATGGTCTGATTGGAAATAATTAATACCATGTAACAAATTTACTCTATAGCGCCCCCTACCCATTGTGTGAAAAACTCAACATTGTCTGATTTGTTGAAACTCATTGTTTATATTCTCCTCGAGACGCCATGAAAAAAGTGAATTGCAGATATTGTGTATTTTCACAATTGGCCAGCAGAGGCGCAATGAATGCCTTCACTTCCTCTTCCTCTTTTATTTTGATGGAACATTTCTTCTCGTGCGGTGGTCTTAGCATTAGTGTTAGCATCAGCATTAGCCGCGGGTCTCGGTTGCTAGGTACGGGGAGGAGAGGGTTTAAAGAATAAAGTCTAGGAGAATGTAGTGTCGGGGCAATCGCGATCAAAACACGGTCGCACGGGAAGGCGGTCGCGTGGGTGGCAAGAGCCATCATCGCCGCTACCGCGGCTTTAATTAATTAATTATTTTTTGTCTGATTTCATCCCATTCGTAGTAATACATAATAGTAATGATAATACATCAAACTTGTATTGTGCTTTGTTGGCCTATTTCAATCCTGTTATCTTATCTATGATCTTATTTTTATACTTTTGGGCTTGTTACTGTTCTTACTGCAACTCTTCCTGTGCTTTACTGTTACCTCAATTTCCCCACTGTGACTGAACGGTTTTCTTAAATTTAGGTGTGTAATATATAGATTTACTTTAAGCATAATCCTGTTTTCAATATACCACTGTGTTTGATTCTTGCTGTGTGTGAGACAAAGTGATGGCTGTTGAAAGCTGATGCACTAAAGAGTCACCATTTTACACATGTTTGCTGATCTTTTCACATATTTTAATAATGGTTCAAAGGGAAAGCCCAGTTTATTTTAAGTGTCTTATTGTCTATGCATGCAAGCAGCCGTGCTCCTCCTCTTGCAAATGAACAACCTGACTTCCTATAGGTCAAAGATGTTGTGTGCTTGGCTTATTTTTATAGGCAATACTTATTATAAATTATTATACATTTTACAATGTTGTTTTCTCTTTACTTCAGTGGTTGTATTTGAATATTGTCGACTGAAATAAACAACTGCGAATAGGCGTGGCTGATATTGACAAAAATGTATACCTCTATTTTTTTGAGGAACATTAACAGTTTGTGAAAATACTTAGTGCAAAGTGTTAAAACTAAGCCCCGTCCATCAAACATGGTTTTTACACCAAAAGAAACGTTCCTCGTCTCTACTTTCATTGAAAACAAGCATTTTATTGTACATCAATCCTGTATTTGAAAACCCCATAGTTTTCGTCAGAGTTTTAAGCATTTAAATGCAAAAAGTGGAGAAAACTAACTTTTGTTCAGTTTTGTTTTGCTTTGTTTTTAATTTGGGGTAAAAATATGTAAAGTATTTAGGCTTATAATATGAGCTCTACGTGACAAAAAGAGCAATGCAAAGAAGATAATTGTCTTTTTTGTCTTCAAACGACACATTACGGACCACAAGGGGAAATGAATCTTCCTTTTTATGATGCACAGATTATATGCAGCTCTACATGCACGAAGAAATAAACTAGTTTTACTTACTACTACTTCTTTAGGTCATGTTGTTTTTTATGTCCCTGTCTCAACGTCCCACTCCTCTTTCCCAAACTCTGATCCAGTGTCATGGTTGTTGTTGTTTAGAATATCAAATGTCTGCTCCAAATCTTACTAAACAGCAACATTTTAGTTTTGCTGGAGATAATATGATAAAGAACAGGATGTTGCACAGGCAGGGTTTCCCCAGCCCAGGGTCCAGCACGTGGATCTAAAATTCTGTATCTAAAATATCTGGATAGGGGATTACTATCTTAAACCTGTCGTGAGTTGGACTATTGGCTAATCCACTGGAACTGCAGCAAAAAAAATCCTCCACAGCCCAGAAAGCATATTTTACTCATGGAGTGCAATCTATTGTGAAAATTAATGATCTGAAAGTAGGCAAATTCACCAAAAAATCCAACATTTGTGAACGCTGTAGGTCAACATCAGCCGACCTACAGCGTTCACAAATGTCGGATTTTTTGGTGAATTTGCCTACTTTCAGATCATTAACTTTTGTCCGGTTCAAAATCCTTCAATTTCAAGAAAAGCTTCTAAATTGCTCTACTCTAGCAGTTTTTGCTCTGATTGGTTCAAAGTGAGTAGGTGGTACGCGAGTCTGGGTGACTTTCAGGCCACACTACTATCGGTTGTAGCTCGCCGCTGAAGGCGACATGCGCTAGCGAGCACAGCCCATTGACTTCTATGGACAGACATCTTGCTCCCCGGGGGCTTGCTCCAGCCTAACCTGGTCCAGCCAGATGAATTCTCACAAAAAATATGCTTTATTGTGCAACCCTCTACATGTAACATTTACTGATGTTGACAATTCAAATAATGTGACCTTGATAAATAATAATAATAAATAAACACCTGGAAATCATTGTTTTAACTTCAGTTTGTGATTTTATTTAACTGTCAATTATGTAAACTGCAATGGCCTTAATTAATTAATACAAAATTATTATAAAGATTTAGAATTGTAATGAGACGATGGTAAAAGCTTTCCCCAAAATTAAAACTCAAATTAGTTTAGTTAAGTTTAGTTACAGAAATCCTCTTATCAATCTGGAGCATGGTCAAAAAATCTTTCTTCTGCGCATGATAATGAGTAAATCCCAGAGTGCAGAAATAATCCACAATCTCTGAAACTCCGATTAAAGTTTATAATAATAAGAGTTTAGTAGTGCATGCTGGGTATCGTGGTCATGTATTGAGTGAACATGTGGTGGGTAAGAGTGCGCATCATCACGTGATTATAACGGTAATTGATAATTAAGCCCTTAAGATGGAAATTTCCGTTCGTGGCAAGACCTAATTGAGATTTACGGTAATTATCCGACAAATGTGAAATGTCTGTAAAATGAATCTCACAAATGCAAAAATTCAACTTTATACACCTCATTTGAAAGTTTATATCATAACTTTTTATTTTTAATCTGCTCTTAAAAAAAGCAGATTAAAAAAAGAAAAAAACTATAAACAATGAACTTGATATTCAAATTTAGTATATCTTCAAAATAACATTCACAATATTATCTACATTAAGAAGTTTTTCTATTAGTTGTGTTCTTTGATGTTTACTTCTGTACCTACTTTGTGTTGCAACACTGGAATTTCCCCATTGTGGGACAAATAAAGGCTTATCTTATCTTATTTCAATTTTTGCCAACCTGCGAGCCAACAGCATTACACATAATATAAACTCATTAACAGGGCCCTGCGATTTGTGGAGAGTCCAAAACACATATATATGACTAAATGAGAGCTCGATAAGTTTAGGGAACATTATATCTAGGCAAGGCAATAACATCTTCATGCCACCAGAAAGGTTACACAGTGCACTTGAGACTTCTCCATGTGTGACGCCACCGTCCTTGCCTCACTTCGGATGGTGCACTACCCAGACAGTGTTGTGAAAGTGTGCGTGTGTGTGTGTGCGTGTGTGTGTGTGCGTGTGTGTGTGTGGTGGGTTGAGAGCGCTAAAACTTCATTTTGAGGGACCATAAAGCAGGGCAGAGGTTACATGTCTTCTTAGGAACTATAGATAACAAGCAAACACATCATCCTGACACATGCAGCCTGCTCACATAGGGTTGCATCATGTCATTTTGGCTTAACGGTTTTGGACGCAACACTAGTTTTGTTAAGATTTTCAGCATTTTTAACAATGGCGGTTCACAAGTCTAACACGCATAACAATGGGCGCTCATTCTCAACAGTTCGTATTTTATTTGCTGATAGTGTTTCGAAATCACACTAAAATTGTTCATTTTTCCCTGTCAACATTTGGAGGTTTCGGGCAGCATTAGCGATAAGTTATTGAATCCGTTAATGTGCTCCTGAAACCCGGGGCATCGTCAGTTCAGAAGCAGAATGATTCTAAAAGGTCCTTGCTCCGTGTTGTGAATGCCGCTTCTCTTTGGATAGCAGAGGGCTCCCAAAACTGTTTTATTACCAGAGAGGTCGTTTAGTTTATTTATTCTCTGGCATTTTTAGCTAATTCGCTTAATGCATTTGGTTCACTTAGTCTTAAATGTGGCAGGAATCCGAGATATGCATTATCTGGATGACTGTCTCCTGTAAGATCAGTCTGTGTATTCTGAGTGTCAGGGCCTTCTTATATCTCCATTAGGGCCCAGGCCAAGCTTCTCTTACTTCCTGCCAAGAAATCAGAGCTCCTCTCTCGCCAACACACACATCACATTCCTCTTTGTCTGGATTTCAATCTGAATCTTTCTTCTTTCTTTCTTTAAAGCAAAAATCTCAAGTCAGCTCCGCTCATTCTCTCTCCATCTGTCCTTGGATCTAGTCAATGTCTTTTTGCAGGATTCTTCTGGTGGTACTAGTATTTAGAGGCATTCTGGTTTAGTAATGGCTAATTTTAATTTTCAGTTCTCTTAGTAATTCAGTTTTGTTTAGTAATCTGGTAAAGTAATCAACGGTTTAGTGCTTGTGCAGGTTATACACAGTCCAGAAATAATCCTTATAAGAGACATAATATGGTTCCTCTTCATACTGATAAGCCCCGCCTCTTCATACTGATAAGCCCCGCCTCTTCATACCGATCGTGACAACAAGAAGCAGATTGTCGTTTACATGTTTGTTTGTTTTTTGAAGTGGCTACGTGATATTTATAATGTATCACGCAGAGTCAGAATTTTTCAATCAATCCCAACTGCTGTAAGTGGGCTACAGGGATGTGGGCGGGGATAGGGGGTAGGTGAAAACAGGTTTTTCTGAGCACTCGAGCCACAGTTGCATGACAATAGAAAATACAACTTTGAACAAACTAATGGTGTCTAAACATCGTTGTAACAATGTTAAAAGCCCATTAAAGTTGATTTTGCATAATATAAAAATATATTTTCCTGAGATTGCTTTTAGTGTGAAAGGTTTGAGGGCCACTGGTTTACTCGAGTCTGCAGCAAAGGAAGGCGCTGTATGTTTACACATTTCTCCTCTCTCCTTCTATCTTATCCAGATTAAGTCTCCTCTCTGTCGCCCTGACTCTGTCTCACGTCTCACACAACATCTGCCATCATCAAGTGGAAGAGTTTTACCCACAGTGCTTTGCGTGGCATAATATGTAATTAGGGGGATCCATAGTTCCACATAGAGCTGGAGCTGTAATCGTTTAGCAGTGGAAAATAGAGATGGAACGTGGCACAGTTTTCACTCAAAGAGACGCGAGAACGTGACGAGATTTTGGCCTCTTCAATTTTGGATTTATTTTATATTTTGCTGTCTGTGTTGCTCTGAACCCTCTTTTTTTGTTTAAGCTAAATATAAACACATGGGAACAAAATCTCACAAGATCATTTTCCACATGTGTGTGCGCAATCTTTGCAATTTCATCTCATGTGGTCGACGCGCTTTAATGTGCCCCAGATCTTTGTCAATGACATTGTCTTTGTATAGTTTTTGTTCATTTTAATGTTTTGCTTTTATGCCAGTACAGGTTAAAATGTCAATGGATGTCATAACATAAAATGTTAGCGTTATGATTATTGTGTGAAGAAACTTTGCGATTCTAGCATTCGGATGCTAATCAAGTCCTCAGGGAAGAGAAAGAGAGTGAGCCAGGGACAACAGGGACACAAGGAGACTTGTAGCCCATTAAAGGACTGATGGAAAACAAAGAGGTTTAGTTTCTGTTGAAACCAACAACACTTTTCATCAGGAGGTCCCGCCCAGAGTAGGATAAATATCCGAGTTCCCCGTCTGGATTCGCAGATTGAGAATGACTCCTGGATGAGGGTCGAAAGGTTTCTTTTTTCAAAAAACAGAGTCCAGATGACTACAACTGAATCTTTTTCTACTATTGAGATTCTACTATTATTCACCATTATTGACCAAACAACTGTGAAATTTTAACTTCACCAATATTTTACCAATTAACATTCTTTGCTGTGACCAGATTAGTGAAATCAAATCTTATAAATGTTAAAGTAAAGTTAATGTGACATGAACAAACGGAAACAAAAGCACTTAACATTTACACATTTACTTTTTTGAAGACCTGAATAATCACAAATGTTTATTAATTGAATAAATCCTGAGTCCAAGGCCATGTTTGAAGTTCAGCATTTCCCTTTTATCTATGTTCTGTTCCAACATTTCCTTGTTTTGCCGAAGGGTCCTCACAATGTCAACTATGTTGTTTATGCCGAGAACGCGGCTTGAAGACTGATGTAGACTGTGAACATACAGCCTGGTTTATCAGTTTATCAAGGTCGGATACAACACTGCTTAACCACTAACTATATGTGCTTGTGTCAGCCCCTTGTTCAAGTCTTGCATGTAATTTGCGCCCAAAGCAGTTAAACGGACAGATTAGACTCAAAGTAGTATAGGTAAATACAGTCATTACACTGCAATGATTAAGATTCAATCAAGATGTATTTAGAAATGTGCTCTATTTGATCTTTGGTAAAATAATTCCCTGGTATTACATGAAGGGCTCTCTGTGTTGCTGCTGTTGAGAGGCTTCAAATGAACATTAATCACAGTCTATGAGCGATCTCCTGATTTATGGCTGTTCTCATGTGCTTATGTCACTTGTCAGCTTTGACATTGACCGTGTCTGCGTGTGTGGCCTCATTAATTGTTCCCTCTGATTGACTTCTCCTCTCGTGACACTGTTTACAGAGCTAACCAGGAAGTGACCGGTCAGCCTCCTGTGAGAGACACTATTTCACAACAAGCTTTGCACTCGCTATATATGATGGTCTTATATTATTTATCGCTCTCATTAAGTGCGAGTTCAGGAGGATTCACTAGAAGTTCAGCATATTATTTTAGTCCACCCACTCAAAGCAAACTTACTGGTTCCTGCATGTATGACATATTAAGCAGGATGTCACATGGCAACATCACCACTGAAATAAAAAGTAGAATAAACATTGCCTTTTTCTATTGGATAACAAAGATCTTTTTATAAGGTGTGGCTTGAAAACTTTTCAGGAAATGTCAATAAGACCTTGAATGGTCCGGGACAGGGCAGTATCCATAACCCTTTCATTTCTTGTTTTAAATGATCAGTCATTGAGTTGTGTTGAGGGGTTGTGGGTAAAAGACTAGAGTTTTTAACCCTGAACTTCCACGTAATGATTTGAGTTCATTATCAGATGGCTAAACATGCTCCTGTTCAGACGGTTCTTATGTTGAACCCTTAGTTACGAGGCTGGACTTCATCTCAGAGTAACACTTTTACTGTAAAAATACTTATTACATCCTGAACATCTCTGTAATGAACCACGATTAGGGAACACTTTGTGTTGAAGTACATCCCTCATTGCCTTGTGCTTCCTCCAACATTGTGTAATGATAAATGAGCCGAAGATAAAACTGCATCAAATATTCATCTGCGTTAAAACTCCTGAATAAAAAATTTAGTGTACAGTGCTGGTTTGGCTTTCCCTAACATTCAAAAATCTGTTTTTCTCCCTCAACAAGGCTCCCTAAGCAATCACAAATAAATTATTCTGCAGATTTCTCAGGTATTTTAATGAGAAGCAAAGCAGCTCCAAAAGATAGATTTTTATACTGTTGCTATATTTGAGTTATTCTTGTGGGTGGAATACAAAAATAATAATTTTAGAAAGAGGGTAAGAAAAGAAAATTGTACTGTTGTAGCCTACGGTTGTAGTGCATGGATGTGAACACCCCAGACCACTCTGAGGAGCTTTACACAACCTTTTACCCCTTTTTTATTTCCAACTTTAAATCTCTTTGTGTTAAATATCTTTAGTCTTTTTAATATTATAGAACTGGGAGATATGTCAAAACATGGATAATATCAACAAGTCCATGACAATGGTTCACAAACCTTTTCTTGTCATGTTGACCCTTAAACAATTTTGAGGACCAGAATAACCAAATTAAGCTTATTTTTTCAGATTTTAAACATTTAACCTGGGCTGTCTGATCCAAAAAATACAACTTTTTCTCACCCAAATTTCTTTGAGGTCATTCTGCCTAACTCTGGGGATTCTTTTACCACAGTTTGGGAACCACTGGTCTATCATAAAGACAATTTTAAAAGGCTGCACAACAAGCTGATTAAAAAGAAAATTTAAAACAGAATACGGGCACTAAAATGAAGTGATATTTCTTCAATTGTTTCTTCACTTCTTGTGGTCCCTTTTCACAGTCTATTTGTGTTTTAAGTGAAAATGTAATCCCAACTAGGCCATTTCTAATTAAAAAAATATACACTTTTTGTCGATATCGCCCACCCCATTTAACAGCATGCACGGAATACTTAGTCTGTTTTGTCTGAACCCTTTTTATGGGTCATTTTTGGGCTACCATCATCATCATCACCACCACCACCACCACCAATCCAAGGGTGATTCCTGATGCATCCTGGTTCCTGCCCCAGTTTTCCCCACCAAGCTGCAACACAAAAGGCTAATCCATCACGAGGTATTCCTGACCAAGTCTCAAGACGCCCTCATTTGTTCATTGTAACTTGGTCTGCTTTGTTTTTACCGGCCTCCATTTTTTTTTTATATCGTGCCAAAAGGACAAACGCAGTTCCCTTTAGTAGCTTTCGTCCCCTAATTTCCTCTTCTCCTCAATCAATCGTCAATTTACCGTGGCAGTAGTGTAGTGGTGCTCACTAAGCAGTGCCCGGTGTTAAACTAGTGGATCTCTCCGAGCCCCCTGCAGCTCGCGCCCACGCTCCAGTGCTCCGCGTGTGTGGCCCGTCTCCTTCACTCTCTCGCTTCCTCTTTGTTTCGAACGTGCCGGCTTCTGCGAGTCTAGCTGCTTCGGCGTCCCCACACATTTTTGACAATGCCCCTCGAGTCGCCGCCTTTACGTCGTTCGTTTAGTTTCCCATCCTTTTGACTTGGATCTCTAAATGAATCCCTTTGTCTGGCGCTGTAGTGTGCCGCTAATCAGGCCACTCACTGATTACACGCTTTCGTCGTGCTAATCAGGCATCGCGCTGTTGCTGCGTGCATTTGCGACTGTACTCGTGCGTTCGAACAAGCAAGCAGCGTTTGTTTGAGCGCCGTCTCCCAAAGTCTTGCTTACTCATCGTTCACTATGAGACTCGAAGAAGCAAGAAATTCCGCACAGCAAATTGAGGAAAATTATTTACTCGTCTGCACAGTGCTTTTGGCAAATAATAGCTGGAGCTCTGGCTATGATGGTTTGAACATTTAGCTTTTGCTGTGCAGGTAGCATAGGTAAAGATTATTTGAAGAAGGTAGAATGAGGAGAAGATGGTGGAGGAGGAGGAGGAGGAGAAGGAGGAGGAGGAGGAGGAGGAGGAGGAGGAGGAGGAGGAGGAGGAGGAGGAGGAGGAGGAGGAGGGGGGGGAAAGCAATTATGGTCCAGATAACAGGCATGCTATGGATTTTCAAACTGCTGCTAGCTCTTTTATTCTAGTGTCTTTGTCCATTGCTGTCCCGGAACCAGTTGAAAAAAAGAAGAAGAAGAAGTCCCATTTAAAAGCACAGTACAGACAAGGGCAATTACAGTGCATTGTCTGTTTGTGTGTGTGTGTGTGTGTGCGTGTGTGTGTTTGCTGATTAACTGCAGGAGACGGGCTGTTGAAACGTGTCGGACAACAACAGACACCAACATTTTGTCGATAAGCGCCTTGTGTGACCGACGGCTCGCTCCATCTAATCTGCATCGTCACATCGCCCTTGTGCATTAATGGAGTCACTATGTCGGGCACACAGCATTCTGCCATAATATTGTTAGCATTTGACTAGCGCGGTGGTATTAAATGGCCTTTGCTGCTCTGTTGGGCCACAGGAAGGGTGGAGCTGTCAATTTGGTGACAGCTGAATGGGATGAATTAGTAGGGATGTCCGGATTACATTGTAAATTGATAATTGTGATTCTTGTAATTGTACCAGAACTAACTAAAAAACGACAACTTTGAGAATAAAAACAAAATAAAATAATCATGACTCTACAGTGCTCTTTCATAGGGATTGGCATTATATCGGTTCCAGTATCGGCTGGTTTCCCCCAATATCGGTGTCGCCGATATTGTGTGTTCTCATGTGTCCCAGTTTATCCTCAGCAGCAGATTTGTCTTCTTGAACAGACTAATGAGTAAAAATAGAAATAGAAGACTAAAAATATATACATGCATGCAATGAATTACTTTATATCACAGATGGATACATTCTGTTATTATTTTTACTAAAGTGAAAAAGAAATTTGTGAACTTTACTTCAGTTTAAGAAATCTAACTATCTGTATTGGCAAAAAATCTGTTACGGACCACAGGAGCAACCAAATCCATATCAGACATCACTACGCTTTTATCCGGCTGTTTACCTCATATTAACTTGACTTAATTATTCAGGCTGCAAACATAGAGGAATGATGATCTGTAGACAATGTGAATGAAAAAGAGTGTCAATAATCATGAATAATTGTAAACTTGGTGAGACGTATTGGGTATTTTTGACATAATTATTTATCTAAAACTGTGAATGACAGCATTGTGTGTTTTAAGTCTACTGTATATTTATTTAATCTAACGTAGTGGTGCACTTTAATGCCCTTGTAGGGACATTTTCTCTTTGCATTTGACCCATTCTTCATTGCCACTGGAGCAGCCTGTTAGGAGCTTGATAAGCATAGGCATGTTTGGTCTGTTGTGCAAGTCGCAGGTTGAAGCTCCTCACTGTTTAACCTTTATTTAAACAGGAAAGTTCCTTTGAGCTTACTCATCTCCATCCCATTCCAAACCTTTAAATATACAGGAGATTTAAACTGACCCATTGAAAAGAGTTCTTTTAGTTTCCATATCTGCTGTAAGTTATTCCATGTCGAGGAATCAGAATATTGAAATGCCCTTTTACCAGACTCTGAGTAATCACACAGTCTTGAGAGCGCAGAGAATACTGTCCATCTATTTTTAGTTGTATAAACGTAGATGTGAATATATTTGTGTTCTTAGTTTGGCCCATGGTCTCTTCTTAGCCCATGGTGAGCTTCGGGTCCTCACCTTTGCTTGTACTGCTGCTCCCCAGACAACTGACTCATCGCTTTGGTCATTAGCATCAAGGCTTCCCCACTCGGAGCACCCACGCTCCTCTCACTCTCCTGAGCTTCTGTCTTTTTGGTGCAGCCCAGTTTTGGATACAGGCTCGATTTACATTGATCAAAAAATAGGCTATTTTGGACATTTTTATCTGATGTAAACGCTTTAGTCAAATAAGACCAAAACATAGTGCACCTTTTAAGCTCTTCTTTTCTCTTGTTATCATGTGAAAATGCTCTGTTGCAAGGGTACTACCAGTTTCTTTTTTTAAATCAAATTTAGTTGGTTCTAAAAAGACATAGCATATCTTATTCTTCTGTGGTCTTATCTGTGATACTTATATTCAGTGTTAGTTTATTCATTTTGAATAATTGAATAATTTCTGCTGCCTGTTGGCTGCATGTTTGTTATTTTTGTGGATGAATAAGAGTAATTCTGTTTCTAACACAGCATTGACCTCCGTGACCTCTGCTCTTTAGTCAAGTCAAATATCTGTACACCTCGACTTGAACATGCCTCTGTCCTCAGCTGACACGGTTTACTTTAAGAAGTCAATTAGTTTGTGTGAATAGCTCTTGTGAATGTCAGTGGTGCTACAGTCTATTGAGTGCTCAAAGAGACAAAGAGAAGATGACTTGTCAATGTCGTATACTGTACAGTACAAGTTTTTCTGTGAGGATATCATTGAAATAAAGGATTGAGGCCATGTGTAAATGAAATGGATGTTTTAGGGACAGTTCTTGTGCTTGTCTGTATCTTCCACTGCCCCCACAGTACACTTTGGATTCATGCATGTTGGGGAATGTATAATGCTTGTATTTGGATATATCTGTCAGTGAGAGTTTGTTTGAAAACCTCCAGAAACAAAAGAAAATAAACTATAAACATGAGTGTGTCAGTGGTCTCGGGGTCTCTGTGTGAACTGGAGTCTGCCCTAGTCTGACCGGCTCTAAACAGCCAACAACTCCTGAGAAAGTTTGTCTCCATGGCCACTGCATTTAATTGAATCCTGCTGATTATATCCAGAGGAAAGAAAACTAAACTAGCTAAATATATTATAATGAATGTGATTACAGTTGTCTACGCTCACATTTCATGTCTCTTATCAGCTCATATCTGTGCTTCATGGGGAAGATCCCACGTCCTGTCGTTGTCATTCTGGGGACGCTGGAGCAGGGGCAGAGCAGGGACATTTTAGGGACAGTGGGGGGCCCTCATAATAAACTGAACAATGAGTTGCTTATAATATTACCTCTAAATGCACCAGAATACAGAAAATGATATGATCTATGTTGAAAGCTTTTTGGTTGAGGCCCCCAGACCCCACTAAGAATAGTGATTTATGCAATAACTAAAATCTAAATACAAAAATAAACTAAATAGTCACTTTAAGGTTGTATTACATATAACAAACCCCTACGCATTATTATTTATTATTACATGTTTAAAGTGGGTTGGGCAAGGTGGCACCCAAATGGCTAGCAGCGGCCCTGGCACAGTTAATTGTAATAGTTCAGTTTATGGTAATGCTCTTTGCTTTTTGTCCAAACTGAAATGGTGAAAGTGTTGTTCCCCGGCTGCTCGCTCTGCCATGGCAGGCATGTGGAGGGTGAGAGGCATCCAGGACATTTTCACTAATGAATGGTCCTTTCACAGACGACGTCTTTCTCAGTCTGTCCCTTTGCTCCTTCGGTCGTGGATACCGTCCTTTGGTACAATGTTTTGTGCACTAGTCGCAGCAGGACCACGCTCTCTCTCTTCCTCATACTGTCGTGCTGCCCTCAGGGCTTCAGCAGCACCTGCTTAAAGAGCAATTGTAGGACAAGTTTCAGTTATTTCCCTAATGAGTTTATGTTCTACAAGATACATTTATCATTTCCCTTTTGCACTTGTTTTCTTGCATATAAATGTTTAATTGAATAAATGAGTGTGGCCTTGTGTAAGGCTCATACTGTGGATATTGAGCCCTCGACTGTTAAACTGTATTAATGCTCCATGATGTTTTTCATCTACTTCAATAATTCGATACTTGGCCTCAGAGAGCATCCGAACCTATTATCCGGGATGATGCATTTGCTGAACCAATGATACTTAAACTTTAAATTACTTTTATAGCTTGTGTGTAAAGTGAAAAGTGTGTGTCCTCTGTAAACTTTCGGAGAATCTTTCCGAGCTAATCATCAATAGAAGTTATTACTGAGTTTAGAGCCGTTTCCTCTGGCACTTTGGATTTCTTATGTTGCTAAATCTCAAATACCTCATTACTGTTTAGAGAGTTTGTGTACAATAATGCCCTGCTTTATGACCTTGTAAGGACCTTCTGTTTTTATTATTGATCAATTTTTCATTTTAATCTTTTTTGAAGAATTATTTTTGATGATTCTACTCAAATTATCCCACTCTTGGCTCAGTGTCTTCCTTGATACTCTTGGTACAGTCGGTGTTTGGTCTTCTTGAATGTCTCCCCCACTAATCTCAGGGGTCACAACCTGTCTAATGAGATCCTAATGTTGATGCAGTGTCTCGGACTGCACTGTCACCTCAGCAGACGGCAGTCTGGCTCAGATCTCCTTCAACTGGCTCTGAGTTGGCATTTATTTTGGTGGTGAGCCTGCTGTGATGTCCAGATAGTGTTTTTGTCAGCACTTTTATGTTCCGTTCAGCAGTGGTGCAGCTCAGAATCCTCTATTCCCCAGATATGTTATGTTTCTTTGTTCATCTTTCTGTCTGTCAGTTTGTCAAGTATTATACTCTGTAAACATCAGTCTTATGTCCACATATTTAGGTGTATACTTAAATAATGCCAGGCAAAGATGAAGATATTTGAACTAAAACTAAAACTGTTAGAAAATGGGTGATTCTAATGAGAATTAGAAATTTGTAGCAATGTAAATCTCTAAGTTTGATTCAATTTCAGGTCAGATTGAGATGGTTTGGACAAATAAACAGAGATTTCAGATGAAAGATCAGTGATGTGTGCCATTGTGCCACTGCTGGTCGAGTGGAGAGCACAAATGTCAGGAGTTTGAATCTTTGCTTTATGTCCTTCCCCAGTCTCATCCTCATATCACACTGTACTGTCCTGTTCACTAAAGCCTACGGGCTGAAAAACCCTTAAAAAAACATCAGTAATTTATTACATAAATTATCAATGACCCTACAATACTGACTAACGCTCAGTAACATTTTATGTTGTCCAACCCTCTGGGTGATTATAGATTTAGTTCAGCCTTTCTCTCACATTCATCAGACAAATACAACACAGAAAATTCATCTCTAGCAATTACCGGTAGTTGTGTTATGATGACTTGTATGTATAATTGAAAGTGACTCAAGTGGTATTGCAGTCCTGGTGTCTTCCTCCACAGCGGTACCCTGCTCTGATGCAGAGGCTGTTCATGTGGGGAATTAACAGAGCTCAGCCTCATATTGATCAGAGCTGGAGGAGGCTTTCCCTGCGTCTCCTCTGCCTGTGACTCATCTGTGTCTCTGAGCAGCACTTTTCAACATTTCGTCGCTCAACGAAAGGAGCATATCTGAACTGTTTGAACTTGGCTTACAAGGGGTTAATATAGTCCAAACAGAACCATAAGTGCACAGCAGTTTGCTAATAAAGACTCCAACATTAGATCATCTGTGGTGATGCTCATCAAAGTCCAATTTTACGCTTCAAAGCAGAAAATGTCATCCTGAAGTCAGCGTGCATGAAGTCTCCTAATGAAAACTGGCGCCTGACTGTTACAATACACACAACAGCACGGAGACAACCAAGTGTGCGTCAAATTAAATGTTTTTGAGAGGGATTTCCAAGTTATTATTTCATTGTCTAAAATAATGTGTTTTAGAAATGACTGGTGATAATCATTCCTTCATACATTTTAAATAACCTTTATGACACTAGGGTTAGGGTCACTTTTCAGGTGGAGGGTCTGCTACATGCTTGTCTCCATGGATATCTTATTGCTTTGCCTGGAATGTATGATCATTTAAGCATTTATTTATTGCTCAAAAATAACAGGAAAAACATGCATTCTCATAGGCGCCAGGTCTCCTCTCCACAGATCTGACCTGTAAGCTTGGCCTGGTAGTGTCATTTGCTTGCATGGAGATGGATGAGTTTATTGCAGTACTGTGGAACATTCTTGGCAAAGTATTAAGTTCTTGAGACGAGCAGCGGACCCTCTACCACAAAGTTACATAATGTACATTTTAAACTGTTTGATTATTCTCTTCCCTTTACATTCATTGAGATCAGACTAGAAGCATCATTACATTTTGAGCCTCTTGAAAACCATTAGTGAGTGCAGACCAAAGCCATTCAAATGCATGACTTTAGTCCTGACAGTGGCTCCTCCTCTTCTGCCTGTCACTCACACATCTGCCTGCTTGTGATAATGGCTACTGTCGACATGAAGCAGGGTGGGCAGCAAAACGCCAAAGGCCATTCAAAACACAACCTGACACACAGTTATAATGGACACAACCTCAATTAAATGACAAAACCTAGCGGGATTGGTAAATGTCTGCCTGCCTAATGAATGCTCAGTTGGTGCATGAAGCTCCTCAGTGAGTGAGCTTCAGTGCCGTGCATTTTATTAGCAGTTTATGAAGAGATAAATGGAAAAGAGAAAGACAATTCTGGGGCACATACATTCATCTTTTCAAGTGTAGATTGTAGAAATTAATTGTTTGGTTGATTAATTGGAGGATGTCTTAGTTGATCAACTAAGTTGACCAATATTTTTAATTATTTTTAATAATTTTATTGGAATTGTAAGGATTTATACTTTTTATACCAGCAGAATGAAGGCTTGTAGTGAGTTAGTTTAAGATTTGGGAGGTTTAGGATGCCTTTTTACAGGTCACTCAATAACTGTTCAGATGATCCGACAGAAACGTGTTAAAACATGTCTTTACTTAACTTATTAGTTGAGGTTTGATAATCAGATTGTGTGAAATGTGAAATGTCTGCATGAATCACAAAATTTAGAAAAATAGAAACGACTCTCTTTTTTTAACCATGTTGAAATCATTCTTTTAATCTGCTTTTGTTACACAACTCTCTGGTTGAACACAACATAAAACGCAGGAACCACAACAAACCATAATAGAACAAACAATCTGCAAAACAAAAAAGAGTTCAGGCCAAAAACATGCAAAGAACTTACAGACTGATCCAAAAGACCGAGGGAAAACCATTTTCTAGGTCAAAAAGACCCTCCGGTATGATTGATGTAACATTTTCACCTGGGTATTTACAAACTTAAGTTAGAACACACTGGCCCACATTGGGCAAATACTCACATGTCTCCAGTAAAGCACAGGTCCCTTGAATTGAAACAAAAGGAAAAAAGTTTGGAATGTTGCTCAGAGATCTGGCAGTGCATCTGAAAATGCAGATGCCTCCTCCGGTGTGGTCATTTTGAATTCCCCCCCCCGTCCACATTGAGCCTCAGCATTGCAGGATAAAGCAGAGTGCAATACACTTTCTTCCAAATGAGACTTCACTTGGTCAAATGCTTTTCGTTTCTTCATCATTCTCGTAGAGTATTCATTGAAGAACGAGACGTGGAGCTCGTTTGGTCTGGTCCAGTCCACAGTGAGACATGTAGATGCCGCCACATGCTGTTTATCACTGAAGATATGGAACTTCAGTATAATAGAGCGTTCAGTATAATATTCCCTAGCTTTTTTTGGAAGTTTTAGATATTCTGACTACCTCTGTGATTAAATATTTTTGACATCTGAGTGTTAGTGAGAATAGAAGCATCAAAGGAATCCACAAAAGTATAGAAGAACCATAAAACTATAGAAGAACCGTGACTGCAAATGTTTGTAATTCAGTGAGATAAGACTTCCCAGGCACCAGGTGTTACACAATGACACAGCGGATCTCTGCTCTGTACTCTGGTCACAAGATGATGAAACTAAGATATTCTATGCTCTTCCCTTTAACAACCTTTAATCTCAGATTTAAAGTTTGAGTGTATTTATAGATGGTGTAGTCTTCTCTGTGGCAGAAGAAAGGGTGTCAGTGCTACTCTGTGTCTGTGGAGTCTGACTTAGCACTACAATAACCCAGACAAAGCACATTTTCTTCACACAATGGGATGATTTAGAGCTCCTCTGGTGGAGCTGTTTAAGGCTGAATGTATTTTTTACAGTAATTGAGATGTAAGAGGCTGTAAAATCTCATTATTATGTGCTGATTCACAATCTCTCAAATCCTAGCCAGGGTCTAAGCGGTTGAATGAGAAAACATTTATTGTAAATCAGATAACAAACTTACAGCCCATGTATTTCTCTATTTAATGTTCTGAAGATTTGTGTGTGCATGCACAGGAGAAAACTCCCTGTTTATTCAGAAATCATATCTTCTTGTGAAAAATGCATGTGGTGACAAACATTATGCTAATGTTTTAAATGGCAATGGTCTGTCTATCCACACATTCTTATTCTGCAGTGTTACCTGCTGCTTCCTGCGCTGACAGTTGATTGTTCATGGCAGTGACTCATAAAGCATCCCGTGATGGAGCATGTATTAAACATACGATGTCCCCCTCCTCTGCACTCAAATGTCAACAACACCTTCCACTATTATGATCCAGGTTTATGTGTCTTATTAAACACTTGCTTGGTTATTTTGGATTTCTATGGTTTTACGTTTGGGTCAGTGCTTCTGTTTGTGATGCTCCCGGCAACAGGTGAAGAGGAGAATGCTGGCACTCCAGGTAAAACTCTTTATTGACAGGAGTCTGACTATGCAGTTCACTCTGGTTTTGTGCATCTTAGGTGCCATTATGTGATAAATATGATCAGTTATCTTTTTCATATTGTAGAGAAGATAAAAACTGAGAACTCAACTTACAGACTTGGGGGCAAACTGTATTTAGTTAATTATGAGGATGATTCATGTTTATTACTTAAGGAACAATGTGCTTATGAAATGTAATGCACTAGCTGGTAACTGACAATCGTTTTATAAAGCAACTAATTAAACCATTTAAGAAATTATACAGATCGTGTCTCCCTTCTTAGCCCCTTTTGTTTGTCATCTCTGGTGTGGCATGAAGTAGGTCACATGGTATGTCCTCTTAAAGTACAGTTGGAGTAGCCATGTGTACATGTATTTTTTATGAGCTGCTCAGCGTGAGAGTGCGCTATGTCTTCCCTAGAAATCCCTATGGCTCCGCTTCAGTGTGGTGTGTTTGACGGCTGCTGAAAGAAGACAATGAGCAGTACAGTCTTGAGCCTACAGGATGGTACAGTAAACTTGTGGAAGTGTCAAGAGAGCTGAACAAGCAGAGAAGGGCTGAAGGTGGAGGGAGTCGAAGGTGGGCTGAAGGTTCAGTGCAAAATGAGAGGCCAGGGAAGGACAGTTCACCTCTGGATAAAGGCAACTCTAAAACATCCACAGACATTGTTCAGTGTAATGTAAATACTTGATTATAAAATTATATAAAATTACACGCCCCTAAACAACAAGTGCTCTGTAATCACTTTTTCAATATATATCGCCCTCATCCATGCAGTACTAAATACAGTCGTTACAACAGCCAAAAACAATAAAAACAATAAAAGCATTACAATAGATGAATAATTGTAGTGCCTTTCCCTTTTCAGCGCAGTTAATAAGCAAAAAAAGTTAATAAATGGCAAATTCATCAAAGATTATGTGAGAGGCATTTTCTGTTGTCATATTTAATTGTAAGATATTTTGACACTGATGATAGATTAGACCAGGCATGTCCAAACTAGGGCCCGGGGGCCAAATGCGGCCCTCAGACCAATTTTTGTTGGCCCTCCAGCTTCCTGCTATGTCGGCCCAAACAACAAAAAGTAGTACTGAAAATTCAGGCATATGGATGTTATACCAACCTAATATTAATGTTCCAAGTATGATTAAAGGTGTGGAGGCTCATCGCAATTACGTCAAATGCAAAATTTTGAATGATTAACTTTGTCATTCAACAAATTCGACTTTGTCAAGTTGTTTGTGGCCCTCTTCCCCGTTTAAGTTTCCTTGGTGAAAAAAGTTTGGACACCCCTGGATTAGACTGTTAGATTAGACACATGTCGTTCAATAGAAGAGCGTCACTATGATTTCCTACAGGTTTGTATCAGAACATTTTCAGTGACACAAGCACACGTTACAGAGCTTGTGCCTGTATCATCTGGGAGTTTCCCTTGCATGTCTCCTTTTCTCACCCTCTTGCAGACCAAACCATTGGCTGTTTCCACACTGCGGTCTCATCTGGCTCTGCTCCTCATTTGTTTGCAGCAGATGCAAACGATCCAAACACGTCTGGAGTCTGGACTGACTGAAATGACTCAAATGTTCTTGTCCAGATGAAGGGCTGTTGTGTTTTTCTCCTTAACAAATAAATAGTGCTAAATGCCTTTCCCAGAGTTAACAGCAAACAGTGAAAGTGAGTGGTACGCAGTGTTGGGCAATATTAACAAAAATGAATGCCTCAATACGTTTTTAGAGAATCTCAATAACGATTTTCAGACAATACTATGTGTTATGATATTACTCCTGGTTTTGTCCCTGATTTAATCCTGTTATAGACTTGCCTTTGTCCTGTTTTACTCTTCCTTTTGTCCCAGGTGAAGCCCCGTTTTAGTCTTGCTTCTCGATTCAACAGAAATGTGTCAATACATTTTAAACTTAATTGATGTTTAAGGATCAGACAAATGTTCTCTACAATTACCCAGCAAAGTGAAGAAATATCACTTTATATTTTACAACATTACAGCTTTATAAAAGAGTTTTGCTGCATTTTTTACTACAAATGCACAATGCTAATTTTTTTGCATATATCTTCAAAGCAAGATTTATGATAACTTTTTCATTTGATATATTTCGCATGCAATTCCCCTCTTGCACCACATTGTACTGAAGCACAGGGAGCGATAATGTCTCATGCCATATTTCTTTGCCTTCTCCCTTTCCTTACATAACTACAGTCTACTCACAAGGGATGAATGAACACTGTGATTCAAGTTGATCAGTGGAGCAGTTTTTACACAAATCACAGTTTGAGCCCAGACACTCCTGATTAAGTTATTTTCTTTTTAAAGTTTGTAAAAAAAAAAAAAGCAAAATACATCCTGTCTAATTCAGTTTCACAGCATTTTTGTTTCCTAAGCCTTTTCTCCTTGCATCTTCCCTGGCTGTTGCTGTTTCACCCCGAGTGTATTTTTAGTAACTCTAAAAGTGCAGGGCTGTTTGCATACATAATAACACAGCAGGCTTACCCAGTAGTGTGTGCGTGACTGTGTCTCCACCTCTGCCTCTGTCTGGAGACCCTTTTAAGTTATTTGCTACACTGTTATTGCCCCTCATTTGTTTAAACCTTTTCAGAAGCATTTCTCTTGTGAGTCAATGGAATTAAAGTTTAAGTCCGTGTTGGAGATTAATTGTGTACAATCATTATGACCCTCGTTGCGTCCTTGTTTTTCCACTTCAAACTACCCAATAGACTCTAAATGACACTGCTCTGTGCTGTGAGAGGATGCAGTATTCCTGTTATTGCTCTGTGCATGTGAATAAGATCATAGTAATCTGTTACCTAGGCTCCTGCTCCGTCTTGCACTTGCAGGTGTGCTGGACCCGAACCGAATATAACCTCATAAGAAAAGAACTGCACATAAAGGTGAATTGGAGTTACTGAGTCACAAAATGTGTCTGTCAAACTGCACCTGACGCTGTCACCCGCTACTATAATACTGTCATTGTGTTACTAATACTTCTACTATTCCAGCGTACTGCATGCTTTCTGACCTCCACAGGGACATTGGGAATCTATAAGTTAATAAGTTGGGTGGGATGAAACTGGGATGAAAGACAAGAGATTTTGACATAATTTAAAATGAATAAACACATTTCTTTCATTTCATATTGTTTACTGTCATTGCACTACTTCTTGATCCTTTCCCCCCTAATTGTATCTCATTAGATCTGAGTCTCATCCCTAAACAGATTTTTCTATTATATTGCCAGAGTTGTATGATGGATATTACATCAGAATGCTCCTGACTCTTGTATTTGTATTAGACTTAGATGCTTAGAGAAGTCACATCAGGAAGGTCATGTGGAGAAATGGATTTTCACTCTACACTCGAGGACATGTCATATATTTACATACATAGAGTTTTTATTTACATGTAGTTGATTTTAAATAATAAATCCACCAGGAACAGAGGCATAATGTGAATAATTAAATCAATATGTTTCCACTCAGGGATACATAAAGACCATTTGGTATTAGCATTAGCTCTACGTTGTTGTGCTGACTGACCCTCTGGTACTCGTGTGAAGAAAAGGAAGTAATTCGTCTGTCATTGGGAGGTATAGTTCCTTTAACCGCTCACACGGTTCGTAATTAGAGGGATTGTGTGGTCTGTGAATAACTCTGGCTGTTACCTGGGGAATGGCCCGAGGTGCAGAAGCTCGGATGAATCTTATCATGAGGATGAGTGTTTCAAGGACAAAGGTATAAACTAAGCTTTTGGACAAATCAGCCCAAGAAATGAAAGTTTCAGAACATGGATTTGAATGTCTGTATGTATATTAGACAACTCGAATAGTGTTTATGCAAGGCAAAGTTAGCCTGAGAGCCAGACTTGTCCTCGCTGTATATTACACACAGAAGATCTCTGGTCAGCACCTCCTCCTCATAGTCAAACAGGATTTCAGTGGCACATGTGAAACGAACAAGCTCATTCAAAAGTGCTGTATAAATAAAGATTATTATCATTATTTCTTATCATCGTCATCATCATCAACAAACTTCTCTCGCTTCAGATTAAGAGAGTTGGAGCTTCACAGAAATATGCTGTTTTTCAGTCCACTATGTATATTTTAAAATGTTATAAGGAGCCATGTTTGTTCGTGTCTTGCATTTACACGTCTAGTATTAGAGAAGCGCGTATTCTTGGCTGGCGAGGGAAGAACAAGGTCAATACATGCAGTGAGGCCGACTGAATTATCGATGATATGCTGTATACATTACATTTTATTAATTTACATACTGGCAGTAGAAAATATTATCTAAAAGGTTCTCTATTCAAATCCTCTGTAGTCTTAATTATAGAGCTATAGTCGTCAAAAGAAATTCTTGTTGACTAAAGACATTCCTTGAGCATCTACTTAAAGGGGGCGTGGCACCGCTCTCAAAACTGAACCAAACTGCAAACAATACTTATCCTGAAAAGTACTAGTTGATGTAGTGAAAAGGCAGATAAAACACTGACAAATCTCCAGTTAACTCACTCTATGCCTTCTCCTTACCGCTGTTGTCCATATATATGTCGACTGATAAAACCTTTTTCCTACTAAAACACCATCGACCGATTCATTGACAAACGACTTAAGGCTTGTGGCTCCACTTTACAATCGCTTATTTCTTCTTCCAACCCTGAGATTCTCAATCAAGTTCCCAGCAACAGTCTGAACGATCTAAAATTAAAATCAAATCAAGAATGAAAAAGAACAGGCCCTTTTTTTCGCTTAATGAGCACAATAATGTAAACTAAGAGTGTCTATTTGTCTGCTCCACAAGTGTAAGTGCGTCCTCCAGACTTCTCAGGGGAGCAGTAGATGAGAACGATGGCAGACTCGTACATATTGAGGACAGACAGAGGATGGAAAGTAACTGAATAGATAATATGATGCCAAGAACCACCCGCTGGTTTACACACGCACACGCACACGCACACGCACACTCGTCTGTAGACTTTTGCGTTTTTTTGATAGATCAGATAAATAAAGCCGGCCAGTAAGCTTTCATGTTCCCAGCACACTTCATGTGGAGGGTAATTGCTCGCAGCTGCCTGTGAACACAACTGTGCTTGGCCCAGTTTGTGCGCACGTCTTTTTAGATGGCTGCGCGCGTGAGTGGCAAGTTCGGGGAAGAATGGCAATAGGATGGAAATAAAAGTGGAGGAGAATGTATAATTTAGTGCAAAGGGGCAACAGATGGAGAGACGAGTAATGTGTGAGAGAGATGAAAACAGACAGTCAATGAATTTATACACTGGAGCCACTGGGCACAAAGGTATTACCATAGAAATAAGATTTAAGTGATTAGCTGTCCAATCACTGCATAATGAATGAAAAGAGAACTGCTGCTGGAGCCGTTTATTTTTATGCAAGATATTCAAAAAAAGTCTGACGATCGTCATTTGAGGTGTTACAGGTGGCAAACTACACCCGGGTCTCTGAAGTAAGTGGCAAGGCTATCAAAAGACACTACCCACATTCACTCATTACACATTCAAATATTGCAACTATTTAAACAGGCAATTTACTCCCAATATATGAATGTGCAATGTCAATACAGTAGCTTAACTTACTCATTGCAGCCTGGTGTCTTAAATAGCCTCTTATCCACTGTGACACGGTGACTCTTCACATTGGGACCTTTGCAAATATTGTCACTTTTGTGAATAACAAATTAATGAAAATGGGTAAAATTGACACAAATTTGTATAAAAGCAGCAATAAATGTGTTACACGATTGAAAAGCAAGGCATAAATACAGTAGGGATCCTTTCTTGTATAACAGAGAGTTATGCACGGTATGTTTTTAGCGTAGGACTATGTGTGAACCCTAAAGCTGTGGAGTGCGGCCTAACCTGGGCACAGTTGCGACCAAAGTTTTAAAAGTCAATGCGTGCTGATCTACTGACCCCCCTGCAGCTGTCTGAAGCGGTTTTAAGTAATTGGACAAGTACTTTTCTGTGTTTCCACGCAAACTCGTATGCATTGGTCATATACGAAGCGCATACGTGCCAAACCTGCCCTCGTCAGTCGGTCTGAACGGAGTCCAGCAGCAGCAGATGTGTGAAAGTGTGATTGAACAGTGTAAATGGGATGGGCCCGTCCCGCTGACAGGCCCATTTCTTCATCAGAGGGGAAAACAAGAGCGCACGGCATGAGGATATGCAGCTGTCCCACACAAAGACTCACCATCCTTCTACAACGTGTAATAAATATTAACTCCATTCATCACGTTTGGCTCACAGTAGCACTTGGCGATTAATTATCCCCGGACACTTGGGGAGCAGAATAGTTGACATAGAAAATACAGACTGATTCAAAAGCTTAATTTTCTCAGTATTTAAAACCACGATTGTTGCATTCATGTTGTAAGTTTGGTATCCCACAAGTAGTTCGTAGTCGTTTACGAGAGGGGAGAGGGAGAAACCCAAACACAGAAACGTCTCCGAGTAAACTGCTGCTTTGTCCAGCCCATATATAGACATGTATATGTGCTGCTGCCCTTCTCTGCACTCACTCATACAAACACAGCTCATGAGGCCTAACGCTCGTCTCATACTCATACTGGTGTTTCTATAGTCACTGCAATTGTGCAATACCTCATTAACTTCTCAGGACTACTGTTGTCTGCGAGGTCTTTGATTGGGTGCAACCGTTTTTTAATATTGCAAAACCGTTAAGTCCAAAATATTGTAATAAATTGTCTTTCTCTCTGCGCTCTTGATTGCACTATACTTTTCTTTTGCTGCATTGATATATACTATTTGGTTTTGGAGACAATAAAGGGCAGTGCTATTCGTGGCGCTGATGCAAACTAAAATTACCCGGCACATGTAACATACCATTACTGCAGCCATTGTGCTTCAGATAATGATTCTGGTGATGTTTTTGTAATGATGATATAGGACATTTAATTATTACAACACAGCGCATTGCCTGAAATAACTTTCTAGTAAATGAGCTTTCATTATGGTTCTCCCTTGCACATTTATTTTGGTGACACTGTGGATAATGAAGATAAACCTGCAGCTGTCGACAACTCACCTGATGACTTTCCCGCTGATGGTTTGCATGAACTTCAATAATATTCACCCTTTTTATTTTTGTGTTTTAGTTCAAAAAAGGCAGTTGTAAAATGTTGGCTCACTCAAGATCACTACAGAATGCATTAACCATAAATGCAAATGATAAAAATCCATGCAAAGACATCAGATCCTTGTCTACAGGCCCCTGTCAGTTTGAAGTGATTGAAGTGATTGAGGTTAAAACTTAAAAAGGGGGCTGGCATTATAAAACACTAAGAAAAGGATTTGTGGCTCCCAAGACGCAGTTGAGAGTTAACAAGGCGAGAAGTGGCTGCCCTTTACAGCTCTGCGTTTGGACTGTGAAGTGTTTAGACCTGCTGCCAGTGCATGGCCTGTAATGTGAAAGACTGTGGTGCAGGTCTTATTTACAATGTGGAGGGATTTGGCTCTATTTTACATATTATTTACCTCTTAACAAAAATCCATGAAAAGCGTTTTTCAAATGATTACACTTTTTAAACCAATGGTTCTCAACCTTTTTCAGTTGTAACCTTCATAACAATAGTGTGACTACTCATGATGATGCACTTTTATAGACATAATTATGTCTGTAAAAGGAACTTTGAGCCCTTATAGATTCATTCAAGTTAGTAGAGTTCGTTTAAGGCTCGTTGCATATGTTAAATCTCCCAACCTCCTAGATAAGAACCACTGGTCTAAACTACTGTATATTTGCACTCATTAGCAGGCAACAGTACATCTTCAACTAGCTAACTAAATACAACTACGTATATAATAAAATACATAGAAAGATGCTATTGGCAAATGACAACAAACACACTTTGACCTTACTATGAAGTTTACTAACACTGTACAACCTAATATAACATACAGGCTAAAGACTGTTTAAGACACTAGTATAAAGCACTTACAAGGTAAAGTATAACTATATATAATTATCAAATTAAAACATGCATTTTGCTTGTCTAAATGAACGAGAGGTGAATATGTCACCTATGGCACAGTCTTTAAACTACATTTGTTTTCGATCTCAACACAGTGCACATGTGTCTCTAAATTTCGTATGGATATTCAGTGACCGTGTCCTGCCACTTCTCCTGTAGATTCATTATCTCTAGATCCGGAGTTGACATTTTCCCCAGTAATGCTGCAGATCTGTGGTGAATCAATGCACAGCTCTATAAATCTGTGGCCGGCTGCTGGTTAAGTGGAGATCTTAGACTTTCTGTCACTTAGTGAAGGGCCAATTGCTTGAGAAGACACCCGGGCCATATGTGCAGTCTATACCAGTGCGGGGAGATTGTTGTAGCTCTTGTGATTGTGACTGATTGGGAAAGCTGCAGTGGAAATCAATAGCGGCAGCACAGCAGCGGTTTCCTCCCTTCAGCCTTTCTCTGTTTGATTAAAGGGAGAGCAAGGAGGAATCTGGATCGTCTGTCTTCTAGAGAGCTGGCTTTTGTCCCGTACATTCACTCATTAAGTCTTTAAAGTAGATGCAACCTATTTGTCAAGATTGTTGTCCTGCTTTTACCAGTTTTTTGTATGTTTAGGATCACTATGGAATCTGCTCTGCTGTCATAGGGTTGATGAAGATGGTCCTCACATTACAAAGCAGCATTCACAGGCAGATTGAAGTGATGAATAGCTATACACGCTGTGGATCTTACTGAGAATGTCATGTCAGACTCATCTACCCTGTAAAGCCCACAACCTCCTGTTTTTCCCTTGTTTTTGTCTGTCTTTTTGTTTGTTAGACCATGTAAAGCGTCTTTGAGTTACCATAAAGTACCGTATGAAACTGATTATTATTATTTTTTTATTTATAGTGTATGAAGCCATGTCCACAAAATCCATTTCAATCTAGCGTGAAGTTATTTACTCTGATATCCCTCATCACAAATTTTCTTTGCTCCAGTTATACCAGTGCTCAAATGTTCCTGGAGTTGTTTACATCGTGGACAGGGGAGTGATGTTTCCATCTCTATTTAAGGAGGTGGGCCTACAGTGTCTCATTGTTTAAGCATTGGAAAAGAGCACGATGAATAAGCAGGAAAGTATTCGGGTGGCACTGTCTCAGGTTTCATTAGAATATTCTTGATTTTAAGAACAATGGTCGTGTGCACCGGCGTTTATGTTCACTTATGTGTACAGGATGTAGTAGCACATTGTATTCTGTGAATCTTTTAACGGAAAGACTTTTCTCTGCATAGATAACCAATAGTATTTGCTTTATAGATTTTTGTCGAAACGGCCAAACCACTTTTGCCCCAGTCCACACGCAGGTCAAAAAGCCGAACACAGGAGCTGCAAGAGATGTTCAGCGGCATCTAGTAAATTAGCATTTAAGCAAGTTAAGAAATGTGTTGCAATAGAATGAATATCTGAAATTGAGTTGGCACAGTTATCAAATTGCAAAGGCTGCAGTTATTTAGACAGTAATGTCCTCTGCAAAGAACAAAATCTCCTGTTTTATAGAAAATCTTGTACTTGTAGTTTAGACCGCTACAAACATGTTCTGAAATTGATGGGATTCTAATCATTCTAATTCAGATGTCCGTCTTTTCTCAAATGTTCCTGGAGTTGTTTACATCGTGCACTTTGACAAACATACAATGTAAATCTAATTGCAATCGCATAACACATTTCTTTTACAACATTGTGCAGCCCTACTCACAAGCGTAGGTAATACATCAGAGCTCCTGTAGTAAGTCTTTGCTTTCCCCTTTAACATAGCAGACAAAAAACATATAAACATATATATTTGTGTCATTGAGTGAATACACCTTTGCCGTGTCTGGACCTCTGGACTGTTGCTTATTTATTTGTTGCATGTTTTTCCCTTCCTGATGCACATACCGTGGATTCAGAATATCGTATTGATTTGTTAGAACTGGATTGTTGCATCTTGGTTTCTTCTGCGTTTCCCCAAACACAGCAGTACCAAACCCTCGGGGCAAATCCACTAATCGATGATCAGACTTCATCAATACTCACCCTGGATTGCGGCAGGGAACCACGGCGATATTGATTGGCTGCACTCTGTTTTAAATATTGTTGAGTACAAACAAGGGCGTGATCAACCCTTCACTCCATCACTGTGTGCCGGCCCACTGCCCCCGACATGCCCCGCTTCTAACAGGGTCAGTGTACCGCAGAGATGAATGACTTCCTGTGATGGGTGCTCCAACCTTTGACCTATTGAGTGATTTCGATGGTTATTTTTCAAACTGCCCGTTCTTACTGTTTGATGTACTTGCACTATACTAGAATTACTTTTTCAATTTAGTATTTGTGCTCATATTCATTTATGTACTCTAGCTACATTCTAGCTCACTGCAGCAGTCTCTGTTCATGTAATCGTTTAGTTACAGTATCACTGATTCTTCAGCAGATGTTTTAGACAGATGTCAGTGGATGTTTTCAAAGAAGAGCCACCACGTTTGCACACACTGTAGAATGTTAACTTAAATGTAATGTTATTAAAGAGAAATGCAAGGCCATTAGCAGTAGCGTAGCAACCCAATGTAGAACAATAACATTCAATTATTTTTTGTTAGATCGATTTATTTCATTTTTTATTCCTGATTGTTTTTTATTTGAAAGAAAGGAGGAATATTAACTAACAAGAGTGGGCACTTTTTCACTGATTTACCACAGTTTTACATATACATATAATCCACAAGAGAAATTACTGCTTGATACTTGATACATTTGTGATGTGACAGGGTGTTTAGCGTGTAATTTACATAAAACTAAATAAAAATGTTTGCACAAAAGGGGGCTGGAACCTGCTGGAAGTGTTGAACAATATTGGAAGCCATAACAGTGCATTTTTGTGAAGAAAACTTTTTTGCTATAGCCCCTGGGTCACATTTTGGACATCCCTACTCTATACATGGAAACATACTTTAATCTGCGTTTTAGCTTTGTAATTAATCCCACTTAGAAGTAACCGCAAAGCAAAATATCTTATTCATCCCTGCTGTTTAGGTTTTTTGGCAGCAAACACCCCAATTTGCAAGTTGGATGGAGTCCAATGCTTGGGGAAACTACAGCTTATTCAAATTCCCTAAATTGCTTACAAGTAGTTTTGTTGACAAGCGCTGTTTGCAAACTATGCAAAAGCGTGCGCGCAAATGAGGAATTTTACATGAGCATGATTAGGAGAGGAAGATGGTACTTCAATGATTCCTGAAGTAGTGTGGGGTGCATAGTAGTGCACACATAACCAGAGAGGTGAAAGTTTATGCGTGCCGTTCTGGAGAATAACTTGCTCGTGCTTTGTTGGTGTAAAACGAAGCAGCGAAAATAAAAACTATATTTGTGAAAAAGACTGCAGAGAGCGGGGAATACCCACAGTACGAGTTCTGCATGTGTGAATGGGATTTTCTTTGCACGTCATGGGACTCTGTGATGCATTTCTGATGCTGCAAAGGGGCCAGGGCAAACGGGGAACATCCTTGGAGTGGAATAACCCAATTCAATGCTGTTGTTTTGTAGGTGTAGGTGTTTGATTGACATCCTTCTGTTGTAGTACTTTAAATTAATTGTACTTTATCATTATGCACTGACAAATGTTGATTGCCAACACATTTAAGCCGTCATTATTCATTAGCCATATGTAAAACAACGATTCTATTCATAATTAACCTGGGAACTGATTAAAAGAATAGTTGGTGAGGAACGGATTTTTGCTGCAGAATTTTCTGGAATGGAACTTTGAAACTGTCGACCTTTGTATTGAATTCCTGCCTCCTCTCACTCATACCATGAAGCGGTGCTTATAGCCGAGTGCCTGAGCCTGCAGCCATGTCTCGATATGGGATACTTTGAAGTGACAGGTTTGTCATACATGAGCTCACAAACTCAGCTGTTCTTTGATGTCATCACCTCCCGCCGGGCTCTCCTCTGCATCTGTATCGTGTGCACGTACAACACCACTACTAACAAACGCACCATATTGTTTGCTAATGATATAAGCAGTGAAGCTGTGACTGACAGAAAGTTCAATTATGGATGGAGGGTGTTCTGGAGTTCTGGGGTTTGTCTCTTCTTTGTGCGTATTGCCCTTCGGAGATGTTTACCATGTGCCAAGTACTGTCTCTCTTTGCATGTGAGTATTCAAATGTTGAATCTAGGGATGTGTCAATGTTAACTATTAGGGTTACGATTATTGTGAGAACTAAGAAATATTACAATAGTTTGCGCTTATTGAGTAAACAACAGTAAAATACTTAATTTTCTCTCATTCAAATTCTCCAATACATCACAATTACTCTAGTACGTGACCAGCTTCATAAATACAAACTTAGGGTAAAGTTAAAACGTTAATATTACATTTAATATAATATGTAGGCTGTAAGTTAACATAAATAGCCAGATGTAAAAACTTTAACTTCTACAATTGTTAGTTCTTACTCATTGTGACCTGAACAATCACAATTATCGATTAACTAAATAACTAAATAAACTCTTAATTCAAACACAACTGAAAGATTCTCTGCACACGAAAGATGATACTAATTGTAGCTGATTTTTAATTTCCCTTATTGAATTGGAAAGCATCATGGGATTGGGGTGGGAGTGGCTCAGTGGATGGCCGTTTAATTCTAGCTGTGACCAGTGCGTATTGTTTTTGTATCTTGGGCAAGATAGTTCACCTGCATTCCCACGTGTGAATGGGATTGGTGCATGAGTGATCTGTGATGACCAGAAGGGCCGATATTGCAGATTGACAGTTTTGTTATACCTGCAGCTGTGGTTTCAGTGGTAGCTTACTGTCAGCAGGTGTGGAGTGAATTAATAATGCCATGTAAAGTGTCTTTGAGTGTCTTAAAACACTATATAAATCATCAAACGCAGAATGATTACGTCATAAGGCGCTGGTACAGCTGGCAGCCCGGTGTAAACGCTCTCTCTTCTTTCTTACTTATTGTGCTTTATCTCCTATATTTTGTAAATATAGTTAGTATATTTTTTCTATTTTACTGTACGATAGGGACACGCGCTGGAATAGTTTTTTAATTCAACTGTTTTTGACTTTTTTCGGCTGGATTTGAGCGTTTTTCGTTGCGTTCGTTGTGTTGTTGTGACGTGAGCTAGCTCCGAGCGAGCCCACCAGCCCCTCCCCGCGCTCTCCGGCCGCGCTAAAGTACGGCGTGTCGTCGGTACACGTTTATGTACACGTTTATATGAAAGAGGAACTTCACGAACGATCGGGACACGCACTGGAATCGCTTTAAATTAACTTGTTTTGACTTTATTCGGCTGGATTGAGTGTTTTCGTCGTGTCGTTGCGATGTGTTTTGGCTCGGAGTCCCCCGGCCCCGCCCCCCGGCTCCGGCCCCGCCCCCCGGCTCCGGCCCCGCCCCCCGGCTCCGGCCCCGCCCCCCGGCTCCGGCCCCGCCCCCCGGCCGGCGCCGTACCGCGTTTCCACAAAGGAGGAACTCATGAAACTGAGGAGAACTGTCGTCTTACCCGGAGAGCGTCACGTTATCCCGTCGCAATACTGACCTAACCTAATACTGATGTGCAATTCTGTCATATGTGCAATTACTGTGAAATTCATGTGCAATCTATGTGCTGTCGTGACACATATTCATGTGCAATTACTGTCGTGATCACATGCAATGGTATTTATTTATTTATTTGTCTATGGGAGTTTTTATTTATTTATAGGAGATCTTCTACTGAAAGTGTTTTTCAGACTTCCTATAAGTGATCTGTTCTTCTGTATCTACCTCTGTATCTACCTGCGTTGCACCAATGAAATTTCCCCATGTGGGACAATAAAGGAATATCTTATCTTATCTTATGATATAATTATTAAAGTCAAAGATCAATAGTATGCCCTCTGTTCCTCTTCTTACCTATAGATCCCCTGCTTGATAATGGAAAATGCAAAGATGCTTCCTGTGTGCACTTCTCTTTATCTATGTCCCTTTTTGATTTTGTGCTCAGCTTTTTGTTGTTGTTGTTGTTTGTCCCTTTTGATACCGTAGTGTACGTGTTTCATTCAGCCGTGACTGCGCTCAGGTGCACATTTATTACACACGTTTTCCATCTAAATTGAATCCCGGTCTACAAAGGGTTTCCAAATCCCACCGTTTCTTTTCCCTTTGAAGGCAGCGCTGTGCTTTGATGTGGCTGAACTGCTGCAATGTGACACTTGCTTAATATCTGCATGGAAAAATTTGCTCTTCTCCAACCACAATTGACAGGTTGAATCTGAAATGAATGTTGCCAATGCTTTTAAACACTCTGTAAGTACACCTTTGTATTATTAGTGTGTTTCTGTAAAGTGTTAACACAGATTAGCCTTCTTTGTGTTTTATACAGTGCCATTTTGAGGAGGAGTGGGCACTGGGCACAGCATTTAGCCCTGAAGTAGAGGATTGCTGGTTCAAGCCCTGTTCCTATGATATAGATTTGGTTTCTAAACTTTTAGTGCTTGTAGACAGCATTTTACATTATTGCGTATTTAAAAAAAAAAAATAAGTTAATAAAAATGCAAACATATAAAAAGCTAAGACTTTAAAGGACACATATTATGTAAAATGTACTTTATCTGGCTTTTTAACCATGCAATAACATGTTACCTCATGAAAAACATACCACTAGTTTAATAAATCCTATTTGGAAAATCCTCTCCTCCCAGCATCAAAAACTCTTGATTCTGGGTCCATAAATCATCGGCAGACTCGTTCTGAGCATTTTTGCCTCGAATCACAATCATTCCAACTGCGTGGCTGCATTAGCCCGTCAGAGGCGAGCAAGGTTTGTTTATCTCACTTGTGTAATTCCCTCTGCAGCCAGTAGATGTCAATGTATTTTTTATGTCAATGAATTACAGTTTGGTGAGTTTTTGAGCATGTTCACGGGGTCAAATTAGAGCTCAAAGCAGAAGAAGAAAAAAATAATGATAAGAAAATATATATAGCCGTTAACACATCGTTTGAAAGGTTTCGAGCTTCCCATCGTTGGGTGGAATTTTCATTACGAGTGCATTCTCCATCCCATCGGGCTCCACCACCACCTTCCCATAGACTTCCATTCATTTTAGCAGTTATAAGTATGGCTCATCTCTCGAGTACAGCACGATGTCAGGAGTGTTCTTAGTGTTTTTGGAGGACAGGTGCTCTTGTCAACAATTATGGGCTTCACCCATTCACTCATTGTTGGCTATTTTTCTCATAGCAGGAGTAAGTATACATGACTCATGCCTTTGGCTTGGGCTGGCGATGGGGTACACGTGGTACACAGTTGCAATGCCGAAGGCAGCGTTGCAGGATCAATAGCCCAAGCCCTGCTGAGGCTCAGGCCGAATAATGCACAATATTTAAAAAAATATCAATAGTAAATTTGAAAACTCATAGTTTGTCAGGGAAAGATTTGGAAAAGCATATGCCTCAGGTATGTTTTTGACACTTTAAAGGAGGATCTTTTGTGTGTTATTTCAGTGATTTAGGGCGAGGCAGAGTGGTTTGTCTGTAAGTGAAGAAGAGTTCAAACACAGGGCAGAGTCACTCTCCTCCTGGAGGCCATTCTGACCCCTGTACCTTCTTTGTTTGAGAAGTGTTGGACCTCAGCACAAAATTAGAAGAGTAGTGATAGCCCACCAGCTGACAAACTAGAAATAAGGCTTCTTTGCATGATATGAAGCCAAAATGTTAGAGGGGCTTAAGTTCTTTTTGCTGCTCATTCAGAGGTTAATGGAGGAGATGTCGTCTGCACATTGGATTAGTCTGCAAAGACAGTGCATTCCTGCCTGAGCTTCTCCTCTCCATTATCTAATCTCAGGTTACCCACTAATTCTATTGAAATTTCACTGGCTCCTTAACCCCGTATCCAATACACAATGGAAGTGCAACCGAGTGGAGGAATGTGAATGTGAACAGCAAAGATAACAAAAACTCATTATAAGAGGCATTTCACCCAGTTTGAAGTAAAATTGTAGCCAATATTTAAACTGTAGACCAGGGCCTCCCAAACTTGTTTGAGCGTACTGATGGCCAAACATAATGATTTGTAGGTTAATAGTGTGTTTTTACAGACATTTGTATTTAAATTAAAATTTGAATAAAAATTCAAACTCTCAATTTTGATTCAAATTTTAATTCAAATACAAATTTCAGAAAATCCTGGCCAGCCAAGTTTTGCCCGCAGGCCTCACTCTCTCATGGTTATAACAAACAAACTTCATATTTTAGAAATAGCTTGGATGATATGTTCAACTTGTATGGGCAAAGGTATCAGCAAAATACTCAATTCCAAAGTGTCAGTACCAGAACTGGAAAAGATGGATTGATGCGTTTCTTTAATGTTAAGTTAAAGTAACAAATTAATATGTTTATTCAGTGATCATTTCTATCCTTTTTCTGGCTTCCTTGTGAATTACTTTAAATTATGGATTCATCAAATCTTCATCAAGACTTGGTATTCGAAGGTTGTATAAATTGTTTACAGTAAATCAAGTAACATGCGGCGTGAGTGCAGAAAGAAAA